>NW_005187402.1:12179987-12192007 GCF_000239375.1 Pundamilia nyererei | reverse complement strand
TGTCTCTCTATTATTTCCCTATGTGTGTGTGTGTGTGTGTGTGTGTGTGTGTGTGTGTGTGTGTGTGTGTGTGTGTGTGTGTGTGTGTGTGAAAGGTATGGCAGGAGTGTTGTGTTGGCTTGGCTGACCGTCTGCGGTTGTGCGGCGGTGAGAGGGAGTTTTGGGAGCGCAGAGCGGGCGTTGCTGCCGAAATCCCTGAGAAATGTTCGTTTTGGATCCGTGTCCGTGCTTACATACCGCCCTCCCGACTGTCTCTCATTCTCCGTTTCATTTTTCCTTCTTAAGGTTTAACTTAAAAGTTATGAAATTGAGAGTCAAAATACATCACTTAAAAGTGCGGCGACTCTGAAGGGTGTGTGAACGCGTGCGCGTGTTTGAGCGAGAATAATAGAGAGAGACAGAGAGAGACAGAGAGAGAGATATGGAGCTCTGCCCTCTCCACCTTACAACCTTTATCCAAAATCCGGGGCCACTGAGGCTACGGAGGTGATGTTATCCTTTGGAGAGATAACGGAGGGCAAGAAGTCTGCTTTGGTGATCAGAAATTTGTTCACCTGGCTAAGGCAGGTGTTTGTGTTGTGAGATTTCTTTTAAATGCACTTTTTTATTTTACATTCTCTTTGGCCAAAAGTACTTTCACAAGCCCATTTGTTCTGAAAGAGACTTTTTTTTTTTTGAAAAGCGAATTACTCCCGGTACTATGACATCATTCTAATTGTTTCCAATGCATTTAGCTTGATTCAAGAATTGCCACAAACAAATATTAGCTGTAACAGGACAGACAAAGTACAGAGGAAAAGTGCCCGATTCGATAAAATTATTGAAACAAAACGGTTTGTATTGTAAACAACTGAAATTATCTCACCTCATTACCAGATGTTTTCACATGGAACGGAGCACTTGTTAAAATGGATATTTGTGCAGTGTAAGTTTTGGTCGGCAGGGCAGAGCGACCAACTAATCCCATTTTGATCCAATAAGTAAGTGTGTGTGTGTGTGTGTGTGTGTGTGTGTGTGTGTGTGTGTGTGTGTGTGTGTGTGTAGGAGAGCAAGAAAGAGAGAGAGAGGCAGAGAGAGAGAGCGAGAGGGGTGGGAGGGAGGGAGGATTGATCCGCGTCTGTTAAAATCTTGTTCTGGTTTTTCTTGGAGTGAGGTCTGTGCCTGCCGACGCGCCTCTCCTGTGCAGCCCCCCTCAAGAAGAGCTTCTCTTTTTTTTAAGAAAAGAAACCTTGGAATTTTTTGAAAGGGAGAAGAATCTACATAATACCAGTGAAGTGGATAAAAGCGCACGGCTGGATTCTTTTTGCGTTCCCTCCTTCGTTTCCTCCTCTGGTGCCTGAATGAAACAGGGAAACAGAAACAGATATATGGGAAAGAGGAGGTGTGCAGGTTTTGCACTGGGAGTCGATCTGTCAGTGAGATTTTGCGTAAACATGTTTCCTGCTAGCTCGCGTTAACTTTTAGTCCTTCTCAAACTGGTGAACTCGACTCCGTTCCTCTTCCACCGCGGAGTTGTTTTTTCTCGGAACGAAGAGACTTTGGTGTTTTCCCCCCCTTCAGAGAAACTGCTTAAACTTTCTGCGTTTGAAAAAAATAAATAAATAAAAAGATCGGATTGCATTTTCCCCCTTCAAACATTTTGGAGGTGATGTCATCGTGCTGTGTTTTGGCAGGTATTGTGTCGAGAGGGCGCAGGGAGGACTACTGCAGCCAGGCGGTAACCAGCGGCTGAGGAAAGCGGGGAAGTCCGGAAAATCAGGTGCAAAGTGCGGCTGTCATTTCCTCGCCGTGTCGCGGGTGGCTGAGTCCGCCACCCAGTCACAGCTGTTCCCATCATCTCCAGCCACCCCTCCCTTCCTCATCTTTCTTTCCCCTTTCTTTCCCCCTCCGATTCTCATTCAGCACTCTCCATATACCCCTCTGAGCTGGACCGCTCCGGGACCTTATCACCCACTTTGTCATACGCTGTTGGTCGGTGTCACCTGAGCCACAGACCAGTTGAGTCAGCGTGGGGACGCAGACATGACCGTGCCCGCCTTGCATTACCCTGGGCCCGCAGAGCAACCTTCTCCAGGTCGCAGTTTCGTTCACCAGCACGCCCAGGTACCCCACCTCCAACAGCAACTGACCCTGCTCTACTGGGACTAAACCTGCCTCCTGCTCCCGTCTGCGGCGTGGCAAACAACCCGTCTCATCCCAGCAACCACATAACTCATTTTGGTGTCCGGGAGCCTGCTGTTACGCTTAAACGTTACGCATTGGATTACACAAAAGATTACGCACGCGCCGCATCTGTTCACTCGGCCAAGCATCACTCTGAGGGTCAACAGGGTCGACTGGAATTGGCTATCTTTAAGGCGTGAGCGCGCTTTCACCTGTTCCTCTCCTTGTCGGGTACGCGCAGCGAGCGTTTAAAATTCTAACTCTTTGCTCCTCCGCCCATCCGTTCCTTCCCCGGTCTGGACAGCTGTTAGAGGTTGCCCGGCGGTCACAGTGGCACAGTTCACCCAGCTTCAGACCCCAACTTGCCCGTGCCCGCACATTTACTTACGCCGGGGCAACCGGGGCACAACGCCGCCGATGCCAACAGGAGTGTCCGCTCACTCTTTGACTCTGCACAACGTCCACCGGTTTCAAAACACAGAGGGGGACTCTGAGCCACTCTGTCGGACTGGCTCAAACCGAGCGAGGAGACTGTCTCTGGGACAAGTTCCATAGTGGAGGGGGGAAGCAATGTGGTCCCTTCTTTCCACGCTGACCGTCTTGTAAGTCACTTCTATCACTTTATCATCAAATATTATTGCTTCACTCCTCGGGTTCTATTGTGTTTCAGTTGTTTAAACTAGTTTCTGGGTAGGCGAGAAGACGATGGAGAGAAAGGTTGCAGAATCTAGCGATTACATCACTCCTAATCAGTCCCCATAGAAAACATGCCATAGAGCCCTGTTTTGATTGGCTGACAGTTCAGGGTCACTGGGTCAGAGTCAGGGCCGTGTAACTCATAAAACCTGCCATAAACATCTCCATCACCATCTGCATTTACTTCAGGGATGGCCAGGCTGGCTTAGAAAAGACCATTTCTCATCTCCAAGAAAATGTTTTTTCCTATTGAAAATATTTCAGAAGTCAAATAACACAAGCTTTATCTAGTGTGATAGGAAAATGATAAAGTGCCAAGAGCAAATCTAAGGGAGGAGGATATGGGCTCAAGGGGCTCGAGTTTGCCCATTGGAGGTGTGTCTTGTTAAAAGCCAGGGGTTTATTTTTCTTTCTTTGTGTCGGCGGTGTTCTCCCAGATGGCAGTCATCTCCAGATACTTCTCATTCCTCACACAACCTGGACAGGGTGTGTGCTCCTGCTGCTGCTGGTGTCTTCCTGACTTTCCTTCTCTTTGTGTGTCGCCCTCACCCTCTCTCCACCTACCCATCTAACTGCATACATCTGTCTCGCTTTCTTCCCTATAATGCTTTTTCCATAGATACTTGCTCAGTTAAAAAAAAAAGAAAAAAGTATGAATTAATAACTGATGAATGATGACGCCCCTGGCAGTGTCTGAAGATGAGCAGACTCACTGTTTAGTCTGCTGGTTTTAGTTTAGGTCTCCCTGAGCCAATCATCTCTCCACTCATCTCTGCCTCACCTATCATTTTTACAACAGCTCCATTTATTCATCTACATACTGTTTAACCAACTTCATCATAATTCTTCAGCCAGTGAGAAAAACCAAGGGCCTTTAGCCACAACAACCTGTTACTGCTCTTCTGCTAAAGCCACAGAACAATGTCTAGGCCCTCTGGTTTTCTCACAAATGTTGCGCTGTAAGCCCTGTTACTGCCAATACCACTCACACACCCACTCGCTGAACCAGTATTCTTAAGGCCTGCCGCAGAACATCTGAAACTCTTTGCACTGTGCTGAAGCCCACTGCTCCAGCGTTGGCCTACCACGTTAACCACTGCTACACACAGCTGAAACCGCTGCTCTGTGCTAAGTCCCACCAGGTCGACCACTCTCACTCCACACCGGTGCCCAGTCCTCGATACTGAGGCCTGCTCGTCTAACCACAGACTCCATATGGTAGATCTGCTGGGACGCACATTTATGATGTCAGATCATTGCTTGCTTTGGCCACTGGCCAAGGTGTACCGGGCTTTCCCTCTCTCCATACCTCCTTCTGTCTTTACTCTCCCCAACTTTTACTCTCTCCTATTCTCATCCCTCCCCCACTCCTGGCTGATCCTGTCTCCCTCTTTCCTCTCTGCTTCTTTTTCTCTCTGTGGCTGGCATAATATGGAGTGTCTGTGGTTTTTGTGGGAGCGGGAGAATCCAGTGCTGAGGCACTTTTCCTACAGTGTCCTCGGCAGCAGTGCAGCCGTGGTGTTTTAACAGCTGAGAGTCCTCACAATGCACAGGCGCTCAGGTTTTTTCGCCTGCGCAGGCAAAATGTGAGGGCCAATGCTCTACTGCATTTCCCAGGATGTCTGCATCTAATGTATTAGAACGATTCAGAAGCCAACGCAAGGCAATACTGAGAAAGAAGGAAAAGAGAAAGAAAACAAAAGGGTTGTGATGACGTTTTGTTTATACATGTGTGTGTGACAGGAGGCAGTAGCGTGTTACCATGGGCATGAACCGAACACCTCTTCTCTTTCCTGTTATTTATCTTTTTCTCTACTTCTCACATCAGTCTACACTGTGGTTAAACGTGTCTCTCATTTTGAGATGCATAACCTTGTGTTGTGTTGTTTTTTTTTCCAGCGTGTCTCCTCCACCTCACATCTGCGCATTTGCCTGTTCTTTCTGATTTTATCTCCCACCTCTTTTATTCTCTGTCAGCCTTCTTTGACTTTGTCTCTCTTTCTCTTTTCTCAGTTCACCTTCCTCCCTTCCTCCCTTCCTCTGTCGTTGTACACTTCTCTCATCTCCTTGCTCTCTTCCTCTCTCAGCAGATTGTATTCCTTTTGCTTTAGCCCAGCTGTCAGCTGCCTGCTTCTCCTGTACACACACATGCACACATCTGCACATCTGTGTGTATGCCCATGACAGTGTGGAGGAGTCGCCTCGCTAACTCTAAACATAAAGGAAGATAGGAGGCAGGCATGGATAGGAATAGGTAGAGTTCGCAGAGAAACCATGAAGTTTGAAGAGAGATAGGGAGGAGAGGAAAAGAGTGGAGCAGAAAGAGAGAAGAGGCACACAGAGAGATAGCATAAGATGAGGTGGGGAAAGACAAAATTCGTAGAATTGCTTTTCAGCCCACACACTGGGTTCTGAACTTCATCAAGTCTTCAGCCACTAATTTAGAGCAGTTCGAGAACTGCCAAAGTAGGCTTTGCGCAACACAATCACTCCCTTACTGAGGCTGTAAATAACATTCAATATATCCAAGGTTAAGGTCCAGGCTTCAATTAAGCAATGTGATGAAGTGAGAAAAATTATAATTGTAACTGTAACTAAGTGTTTAAATCTAAACATTATTAAAAGGTTTAGCTAGAGAGCGATAACAACTAAGAAATAACACGCAAAAGTATACTTTTACGTGTGCGGTATTTATTATTTCTGCCTGCTGCATCACCACCAGTCAATTCCTTCATAAATTATCTTTCCACGTGTTTCAGTAGCTCTTGCTCTCGTCTATTCATTTCTAAATTTAACCACAGTCCACAGCTCTTAAAAGCCACATCACAGTAGAATGTACACCTGTAGTCCAACTCAGCTGTCTACATATGCAGAGCAGCCAAATATGCCAGCCCGCTCCCTTAGATGTCCGAACCAAAACATGTTCTAGCTGTCTTGGCATGTTTGCCATTTTTTGCTATGCTCCAATCAGGTCATTTGCAGGCCAGATTTTGGTGTAGCAAAAGTCATAGACGGGTCAGAAATTGGGTTCGGGCAGAAGGCTGGTAGCGTTACAATAAACACTGCTCTGGGTGTTGTCTGTCTGCTGATCCTTGGACATCTGCCTGTCTTTATGTCAAGTTGCTGTGCCAGCAGCACACCCAGAACTGTGAGTAATGACCCAATAAGGAAATGAGATGTTGAACAGAAAGAACGGCAGAGAAGAAAGAGATGGAAATGATGGTGTCATGCTTGACTCTTCCAGCATTCAGTGTTGCTTACATTCTTCTAAGCTCATCTGTTTTATATTATTTCAGATGTATCCAGATGTTGCTGGTGATGTGCAATCCATTACAGGTGAGAAACAGCAGGCATGACAAAGAGTGATTGTGCGGCATGAAGTTGTATATTGATCTTTACTCATGGGTGGGTGTGGGTGTTCCAGCAGGTACTTGGTATGGATGGAGTCAACTTCAGTGTGCATGTGGAGAACCAGACACAGGTGCGAGACACTATGAGTCGGCGACACCACAGAGTATACCAGCTCTACAGCCGAACCAGCGGCAAGCACGTCCAGGTGCTGGGACGCAAAATCAGTGCCCGGGGTGAAGATGGAGACAAATATGGTAATACACACACACAAACATGTGGGTACGGTGCAAAGTGGACAAGTTTAAATGTTATGTGTGTATGCACGCTGAGAAAGATGCTTACTCGCACCAAAGTGCACACTCACACTATCTAACAGCTGCAAGTACAAAGACTTAAAGGTTGACCAAGTGCATGCATGAATGGAGACAGAATGCAACTGTGCAGCCACACTCACAAAAGCACACACACATCTCCCCAGGCTTTGGCAGAGGGGCAGTGGAGCTTGTCTTGGGAGTACAAAGACCTCATCGACTGGCTGCTGACTCAATGATTCACTAGAGAGGAAAAGAAAGTTAGAGAGAGAGAGAATGAAAGAGAGAGAGAATGAAAGAGAGAGAGAATGAAAGAGAGAGAGAATGAAAGAGAGAGAGAGAAGTTGGTGTGTGAAATAAAGTGTGAGTTAGATGGAGAAGCCTGCCAGGTAGAGTGACTGGCTGAGTGTTAGAAACTCATCTCCTTCATCGATCCCTCCATTGATTTTGCATCCTCACTGTTATCTCCTCTGGATTTAAAACAGCAGGAACCCCCCCACCCACCCCCCTTCTCCCATCCATCCTCTAACACTGTCCCTGTCCATCCCCCACTTCCTCCTCTGTCTGTAATGATGGCTAACCCATTCTTAACCCCCCTGAATCAATGGGAAGAAGAAAGCCAAGCCATAAAAGTGGAGTTCACATTTCTGCATGTGGCTCAGCAGCACATCCTTTGCATTGATAAGGGTGCCAGGTCACAAACACACCACGTCAAGCTAGGAACTAGACTCCAGATGCAAGAGATAGGAGGATTTCTTTTTTGGACAAATACTACCTGAAAGACAGCAAATCCACCTAAATCCGACCAACTGTGGCAACAAGGCATTAGACATGGGAACCAAGTGCAGAGAGCGAAGATATAAAGCAAGTGCACGAAAGTCTAAAACATTAAGTGAAAGAACAGAAGGGAGATGAGAAGAGAGTTGGGGGAAGAGAGGCGAAGGGGGCAAGAGGGAGGGAGGTATTGATTTCTCTTGACCCCTTTGTTGACTAAGGTCATGTAGGAACCGTTTTAGGGATTTTATTTTTAAATAGGCACAAACGCTCTGTAAAGATGTGTAGTTAGTGAAGCGCTGTTGCCTGGAAGGATGAAGGATAAACACACATGCACCTGCACACACTCAGAGGCAGAAGCGCACATGCACACATCTTAAAACAACAATATCACAGACATTCAGTCTGAGTGTTTTCCCGCTCCTCTCTGCTCACGGTGCTCCATCTAGTCTTGGCTCTTATCTTTTTTACAAGGCCCATTTCTGGTCAGCGGCCTCACATCCATGTGTGTGACCAGGCTTATCTGACAACCATCTGTCCAACCAGAGACATTTACATCTGTCTGTGATTTATCAGTGTGTTTAATAGCAACTATGAATCCTACAACTGTGATTCAGTATGAATGCCTTATCTGCTTTAAAGGGCTGGTTCAGATTTAACAGCAGTCAGTAATCTACGGTGCTCAAGAAAAGGTCTGTCAGTGTCAGTTTGAATGTTGTTCTTGGCTAGGCCGATATGCAAAGCTAAACAAGCCCTAACTTTAGGACGCCGTTAACTTTCTGTCTTGTTATTTGTGGGGTGAAAGTCTTTAAATCTTGACTATATACAAGTACATAATGTGTCCACACTACCTATGGCTCTAATGTCTGTATGTCCCTTTGTATGTCCCTTCACAAGCCCAGCTCGTAGTGGAGGCTGATACCTTTGGTAGCCAGGTGAGAATCCGTGGCAAAGAAACCAATTTCTACCTGTGCATGAACCGCCGTGGGAAGCTGGTAGGAAAGGTGAGACTTCTTCTTTTAGACACATGTTAATCCAGAATATCTTCTTACTTCTTTCTGACCAGCCTTTTTTTCTCTCTCTCTCCCTCTGTGTGTGTGTGTGTGTGTGTGTGTGTGTGTGTGTGTGTGTGTGTGTGTGTGTATACCTGTGGTTTTTCTGCTCTCTTAGAAGGCCAGTAATCGAAGTGCAGACTGTGTCTTTGTGGAAAAGGTCCTAGAAAACCACTACACAGCTCTAATGTCAGCGCGCTACACGGGCTGGTATGTTGGCTTTACTAAAAAAGGGCGTCCTCGCCGTGGTCCGCAGACGCTTCCCAACCAGCAGGATGTACACTTCATGAAACGCTTCCCACCGGGAGAGCAGCCTGACCTCACCACTCCATTTCGCTTCACCACCGTCAGCAAGCGGGGCAAGAGGGTGCGCGCTACTGGGCCCCGCTAGTTGTGGCTAACTCTAGCACCCACTGTCTTGTCATCCAAAGCCTTGACCTGAGCCTGCCAATAGCTAACCCTTTCATTCCTTCTGTCACACATGACTGAACACTTCCCTTTGTTGGGAAAAACATTGACCAGAATATTAATGAATCATTCATGGGGTTTAGCTCTACACCTGATTTGCCACTACAGCCTCCCTAGTTAATAATCATTCCTCTCAGTTTAAGTTCCCCTTACTGGACCAACGAGACCAATAATTGGTCCAATGCTGGAAGCTCTTTGGACCTGGTGTGCTTCCCTTCATTTTCTAGATACACTGACAGTGAACCTGAAGGGCAGCCAGAGTCCCTGGGGTCTACAAAGGCCTTTAGTTCACAACCACAAAAACCACAAGGCCTTTGTGTCTCCTGTTCTGTACCAGCTGGACAATGTCAAGTATGGGATTACAACTGAACCATGCAAAACGGACAAGGGTGAGAAAGACTGACTGAACAAGAGAGTGGGTGCTTAGCCTGCAGATAAAGGGAAAGAACGATGGAGAAGACATGAAAATGGTGGAATGGACAAAAGGGATATAGTGATCTGCTCAGATCAAATGGACCAGTAATGGACTGTTGACATGTGTCGCACTTATTTGTCTCACTGCTAAATTAGTGCCATCCTGTGAGGCTATTGGATGAATGGCAGGGTGAATGAGGGAATGTTCGAATGAGTGGCTTACTGAATAATTGCATGTTTGCAAGAAGTCAATGAGAAAATGTATGTTAGAGTGTGTGTGTCAGAGTGAGCGAGTGCAACAACCATGAGTGAAGCTGGATCACGGGGGACTCTGGAAAGGGACCATGTAGTCCCTGCATGAACCTGTGACAACTCACCGCAGGGACTGAAGCTTTAGGAACTGGAATGTATAAGAATAAAAATACACACACAAAAAAAACAAACAAGCTGCACCAAAAACAGCCAGCAAAATCACAGCAAAACCAAACTAACAACCTGACCAAAGACAACTGGAAGACAACCTTCTTCATGAATCCTCCCCCCCAACAGGACATGACATCCTCAGCCTTTAGGCACAGAGGATGATGAGTGCCGGGGCCGAGCCCGCCGGGGAGGGTGCCTTTTCTTTTAGCATCGCTATGGAAACGACCCAGGGGATGATGCTCCTGTGCGATACCGTGGATACAGAGTGCTGCTACCAGGACATTCAGTGGAACAAACCAAAGTCTCATGCATAAACACAGGAGAAAAAAATATTAAAGGGAACAATTTATTGAAAGTTCTATATATATATTATATATATAAAAGAAGACAGAAACCCTAAATAAGCAATCTTACTATGATGGTTACTATAATTATTATGATAAAATTATTTCATTTATTTATTTCAGCTCTGTGTGCAGCAGTCTTTCTCGACTCAGTAAACCTTACAGAAACATTTTCTTTGTCTCCCGTCCTCATTCAACTTCTTCTTCACCTGCCCCGTTCTGTTTAAAGGGCCACTTTCACAGACACACCTCATCTGGTCTTCTAGTGATTAATACGTTGTTCGAAAACCTATCACTTGGCAGCCTTTTTGTTTTAATTTAAAAAATTAAATATCTAAGTAATTTATTTGGCCAAATATTAAAAGTTTTGTAAGTTCTAGCTACTGTAATACAATGGGTCGATAGCTTTCTGTGTTTTATATCATTTAGAACTTGTTTTTTCAGGTTCAGGCTCACCTCTACGTAGATTTGGTCTGCATTAAGGGTCCTCACATACAGATCTTCTGAACAAGCAGACAAAACATAAGCTAAATACAACACACTGAGATAGATAAATTATAATAGAACTTATGCAGCATCATGTAGGATTGCAAAATTGTGACTTCTGAGTGGTAGCTGCTGGAATAAAGCTGTTTTTTGTTGTTCTACGCTTTGGCATTAGAAGCCTTTCTACAAGAGGAAGAGAAACTCACTATGCAAACTGGTTAAGTAACACCAGTACCCAGCTAACCGCTGTAACTGTCTAGGCCATATCTACAGATATCTGGGTTCAACTGTGGGTCACCAATCAGCCTCTGAGACTATTTAACGATTTGAGTAAGAGCTCTGTTCTTTACAGATGAATATTCACACACAAACACACACACACACACACACACTAAATGAAACTGTGATAAAATAATTGATTTAAATAACAGATTCATCACTGTTGGGTTTTCGGACTGATTGAAAAAACGAAATCTCAAGACATCACCTTTGATTGAAAAGCTTTCGAAGGCATTAGGTTTGAGTTCCATAAGCTATGATCAGGTCAATCCTTATGCTTGTTTTTTATGTAAGATGCCCTGCTTTTTGCAACCCTCAAGGGATTTGTGTGTCCTACCAGAATCAAACCAGCTATCTTTAATTTATTAGGCAAATGTGTAAACCACTAGTAGACGCAGGTTTAATCTCTTTTTTATGTTTGTGGGAGAATTCGTGATCGAATGCTGTAAATCTGAGACAAGCAGGGTTTGCGGTATCTAACTTAATATTTTAAGCATGCAGGAGATAAATATCACAGTAACAGTATCGAGTATTTTGATATAAACTTATAACTTACAACAACCAATTTTGCCCATTTGTATGAGGCTTACTTTTTGCATTTATAACAAGATACTGGCTGCAAATTAAAATTTGTTGATAGCACATTATTTTATTCATTTTTTTGTTAAACTGTTAAAAAGTTTTGAAACGGTTTCTGAGCAAATACCACAGGAATGCTGAGTAATGGCAAAAACCTGCCTCTTTTTCACCAGCCAGGTTTGGGAGGTACTGTGAAGTTGAAATGGAAGTTGAAATACAGCAACAAAAATACATCGTCCAAACTAGAAGTTCTTTTACCAGCAGATGTCTAACAGAGTCAAGGTGCAGAGGACCTCGGCAGAACAGGTTCTCAAGTTTTCATAGTCAGTATGGGCTGAATTAGTCACTGTAGCTCAGACATTAAAATGCATGGAAAATACATCTCTAAGATTTACCAGCCTAACACAGGAACCATTTGAAAATACTTAAAAAAATACTGAGCATTAGTTGCTGTGCAAAAACCAGCAGTCACTTCCCTGCTGTAAAGCTTTGCAGTCAATTTCCATCATGGAGGATCAGACAACAAGCAGTAGTGAGATACAGTTTAATAGTTGCTTCTTTGCTCATCTTATCCCCCATCCCTCCCCTTCCTTCCCTATCCTAGCAGGAGGTCAGTGAAAAGATGTCACTGCCAAATGACCCAATCATGTCTGCAGACACAAACAGCTGACTCGGGGGGG
>NW_005187402.1:12177535-12179967 GCF_000239375.1 Pundamilia nyererei | reverse complement strand
GGGGGGTGTTGTACAAGGAGGAGACAGTGAGGTGGGAGGGATAGGATAAAGACAAGTGAGTAGGGGGTGGTGGCGGTGGGGCGAGCTGTTCATTTTTGGAACGTTGCTCCAGTTCCACTCGGGAATGATGGAAATATTCCGCATAGCCAAACCCGGAGTGGAAGGTGTATGGTAATCATGTCGAGGAAGGAATGCCAAATATGTGCGTGAGAACGGAGCTGTGACCTGAGAGCTGCAGGAATTATGGGCCAAAATCCCACAGACCCAGAGGAAGCACACACACCCATATCCAACACATACACACATCATATATTAATGGTGCTCCACCAAGCACAAATCCATCCCACATAACTTATTCCCAGAATTTGAAACATTCTACTATACTGAACTAAACCCAGAAATGAAGAAAACCAACCCCCTCAGCAGGCCACCTCCCCTCCTTCTCTTCCTCCTAGAGAAAACACACTGCACAATAACAAATGTATTATAGATCTCAAATACACTACCCAGAGCTTTGCTAAAAGTCCTCCACTGTAAGCTTTTTAAAGTATACATCCCTCCTTCACAGTTAGTGTTTACAACAGTGGGCATGTGATCTGCTGTAACAGGTTGTTTAGACTCCAAACCTTGCTACCCAACAGTAACAGAGGCACAGACTCATAAACAGATCGGCCTGTAGGAGAAAGCTGAGTTTATACCCCCACCTGGTGGCTGCATTCAATACTTGAACAGTAGCAACAGGGAATACAACCTCACTAGCATGCATTCCTTTCTTTAAAAAGAAAAAAAAAATCTATATCTTTCTCTCTCATAGTTGACTATTGAGGCCAAGATGCAAACTGGCTTCCGTTAAATTCAAACTCTCAGCCACTGGCACTCATTTTCTGAACGTCTTCATTAATCGGAGACTGAAATTGATGATCACTAGCAGGGAGAATTGATAATTTCCCCATGGATTTTATGTTAAACATTTTTGTACTCAAATTTTGTGCAGTACCTAATGAACGAGGTGTGCTCTTATAATGCGTGCCATCCTTTTTAATTTTTTAAAATAATAGGAAAAACCCCCAAAAAAACCCATTTCTATTTAGAAAACGCAATAGGGTAAAAGATAAGTCAAAGGGCTATGTTCCATGTTGACAGACGGCATTTACATGCAGCATTCTTTCAGATTTGCGTGTACTCCAAACAATGTGTCTGCAAGCAATCTGATAGAATACATTAAGTGTCATTGTGTGTAAGGGTATTTTCGGTCCAACGGTTTTCTTGTAGGTAACAACAGCTACTTCCTTCCCATCTAGCCTGCTTACAATATACTTCAGATAAAGGCCTAATGAACTTTCAGTCAGATGGAGAGGCAGTGCAACACACACATACACCACACGTACCATCCACACAGACGAGAACAGATAGACAACTAGACACTCATCCATGTTACAGTTGGCTCAACACTCCACCACTGTCAAGTACTTTATTCACAATAAGGTCATTTTCTTCTTTAAAAAATCATTTTTAATATACAACACAATTTTTGACAAGACAACTCCGTTTACAGCTAAATTTGAGCTCTTGAATTCCAGCTTCTCTCATAACCAAAGCAAGCACGATGATGATGATGATGTAAGGAGAGAAAGATGGTGTGAAAGGGACAGATGGACAAGAGGTCAAGATTAGAAGAAAGAATGAGGAAGAAGACAGAGAAAGAGCAAGAGGGTGGGAAGAAAGGACTACACTTAGTATGATTTTTTTTTTTGTACTAAGAACCAAAAATACTCAAATAAAATTAGAAAATAACAGTAATAAAAAAAACAAAAAGAGTTTAAGAAAAAAAAAAAAAAAAAAAAAAAAAAAAAAAAGAGCAGAGGTGTACCAGGATGCTGTATCCAAGGCACCCTCACATGCATGTCTGTGACGCTTCTGCTCCGTTCTGCCATTTCACAAGTCCACATACACACACACACACTCTTGCAAACTTTGAGTGTGTATGTGCGCGCACCCCCATATTCCAAACGAGTGTGCATCTCTGGAGGTTGGGGAGAGGGAGCGTAGAAAGGGTGGGGTGGGTGGAGAGAAAGAGAGAGACAGGGAGACATAAGAGAGAGTGAAAGGGAGGAAGGGATGCAATCCCAAACACTTCTCCCTCCCTCCCTCCTTCACTCCCTCCAGCTCCCATCCTTCCCTTCTTTCCTAGAGCTGAGTAAAGAGTCTCTGTCTCCCGCATCACAGCTCCGGTCATCCTCTGTCCAACTGTGCCACTGTGCATGTACATATGTGTGTCTGTGTGTGCGCGCGCGTGTGTCTATGTAATATATATTTATAAATATATATCTATAAGCGATTCCATATCAGTGGAAACCAGTTTTGGCTGGGACTGAAAACTGAGGAGAAGCAGCTGCTTTAAGTTTGTATCAAGGGGACCAAAAAAAAAAAAA
>NW_005187402.1:12149134-12176705 GCF_000239375.1 Pundamilia nyererei | reverse complement strand
CACACACACACACACACACACACACACACACACACACACACACACACTAAACAGCAATAAGATTTAGTGGAGAGTATTTTCAAGAGCATTCATAATGTTTTTTGTTTGTTTTAGGTGAATGTACAAACTAATATCTGGATGGTGACTACGTTGAATATCAACAAATACGCATTTACTGGTAGTTAAAATTATCAAAATTAAAATTTCCTTGTATTTTTAGTATGAAAAAGGCAAACATCTACATCTTCCCCTCCCCCAGAGGTGCTGCACTCACATCATTAGTCAGACACTTGGGGATGCTAAATCGCTGTTACTCACCACTAGAGTGCGCAGACATAATGTGCTGGCTGGGGCTCGTGGGTCCAGGGCTGCCTGCAGGTCCCATACCTTAATTTTGCTGCACGGCACATCAAAATGTCACAAAACAAACCCAAAACAAAAGTCTGTGAACAAAACGGTGTATTTACATGACTTACCCGTCGTAGGCGCCGCTGACAATCCTTTTGTTGTCAAAGCGAATGCAGCGCACCAACTCCTCGTGACCTTCCAACACTCGTAAGCATGCCCCGCACTCTATGTCCCATAACCTGCAGAAAGAGAAGCCTTTGTAAACAAACACCAAGATCCAGACCCTGCAGTTTTTAGACAGCAATCATTCCAAACACTGACAAGTCAAACTGGGACTTTTAAACTTTCAGCTCACTTGTTGAGAGAAAAAGAAATTGCAAATGCTTGTAAATAAAGTGGTCATGTTAAATTCAGCTAAAATATTACAACCTTTGAAACTGACAGACTTCAAACAGACAACTAACAGTTGTGCATAACTCCTTATGTTTAAGTCAGTCACGAAGCCACAATCTAGTTGCCAAATAAAGTGACTGCTAAGACCAAAGACTCAATATTTATCCATTTGCCCTAACGTGTTTGCTGATTGTGTATTATGCTGATGCAATCACAATTCCTTTCGCTGTGCCTTCACATAAAAATCTCACCTGTGAAAACTGCAAGTTAAGAAATAGAAATGCAACACATTATTGACATTGAGCTTTGGAACCAAATTCTACTGTACATCAAAAATCCATCAAAATAACAGAACAAAGCTTCAAAGATTTTTCAACTGCAATCACTTTGTAGTACTGCAGGGATTCAAATAAGACACAGCGACTAGGACTGAGCTGTTAGGTGACAGATTGCAGGTAAGAGTCAGGTGATTGGGGGCACATCTCCAAGAGGTACCTAAGATTTCCACTTACGTACACCACAAAAATAATAATGCTGATGGCTGCTCACAGAATGACGCCACACCTAAGTATTTAACAAATATGTCTGTTGCCAAAACTGAGCATAAACAAGCCAACTCTGGGATCTTCATTACACTGGCTGCCCTCTACACTCATGCTGTCATTTGATGGTGAATACAAATAAAAGAAGATGTAAACATAACTGAACATACATATCAGACATTCTTTTTTGCATACTCAATCATAAACTCAGCTACTGTAATCTTGCCCCATCAGGAGACTGAACACGTTAGCCAGACATTTAATTTATGTAAGAGGTGTTTAATAGTGAAACATTGACAGGTATTCTACATAATCCCAAATTACTTTGCTTCTTTGCTTGCCTGTATTACTTAGCATGACTTTATCTGCTAACAAAGGCCATGGTTTTAACTGACTACCGGATTTTAAATTAGAGGACATGTTTGCTAGTTTAGCCATGAATTTCACACACACACACACACACACGCACACACACACACATACCGAATTGTGTTGTCAGATGAGCCACTAACCACCAAACGATCTCTGTATTGTAGACAGGCAATTCCCCGCTTGTGACCATTTAGAGTACGAACAAACTCACAGGTGCTGGTGCTCCATACCTACACAGGGGGACAACACAAAGTTTACAATATTTAAGGAAAATTTTAGTCGGAGGGTTTTTAATCATGTACATCTGTTCTACTGATAAATAAAACTAAAACTCTGGCATCAAATTAATCCAAATGTTATCAGATGGATAATATTTCTGTAAAAGAAAAAAGAAAAATGAAATGATTTGTAAAGGAACATTTCTCTAACTGTCGTCACCTTAATAGTGCGGTCCCCTGAGGCAGACACAATGTATTTGTCGTCAAAGTCAACCACATTGACGGCAGCCCGATGTCCCACCAGGACGCGGCGTAGACTGATGTCAGTAGGCGAGGCCATATCCCAGACTGCAATTGAACGGTCCTTGGAGCAGGTGACCATCAACCCATTTGCAAAACGCAGATGAAGAACTGCCTCATTGTGGTGGATCAGTGTGTTCAGCACCTCACCCGTCGTTACCTCCCACACCCTGTAGAGTGGAGGGAGACGTCAGCAGGGTCGAATGTTAAAGGCAAAGGTGACAGAAAGAGGAAGAAAACAGAACATGGCAAGAAGGAAAAACAGACATGTCAAGGGACGGGGTGTAAAAACAAAAGAAGAAATGACACAGTGGAAAATGATTGAAGGAAAGAAAAATGAGATGGGGGCAACAGGAAGAGAGGTCAAAAAGGAGATGGAAAGGACATGGAAGAAAAACAAAGGAAAATGAAAAACAATAGAGACACACGAGATTTTAGGTTTTTTTTCTAGATTTGTAATAGAGAGTATTTCACACTTCAGACATGTACATACAGTGAGCTGTACTAAGGCGCCAAGAGTCAAATGCACAACACTCTGGAAAAGCTGACAACCAATCCCACAAACAAAGTGCCTGTCAAACTGTTGCTAAGGAAGTGAAGTCACATTTTCCTTGGATACTGCCCAGTGAGTACGCCTGAAGTGTGAAGTAATAAGAGAAATAATGTTGAGCTTCTGTGTGCAGTAGCCAAGCAAGTGTCAACCTATACACAACAAGCCAAGACGTTCAATATCTGCAATGAAATGCATCCAACTATCTCCAATAAAAACAGTAAAACTAATTTATTTTGATAGGATATATGCTAAAGTTTTTATATTCAATTTCTTAGATGCACAACACCAGCTGTAGTCATGACCGGCTGTGAAACAAGCACACATTAGGATTCCTCAATACATGCAGAAAGTATTTTGAGCATTCTAAGCTTTTACAAGACGAATGGGATGCTGTTAGAAAAGCACATTTACCAAACATATTACTAAATGATGTCAAATTAACATAAAAAAAAGAAAAAATACATAAGACTACTAAAAATCTCCAGGAGCTCTCATTTTCTCTTGCAGTCCAAAGACATGCAAGTTATGTTAGCTGGGAATATTAACCTGGCTGTAAGTGTGGACATGAGACAAGGATTTCAAGCTCCTAGCATAAACTGCTGCTGTGTAGATGGGAGAACAGTGTAAAGGATTCTGAGTGGTTGCTTTTTCTTTCTAATCCAATTGGAGCTCTTTGCTGGAAAAAACTCCAGGTTCTAGGTCATGTTCTTACACTGAATTTTATGTTTTACTTTGGATGCATCAGTAACCAATCTAAGAGATCTAAAAGAAAATGCAGACAAAAAACAACAAAAAAACCCCAAAAAACCCTGTACCACATAGGATCTATCGCACATGTGTCAAAGTCAAGGCCCATGGGCCACATTCGGCCCGGCGTACATTTATATCCGGCCCGCGAGATTATTTTATATAGATGTACTATGTACCATGTTATGCATGGCCCGGCGATATGAGGCGCTAATAATATACAAACTACAGATCCCATAATGCATCGCTGCAGCCTCCTTGTTGAACGCTAGGCTAACTGGGAACATTCCCGCGTCAATCAAGTCCAACTTCTGTTACTGCGAAGCTAGCCGCTCACAATGGTGGAGAGAAAAGTTGATTCTGAAAGCAGAGCCTTTCAGCGCCAGTGGGTGACTGAATATGTGTTTACAGACATTGCTGGTAAACCCATGTCTTATTAGTGGAACTAATGTGGCTGTAATTAAGGAATTTAATTTAAGACTGCACTACGAGACAAAACGTCAGGATAAGCTGAAAAACCTAAATGCAGAAACTACAGAAAGTAGAAGAGCTAAAGAAGAATCTGACATAGACGTTTTTCACCAGAGCAAAATCGCAAAGTGAAGCTGTTGTGAAAGCAAGTTTTATTGTAGCAGATGAGCCAAATCAGCCCGGTACCACTCTGAAGAGCTGCATGATGAAGGTGTGCGACGTCTTGTGTCCAGACAAAACGCAGATTTTGGCAAATGTGAGCCTGAGGAGAAATACAATTGCTGATCGAGTTTGCGAGATGGCCACTGATTTAAGAACACAGTTGTGTGAAAGAAGCAAAAACTTCATTGCATACTCTCTTGCTATGGATGAAAGTATAGACATGCATTGCACAGCTGACCATCTTCATCCATGGAGAGGAAATATTGAACATTAAATCGATGCACGGGACAACGACAGGAAAAGCCTTTTTTTTTTTGTTTTTTGTTTTTTTTTTTAAACGTATGTGAAAGTGTAACCGACATGAAACTGCCCTGGGACAAACTTGTTGGACTTACAACAGATGGAGCGCCGGTGTTGTGCGGTGAAAAAAAGTGGACTAGTCGGCAGGATGCGAGTAAAGATGCAAGAGGAGAAATGTACCGGTGAGTTAACAGCATATCACTGCATCATACACCAGGAAACGTTGTGTGGTAAAGTCCTAAAAATGGAGCATGTAATGATCACCGTAACACAATCGTGGGATGTGTGGGAAATAGATTCAGAGTTTGCCGACATTCCTTATCATACAGAGGTCCGTTGGCTGAGTTGGGGAAAAGTTCTCAATAGAGTTTTTGAGCTCAGCAAGGAAATCTGTCAGTTCATGGACATGGCATGTATGATGCAGTGAAGGCATTTCAAGTGAAGCTGTCACAAATGCACTAGTGCAACATGCCTCACTTTCCCTGTTGCAAAGTAATGTTGAACCAAGTCAGCGCACTTTGCTGAACTGCACCTGTGCAGATTCAGATGGAGCTGCAGTGTAATGATACACTCAAGGCAAAGTACGACAATGAATGGCCCGCACAGTTTATTAGTTCCATTCCTGAAGCAATGTCCCAGCTCCGTCTACATGCGGCTCCAACCTTGTGTATGCTTTCATTTATTTTTTCTGGGGTTTCTGGCAGCATGTTCATATTTCTAACTTGCATACCGGTAATTTTGACAGGATATATTTTTATGAAGAGCAAAATATTTAAAGTTAAAGTTCATTTTTTTAAGTTTATTTAATCTGGAATAATATTCCTGTCTGTTTTTATTCATATTTATTTTTAAAAAACATTGTTTTAGTGTGTTCAATAAATCTTTATCTTGTTTGGCCCGCGACCTAAAGTGTGCCTTGAGTTTTGGCCCCCTGTGCAATTGAGTTTGACAGCCCTGTCCTATGGCTTTAAAACAACTTCCAATTATCTACATAGATATCCATGCCATGGGATTGTAGAAAAAAAAAAAGAAAAAAGAAAAAAAGAAAAAAAAGGTTTATAAAAAAAAGAAGAAGGTTATTTTCAGATATTTGCCTGCCTTTTGAGACAGTTTTTAAAATGTTAAAGTTATGAGTGTTGAAACTGAAACTGTAGCACAAGCAGAAGTAAATATAGAGATACGATGTATTCATACTGAGTGGTATCCTCTGCTTTATTCAGACTTCCACAACTTTCTCTTCAGTAACTTGAACCATTTGTTCAGCTTGCTGACATAGCTTTGACCTACTCCAAAAAACACCCTGTGTTATTTCTGGAAAAAGATGCGCTGTACCTGACAGTTGAGTCAGAAGACCCGGTCACAATGACTCTCTCATCATACTGGAGACACAATACTGAGCCTGTGTGACCGGTCAGTATCTTCAGACACTCCAGAGTCTGTTTATCCCAGATCTAAAAGGAGCACAAAAAAAAAAACAAAAAAAAAAAAAACAAAAAAAAAATGGAAGATATGAGTGAAGCACAGGAAGATTTAGACAAAGAAAGAAATTTTTTTTTTTTTTTTTTAAAGAATGCAGATTTGGGTCATGCTAAGAATGGCCCAGTCTCACAGCAGCATTCATGCCCCATTTCCCTACTGCTGCACTGATGTGCATAAGAGCCATTCAGCTGTTCCCTTGCTGTGCGTCAGCCTCCTACATAACAATAAGATGACAAATCTGCTCTTCTCCTCCCCTATCCACCCCTTCTCTTCATCCTCATCTTCTTGCAGGCCCCTCACAGGCAGACAGATAAGTGGAACACACAGCATGCCTGGAGTTGAGACTTTCTTTCCTATAATTCACTTGTTCTCTGTCTCACTCTGCTGGTCCAGACCAACACCACACACAGTAAGATGGTAAGCCATAAAGAGAAAAAACACAAGAATAATATTTTTTATTTATAACCAAGTCTCGGTTACCTTGATGGAATTGTCCCTAAGGCCACTGATGATCTTGTCGTCATCGTACTGGAGACAGTAAACCCCTTTACTGTTTTCTGAGCGACACTGAATCCTCTGCAAGTTGTGTCTGCCACATCGCCAATTAGCCTCAATAGTCTAGATGGAAAGAGAAACAAAGAGCTCTGTAACAGATGCAACATCTACCACGCTACAAAATGGTTTCAGCATTATTGTGATGATAATTTAACACGAAAACAATAAATCATCTTTTCATTTATTACTCATAATCAAGAAGTATTTGTACA
Organism: Pundamilia nyererei; assembly: GCF_000239375.1. Lineage (NCBI taxonomy): Eukaryota > Metazoa > Chordata > Actinopteri > Cichliformes > Cichlidae > Pundamilia > Pundamilia nyererei. The sequence continues at coordinate 12,170,053 of NW_005187402.1, read as the reverse complement.
AGTGTAGCAAAATGTGAACGTGAAAATAAAACTTTAGACATTAATCATTCGAGAGGATAATTACATCCACATTGCTCTTTGCTGAATCCAAAATAATAATCCATGTAAAGCTTAGTAACTAATTGTTATTTTCAAACTTATACAGTTATGCCTATAAATGGTTTGCTTACTTAAGTCCATTTTTTTTAAAATCATGATGACAAATAATTTCTGGTGCAATAATACAAACTGATAAAAAAAAAAATCGAAGGTCATAAAAATAATGAGAATGTAATCACGTTAGGTGTTATGACTTACCTCTATATCTTGAATGATCTTGGGATAGAGGGAGTGATAGTAGGAGTTGGGTGGGATTTCTGAGGTGCGGTTCTTGAACAGATATTTCTCCCTGGGGGGGAAGAGAGAGAGAGAGAGAGAGAGAGAATGACACTCTCCTTTGTGCACTGGGAATTTCTGCATGTGAAGCACACACTAAAGCCCAACCAAGGATAACCTTTCCACTTTATCCTCAGGCTTTCCTGTATGTAAAATTAACCTTTTACATTTTTTTTTACCCATATTTTAAACAGATTTCTTTCAATACACATTACAATATCATTTTCATTTTCTTATTAACCTGCATCTGGGAGTGCCTGCATTCGGTCTTACCACTGGTGTCTCTCGGACAGGCCTTTCCAGAGCGGATCAGTTCGGACCATGCGTTCAATGAGCTTCTTCCACAGCATACCCTCAGAGATGACCCTCTGCCACTCCTTACATACCAGCTCTGCTGCACACAGCGAGCGTGCATCCAGGAAAGACAGGATGTTCTCCGCTATGTGATCCAAGCCTTGGGCTAGACAGAGGGGGAAAAGAGGTGACCAAGTGCAAGCAGTGACATTACCTCACCTCGTTAGTTTATCTGTCCCCAGAGCTCATTTATTCTGAATTGTTCAAAGACAATCAATAAATCAAGTTGCGTTTATTCCTTTAAAATGCTTCTAAAAGTTTAAAAAGGGTTTTATGTTTCTGTTTACCTTTTAAAATAAAAAAAATAAAATTTATACACATATATACACACAGTTGGGTGGTCAAAGACTTTTTGACCACCCAACTTTGTTGAGCTACGATGCCGTTAGGGAAGATGCACGTCATGCAAAACCTGTGGGTAACAAACATCCACTAATCTCTGTTGGTACCTGGCAGCGCAGTAATGAAATCCCTCTGCAGCATTGGTTTGAGGTAGGAATTGATGTGGCCGTGCTGGTAGTGGCACATACGGGAAATCAGGCGCTCAACAAACTCCACCTGCTCGGCCTCCGACCACTGGTCAAACAGGGCGATGCAATGCTCCTTCTCCTTCTCATAGTTCCCCTCTGACGGGCGTTTACGAGATCCCACAACAGGACCGTTACTAAGCTGTAAATATCAGGAGCACATGAAGATTAAATGTCTAGTTGTGTTAGACTGAGAAGATGTTGATAAATAGTCACATAATGCAAATCCAGTCAGTTAAATCTTTCAGGCTCCCGCTGTGACACAGGAAATCATTTCAACTGTATACCAAACTTTGAGCAGCAGCTCATTTTTGTATGAAGAGAAAATGCTGACTGGGAGTGTCACCTGTGGATTGGTGAACTTACTTGAAGTTCTTCAGTGCATTGTTTCCCAGCTAACACCATGGCATTAAAAACAATTTGAACTCAAATGTAGTTTTTCAAGTAATGCAATCTAATGTTACTAAATGATTTTATTTTTCCCGTCTAGAAAGCTTTCTAAATAAAAATAAATACATTGAGGCAAAAAAGGTGGGGGAGACACCGAAGCTCAAAGTTGCTGTGCTTATTGAAGCCCATGTATAGGCGTGAATGAAGGGGATTAATGCTGCCCAAAGTTCAAAATAAATTTTTACTGCCACGCAATAAAGCTCCAGACACACAGTAGAGAGAAAGAGAGAGAGACTGATTAGTGGTGTTTTCATTTGAACTGCAGCAGGAGACAACAAAACCTTTCATGTAAATATCAAAGGTTACTGTATTTTAAGAATCCAAAAAGGTCCAAATCGTAATAGTTTTAAAGTCAGCTGAAGCTTTAACAAAAGTTAAAACAATTCTTAAATAATAAACCATACCAATGTTGTATGTACATTTGAAATAGTGTAATAAAGCACACCTTGAGAACTGTATTCTTCTTTGGCGACAGATCGTCCACAAGGTTCTGTGACTCCATCCCTGATGTGTTCTGTGGATAAAGAACAAAACAAAGACGTGCCCCAGGTTAGTGTTTCATTCTCACTCAGTCTGTGTTTAAAGGCACTTTCAGAGCTGGGGCAGCAGTGTGGATAGCGTTTGGCGCAAGAATGCAACAAACACAGCCAAGGAGGGGGTAACCATCAAGTTTCTGAGACGTGCACGCACAAACAGCCTTGCACACACGCACGCACACACACACACACACACGCACGCACGCACACACACACACGCACGCACGCACACACACGCACGCACGCACACACACACGCACACACAGTAAGGAAAGAAAAGAAAATAAGAAAAGAGAAAAAGCACTGCAACAAAGACTATCCTCTTGCTTGTCTGTGATGTGGGTCAAATAGTCTGGACAGGAAATTAAAAGGCAAAATCTTGGGTATGTCACTGGCACTCAGCTCAGGTATAACTGTAATAAAAGAGATATTGGTCTTTGAGAAACAAATGATAGAAAGAAAATAAGATTAAGGCATTTTTAGCATCCTTTGTAAATTGACTGCAAACATGCTATAGAAACTTTAATACTAACATTGTTATCCACAGCTCATGTACTGACATGTTCTGTACATTCAACTAAAACTATTAGACTCCTTAGAGTATGTATATTTGTTTGGAAGCCAAAGGCAGACAGCAATTGTTATTCCTAATTAGACCCATCCAGCAAAAATCACAGACTAACTGTACTCTTGGGGGCTCCTGGTTTATCATTTAGAGTTGTTAAAAATACAAACTGCTGATGTTACGAGGCTTGTTTCTACTCTGTAAGATTAACAGTTTAATAAAAAAATTTAAAAAAAAAAAAGCATATTCCTGAGCTAACAGGCCTTCACAACAAACTGTACACTCAGCAAAAATAAAAAAGCAAAAACCATCTAAATCATATCTACATTTGAAACACACCAATTCATCGATGTAATTTATAGGTTTACTGCTATACCTAATGTATACATTTTTGTATCCCCAGGTTCCCAAACAAGAAGAGGTTTACCTCAGAGAGGGTCAGAGCTATTGTATACATGTGTGGGTGATGAATGACCCATAGGTATCATCTGAAAACAGTAATGTCAGGGGGGTAAAACAAATCTACAGTGTGTACCTGTTGGTCCATACATTATAAAAGCCCATCTGTTAAAGCTTTTTTCAGGAGCTGAAAAGTTTTCTTTGCAGTATAAACAAGCTCTATCCTGAAAGCTGCTTGCACGGTCATGTAGACACTGTTGTTTATTTTACTTTTTTTATACTTCAAGTGTGAGCTGTTGCAAGTTTGCTCAGTGCAGATAACCATCTTTTGGTGATGCTGCTACAGGAAGAGCTTGAGCAAAATCAACAGAACTGAGTGGCTGCAATCAGTACAACCACACAAACAAAAAGATCCAAATACCAAGACTTTGTACTTTGATTTTTTTCAAGTTCCAAGTCAAATGGGATAAGAAGCCATAATGGTCTTCTCAATTACCAAAGCAGACAGGATAAGAAGCGATGGTGGTCTTACTAGTGTTAATGATCATGCATAGAAGAAAAGAAAAAGCAAAAAGAAATAAAATTCACACACACAAAAAAGACATCAGGTTTAGCTAGGCAGGCAAGCAAGCAAACATGTAGCCTCTCAGAGCTTGAAGGAGGACCCCCACCTCGTCCCTCACACCTCCAGGTAGAAGGAGAGAAAACAATACTCCTCAGTGCATGGTTATTCTCTGGTACCCTTGCATCCCTTCTCTTACCATACCAAAGTACTCAGGAAATAGTTTACTATTCAAACTTGGCATATCCAGATTATTTAATTTTTTTGGTTAAACAAGACAAAGCACAGGCAACTTTTATCGTTTTCACTGTTCTGTTTCAAAAGATCTGAAAGTAGTATGTTATACTTTGTATAAATAAAATTACTTTTAAGCAGAGTGTTTGAGGAGGCACCAAAGAAGAACCCAAGAGCAGAGTGCTTCGAACAGGGAGGACAGGACAACGGAAGGTGAGGAGGTAGGAGGGTGAGGGGGTGAGTGGGTGCTGTGTGCACCAAGGTGGTATGAGGAGTTGTGTGGGGTGGGCAAAGAAAAAGTAAAGGGTGAGGAGATGGCAAGGGAGGAGGGGAAAGGAGGAGGAGCAGCAGAATTAAGAGGAGAGAGGCAGAACCTGGTTGTGAGCCCGGGTGGAGGGGATGCTCTGCAGGCACCTGAGTGCACACAAACTCTCAGCCACCGAGGAGCAGCCCAGCCAGAGAGAGCGAGGCACAGAGCACTGTGTGAAAGAGAGAGAGGAAGGGAGGAGGAGAACGAAGTGGACAGGGTGAGGGAGGAAGAGAAAGGGAAGAGCAAGAGAGACGTGGGAAGTAAAGGAGTGGGGGGATGTTGGGAAGTTGGGAGGTGGAAACCAAAAAGGGTGAGTGAATAGATGGATCAATGAATGGATAGATGGAAGTGGTGGGGAGTGAGAAGCAGGACAAGTGAAGTGTAAATGTGTGTAACGGGACAAAAAGAATGGATAAATAAATACGGTTTGGTTTGAAATTGAGAGGACGTGAGCGTGTAACCATCAAAGGTGGAGAGAGAGGAGGAAGAGAGGTGGGGGATAGTGAGGGGGAAAAACCAGTATTAGAGCTACACACATTGGCACGGTGAGCGCAGGAACACACACCCCGTCACACACAGATACAGACTGATAAACATACACACGGAAGCATTATTAGACATGAACTGGGTGGGGATAGGTAGAGGAGAGGGAGGGGCAATGGTATTAATCGTCAATTAATGTCACTCTCGCTTTGACATGAGCCCCACCCACTGTTCTGCCATCCCCACTCTCATGAGAGGTTAGTGAATAACACTGGGACAAATAAATAAATTAAATTAAACACATGAACACAACCCAGACAAAATTCTCAATTTTCTGTGTAGGTAAACAATTTATGCTCCACTTTTCCTTATTCTTTAGTGTAATTTAATGACTTTAGTCACATGTTAAGCTTTTTTTTCCTTGGTCAAGAAAATTATGACCAAGCGTTGAATTGAAAACCATGGGCTGAATAGATGATAAATAGCTTTTATCACTAGACACATATTCTAAGGCTGTTCAAGCACTTAAATTCAGTTTTAAGTTTTACCATTTACTTCAACTAAAAGGCCAAATTACTACTCAAATCATACAAAAAGGTCACTTTATCTACCCACATTGCAATTTAAACCTCCAATTTTTCCTGATAAACTTTTAAGCCCCTTTGTGATGTATGGTGAGATTACCAATTTAAGACAACTCGCTCTTAATTACTGAGGAATGATTTAGGTCATTCATAGATGTTGTACCAAAAAGTGATTATTTGTCAAAGGAAAAAAAAAAATATTGCGGATTCTCAAACTGTTGTGAATGGCGTGTTAAAATATAGTTTATCATTCATGAAATATTTTTGACATCAATTTTGTGATTTTTATCCCTCCTTTAAAAAGTCTAATTGAGATTAACAGCATGTTTTTAAGACATCTGGATAAGAAAGCAACAGATATTACAACAAACAACATACCAGCTCTAGAAATGTTTTAAGTGGAAAAAAAGAACTGGCTTGACTATATTTAGAAAGAAGAGTAGGTACAATACTGTAGAGTTATATACTTACAATACACATAATTTCTTTATTTTATAATAGCCCCTTCGTAAATCTTATTGATTACATCACATTTAGCAAGTATATTAGACATAAAAACGAATGCAAACATCTGGGGAATCACTATTTGGCAGACAGCGGCTATAGACACCTGTAATGCTTAAGCAAATGACTCTTTAGTACAAGTACATATTAGGTGCTCTTTTACGAAACTTTTTTCCAATTTAACAGGACTACATCTTATTATCTACTAAGGAATATAAGACATTATTTACTAGGCCCGGCTTTCAACCTTTAATTTGTACAGTACCACTGTATTTCTTGCACAAACCGATAGATCTTCCAAACACGTGTAAACTGAAATTCTTTTAAAGGTCAGTTTCGCTGACATAACAAATCAGATCCTCGTATTAATTGACGTCTTCCTTACGACCACTTTGACCCCACAGAGTAAATGTTAGCGGCTGGTAGGCTACAGTTAGCCTAGCTGGCTAGTTTATCGAGGCAGAAAATCAATATACAATAAACCCAATAGTTTTGGCAAAATGTCATTGACTAAAAATGAAAATAATACCGTCGTCTTAATTTATGTTTGTGGCTACAAAAATAGTTTTTCTAGACATAGTCAGCAGTTTGTTTTTAAATGTAAAAGTTGGTGTCAAGCAGCGTATTTAGCAAGCTTGCTATTAAGCTAATTGCTAATGCTCGCTAGTGGAGGTAACGCTGTGTGAATGAAAAAGCAATACACTTCCTTCTACGCACTTTAAAAAAATATAAACACACAAGCAACGCATTGTTATGATTTTATCTATGTTCACATAAAGTATAAAAATGTGACTGACACATCATTTATCGAGTAAGTCGTCTTACCCTAAAACTACATGATATAACATCGCGTTGCCCGTAAATTTACGTACTTCACGACATTCTAGTCAGTGTTAGCATGGCGGCTAGCTAAGAATCAGGCAGGGCCCAGTTAAAGTGGCGCAGCGTCACCGCAGTAAACGCTACCCCAAGAATTCTCGTCTGCCTTCGACCGACGATTGCACATTAACCTCTTAATTTTTCCCACTATGTACAAACTGTACCCAAACCAACACAGGTTTTAAATTTATCAGAGAGAGATGTCTAAGACTTGTTAATCAATCCAACCAGTATGCGGAGCATTCGTAGCAAAATGTATCGATAATTTCAGGCCCTCCCTCTGATTTCTGGTTCCCCCTCCTTTTTCCTCCACCTCTCCCGACAAGTCGCTTCAGCCCGTTCCTGGCGTCGAATCGAGCCTCGGCGATTTCCTCAATAAAACACTGACAGCGATCAATTCGGTTGTTCATAATGCCTTATAGAAAAAGATCTTACCACCAGTTCCACCGTTTTGTCCTCCATCTCCTGCTCCATGTTGACGATCCCCCCCGAAACTCGCTATGAAAATGGAAACCCAGCCCTGCGTCGGCGGCCCGCAAATTCAGAGACGTCATCCACTTCGCTCAGCCACACAGCTTTGGTAGGGCAGTGTCAAAAAGGTGGGTGGGGGATGGTAACGCCCATGGACTTTAACAACACGCCGATTGGATAGATTTTGGCTAAGTGGGCGTGGTTTCGCCTCTTTGCCTTTTATTGATTGGCCTGCCGTGCTACCAAGGCTTCCCCGGTGACTCCCCCAAACAAAAAGGCAAACTGATGAAGATGCTGTTGCTATCCTGAAGAGGAATACACCAAGGCAAAATCAATCATCCGCATAGCTCTTCTCTGAGATGCTGCAGGATGTTGGCTATTTTAAATATGTGGCATGACAGAAACAGATACTTTATGACGCTTAATTTAAAGTTCTCAAATACACACTTTAGCAAACTCAGGATTATGCATGGGTAAAACAAATTCAACGAAGTAGTGACAGATAATCAAAACTGGTAACAAGAACCACTAACAACCATTATAACAACCAGAAACCAGTTCAATAGATGAATTAACATTGCAGCTTAAAACCTGAAACTCCATCAACACAGACGCAGGAAAGCCTGGTCCAGATTTTTTGTTTCGTCTTTTAAGCCGAGCAATCCAGACAAGGAAATAAACCAGGATCTTTGGGATAACTTCACCTTAGCTGAACTGTTGTTGCTTTCCTGCGAAGTGTATGGGTTTGAATTACTCACATCCCCAACCCTCCGGTCTATTACGCCATCATTGGTTTAATACCATAATAAGCAGGTCAGTTTGTTTGCCTTCTCAGCAACTGGAGCCAGAAAACTCATCATTCACCAGTGTAGGTTTACTTCCTCAGCTTGCTATATTTATAATCTAAGGCATGATTTACCAAGGTGATTCTCTAGAAATCTTAAGGGAACACGTCTTCACGAATTCTGCTCTTTGCATTATGAATGAGAACCTGGTCATTTGCTCTTACCTTTGCTCCCCTATTTGACACGCAAATGTCAAAATCAACTTTCTAGACCAACACATCCTATAAAAACTATCGGCAGGAATGCAATGACAAATTGAGATTTTTAATTAATTTAGATTTATAAAAGTGGTCAGATAAATGTACAAATGCAATCCAATGTGTACACGGGATATTTCATTTAAGGGAAGTTCATTTAAAGAGATGACTGCATGTAAAGGCCAAGATTTATAATGAATAGCTGTATTAAAGATGTGATTTTACTGCCTTTTGAAATTTAAAATGTAGAAAATTTCAACATTATGTGGCAAGTCTGACGATTGAATAAGATGACTAAACTGTCTAAAAGTCATGCACGCGTCACTCACAAAACATATCAATTTTGTTGTCAGGAAAAGGTCAGCCTTTTAAGTAAATGAGATGGCACAGGAGTGAGACCACAGCAGATGAGGAGGTAGCAATGGTTTTCAGCAGTTGAAATTTAATACTTTGTCCCCCTTTCTCTACAGAAACCCAGGTAAAAAAAATCCCCCACTCTCATAAAATACAACAGCAGCAGTTACCAGTAAAAAAATGAAATGCAAAAAAGAAAAAAAAGAGAGAGAGAGAAAGCATAGAAGGAAGGGAGAGAGGATAGGGACATGACGATGCATTAAAGGAAAATATATTTTCTGTATGTCAGGAGTGAATCCAAAGTTCATCTTAGGACCGGGGACAGCGGCAACGAGGAATCTGGGAACTTGCTGTTGTGTTCATTCAAAATCGAGGGGAGGAAGAAAAAAAAAAAAAAAGAACAAAAATGAGTCAAGTCCAATCCAACTAGGGGAAGGAACCAGCACTCTAAGGCAGGGATTTATTCAGGAAGGGCTTTCTCCCTCTCTGGATGAAAGAAAATCTCACTCCTCTTCGGCCTGTGTGATGCATTTTGTTGTGTAAGTATGTGCAAGTTTGTGTATGCAACAGGTGAACTGGAAGGTGTGTCTGTCATATATATAGGTCAACACAGTTGCACCTCTCGCTTGCTGCAAGAGAGGTGGCATTTTCATTTCCTTATTTCTTCATTTTTTTCTCCCAATATCAGTCCAAGACTACCTAGTAGTCATCCAAATCAAAGAACTCATCGTCCTCTCCTTGGTACTCCATGCCCTGGAAATCCACCCTGTACCGCAAGATACCTGAGGAATACAAAAGATGAGAGATTAAGTAGTGTGATATGATGGCAACTTGTTTTGGCTAAACAGTGGCAGGGGAAAACATGAATTCTGAAAGTATTAGACTTTAGAAGTGCCAAGGGGGTCATTTTAGGGTTAACAAACAAACAAAACTCTAAAGACAAAAAGATTTCATGACTTTAACTAAAAATGGATTCACTCATCATTTAGGAGTGTGTGGAATAAAAAGATATACTTACCACATGTCACTTTGACCCCACAGAAATTAATGTAAAATCCACTCACCCTGCCCGGTTGCCTAGCAACATGTATCATTTACACTCATTTTGATATGAAGACTGCATAAGCCAGAGCTGGCTAGATAACATTGATAAATATACAGGGGACTGTAGTTGGATAGAAGACGAGGAATGTCTGCCAGGCTGAACAGGTCATGGATGGGATATGGAGCTGGAGAAGTGTGGAATGTGGAGAACCAGGCGGGTTGCTGAACTGAGCAGAGAACCCTGAGTGTGGCGATCTACTCAGGCCTAATAAAAAGCAAAGTCCAAAGCAGAATACCTAAAATGAACGAGTCCAAGGCCTGCTGAGCTACAAACTGAGGTGGAACAGTGTGGATGATGGATAAGACAGGTGTAGGTGCATTGCGATAAAACTTCACAATAATTAATGAAATTGTGTTTGTTTTATTTCAGCCAACTGTGACATCAGTCAAATTCAAATAGTTTCACAATAGTGCTCTTTTCCTAATAAATGCTTTTGTTTTAGCATAACGACCATAACCTGTTACGCAAAATTCCTTCAACTTGTCCATAACAGTTTTCTTCTATAATAATTCAATTATTTAGATGTGTTGGGTATTATATTTTTGTACCATTTGTTTATTACTGAATTCTAAAATATATTTTGTTTATTACCTATAATTAAATAACCTAAATCATTTGCGTAACTAATAAAACCCCTAATAGTTAAATGCTTCCTTTGTCTAAAATTACTTCCAATTTAAAATATTAGGTGAAAATTAACAATTTAACTACTACTTCTTCAAAAAAACCCAACAGTGCTTTTAGGGGTCCTGGAATGATGGTGTTTCTATTGTGAAAAGCACAAAGTCCTGAAATCCTTTTAAGATCCTCATTAAAATGTATTACACCACTAAACCAATTTAAATTGCCACAAGTATCTCTACTTTTTATACAACTAACAATTCAACAGTGCCTCTGCCCCAATTCTCCTATTTTACATGGTGAAGCCCTCTATAATACAAATTTCTACTGTACAACAATGTCTATCTGAGGCCTTACCTGTACCAAGATGAAGCATGAATCAGAATAAGCAGAAGAGGAACTGTTTATCTTCTCTACTGCTACTATCTTCAAGTGCATAATACATGAATTATACTCAAGTACAATTACTAGATCATCATAACAACCCAATGACGAAATCATCACTGAACCACATATATCAAATATATTCCTAACTTCATTTTGATCAAACATTCAACTGTTATTAAATAACAGTGTGCTCACCCCCAATGCCTCCAAAGCCCTTGACAAACTGGGACCCCTCCTGACTCTTGTCTGTTACTATCTCCAACGTGGCTCCAAATTTCTTGTAGTTGTTCGCAAACCACTCCAGTAGTGGCATGCTCTCGATCAGCTCATGTTCCTGCCCCGTCTAGAAACGCAATCAGCGTTAGTAAGGTATAACATCACAGGCAATGGGTCCAACTTAACTCCCAGAGATCAGTTCCTCTTCTGCAGCACTTACCTCCTTGTCCGTGAAGTGAGACTTGTCTTTCTCCTGCTCTGGCGTTAGGTACAAAGTCTTCTCATCTGAAGAACAAAGAAGAAACTTTTGAATTGTAGGATCACAATTAGAATTCATTTACTGCTTTTTGTCTCAGCTATTGCAGATAACACTGTAGTCGTTTGTTTACCATTCTCTGCTCCATTGCTCTCTGCCCCATGCACACGAAGAACATAACGCATGGTGTCTAAGTTCTCATAGACTATGAGAATCTCCACAGCTCCCATTTCAAGGGCTTTCAGTGTATCCTCTACACCAAAGCAGTATTTCCCTGTATCCTGACTGATCTCATCAAAGTACCGCCCTGTAAATACAGAAGAATCATCAGGAAAAAGTTTGAAGATTTTACATTTAACAAAAAAAAGAAAACCACACACACACACTCACCTATGAGCTTCTTTTCTTGGATGAACTTCACATTCGACAGGACCTCTGCTGAAAGCTCAATAGCCTGGTTGAAACCATTCTCTCCTCCATAGGAGATGTCCACTAGCTTCAGAACCTTTGCCTGTAACCTCTGTAGAAATCAAAGAGTTGTTAGTAACGTTTACAGACAAAGTAGGAACCAAACAAAGTTGCTGACAAGATAAAGAAAATAGAGAAAGCTACCACAATAAATATGCTGACAATAATGATAGACTATGCTGCTAGTTATATTCCCCAAAGCCTTGGAAAATCCCTCAAACTCATTAACTGCTAACCAAAGCTTGCAGTGAAGTGTGGGATATGCAGATTTTCATATCTGTCTCTTTCTTTTTTTGTGCAACCACATTCCATTATTGGTTGTAAAGACATAAGATTTAGCTATATCAGTGGCTTACTGGCAAATTAAAGAAGGCACTTTCCATTTACAGTATGGCTGCACACATCATGTGCCAAGTTTAAAATAAACTTGCTATGTCACTATTTCATCACTACTACCAAATACCAGTGTTTATTTCTTACAATAGTAGATAGTTATTAAATATACCTATTTATACAACTCAGAGAAAACACTTAAAAGATCACCAGCCTTCTTTTGGACATCTATTCACTGCAGTGAGAAATTTGTGGGGGAAAAAAAAGTTGTTTCATTACATCATACTTACTGGATCAAACATGTCAGACTGGCTGAGTTCAGTCTTGAAATCAGCAGAGCCAGCCAAGACCATTCCTGCCACATTAACTTTGTCATTGGACACAAAGAGCTGGACAGCTGTCTCAGCTACTTTTCTCACATAGTTGTGTCTCTTCTCCATTCTCAGTCGAGCAAAACGCAGAGCAGACTGTCCTCCTCTGCCTGAAAGAGCAAAGCAAAGATTAAAAAAAAACCCAACAACAAATAAACAAAAACAAAACAAACAACGTAAAATGTATTTTCTAAACATTCCAGTTCAGTACCGTGCTTCTTGGGTAGGTCCACAGTGAACTTGTGCAGCACCTCCCTGGTGTTGCCCTGCAGTGTGCCAAAGAGTGCCCCACTACCGTCGATCACAATAAAGCCAAACTTACTGTCATCAGACAGCAGGGCTGTCAATGCCTGTGTTGGGACATTAGTGAGGGAAGAACGGATCATAAGAATGTGGAAGACAGAAAGAATAATAAAAAGACCAAGGCGAGGTTTACATACCACAGAGTTTCTCTAAAAAAATATTTTGCATGTACATCAAAATACTAAGGAAATTCTCTCACCTCGGTGTGGAACTTGTTGTCACAGAGGTACAGGGAGGTGTTGATTGGTTTAAAAGGCTCAAAGTCAATATTGACTTTCTTCTCCTTGCCTTCCTCTGTCACAATTGTGCCACAATACACAACCAAGCCATTGGGTGGCACTGGGAAGGGAAGAAAAAAGCCAGAGACTATAAATATTCAAAGGAGGACTGGAGCTGAATGTTTTGAAAGTAAATACATCCTATGTTTTAAGTTGTCTCTTTTTTCAAAAACCCCTTGGAACAATTATAGCTGAAAATATTACAATAATACAATGATATGCCAATATGAATTTATTTTGTTGCCCCCAAGAACCGCTACCATTTCCCAAAAGAAAATAGGCATTCTTTTACATGCATACCCTTGTTGTAGAGTTTTAGTCTTTGCTGTACAGAGGTGATGGCCCCGAGAACAGAGAGCCTGTTGACGCGACTCTTAATGTTGGAAGCAGTGCCAAACTCATCAGCCAACATCTTGGCCACTCTTGATATCTGGTCCTTTGGAGGGATGATCAGAGAGATCATGCTGGTGCCATTACTATAGAGAAAGTGAGGATGTAATGTTAGTGCATATAACAGCATTTGTACACAGCCAAGAAGCCATAGAAGTGATGGAATAGACTGAATAACTGACAATTATGCCACTCCTAGGTATGTCATAGTGAAACTGGCATCTAATATCAAGGCCATATAATAATCAACTTTGATTATGCCAAACCAGTTGAGCCATGTTTATTACCAGTTGATTACCTCCAAGATAGCGTAATTGTGTTTGCTCTAATTTAGTTTTGTAAATACACAACGCTTCTTGGCAAAATATCACCTTGACAAGGTCTGGCAGGTTGAGGGACAAATGGTATGGGCTTTCAGTTACACAGTACACAATCTTTGTCCTTGAAACAAGGACTAAGTTTAAGTCTTGCTACTTTGCATTGTTGTCCTTTCATTTACAACCAATCAACAGATGAATCACAGCAGTACAGGCTGACACGCACACAGCCAGGTAGAAGAGGCTGGATAAATGTAGGGCAAACAGTCAACTGAGTGTGTGACATGGCAGGCAGGGGAGCACAGGACAGCAAATTCTGCGCAACACTAGACGTCAAACTGTCGCAGAGCAAGCTACAAGCCAGTGAAGTAACACCCACATTCACATGCCTTGTTTGATAATTCAAGAGGCCCACAATGTCCCAGTCGGCCAACAACTGATCTCGAATTCTTTTTGACCTGACCAGTTTGAAACCAGTAACGCTGTAATGAACTGGCAAGCAGTTCGGCTGCCATGAGGTGACTAACTTAGTGGACTCTAGAGGAAATTAAGAGGCTCTGTCGTATGATTTGCGTGTAAAAAGAGCATACGAACGTCATTTGGACTGTGAAACTGTAACTACAAGCTTGCCGGCCTTCGCTTTTTCGTCAACGTTCTGCTTTTTTTGTTTAAGACACCCATGCCGGCCTCTTTCCAAAGATGACGTCTATTAACGGTTCTCATTAGCAACAAAACTAGCATCAACCTTACTAGCTTGAACTGAATAAAAATCTTCGGAATGCCAGCTACAAAATATAAACACTGACAAAAAAATGTGTTTTGTCCAAAATAAACCATGTTTTCAACTTCCAGGGAGATTAAATGCGACATCCGTTAGCGCCTAGCAATTGGCTAACTAGCGACAAGCAAAAGCAACGATTAGCTAAGTTAGCTATGCTAAGCTAACCACTCCCAAATTCGGCCCCATTTATACCATTTCCAGCTGCTGCGGCGGTATACATTGACACAATCACCCGAACCCTTAAACTCAAGTACTGCCGACCAGACAATTACCTCGAAATGTGACAAAAATGTATTACTTACCCACGGGCAGCTTCTAAACTTTTGATCAGCTTCTTGATTTTCCATATCTCCACGTTCCTATCCGCCGCGCTGGGGTCGTCCGCCATCTTTCTGCTGTGATCGCTTCAGCACCTGAAAGACGTGGAAAAAGAAGAGCTAAACATCTGCGCTGAACCCGCCAGTTAACAAACTGACTATCGTTTACAGTGTTATCGGATAAATTAATTTATCTATCGCTGAACCGTGTACCTCTCCAAACTAGTGGCGCGGTGTCCGTTAAGGCACCTTGCCAGTGCTGGCAGCTGGACTGACCGTAAAGGAAAGACTCAAACCGGGATGTGTTGCTCAATGCAGAGCGCGGGGGAAACAGGCCTACAGTCTACCAGGCCCTAGTGTCCACCCTGTTCTTATCTAATACGACCTACTTTCCTCGTGTTCCCCTGGAAACAATATGGAAACCAACTGTCAGCTTTTTAGACCCTATGAATATTGGCATATACTGGATGGTACTTTACCTGCCTCGGACAACGCGGCTCCGCTCCGCTCTCTGTCTGCTGCGCTACGTCAAGTCGGTGGTCCGAGGAATGACGTTGCTTTCCGACCGGTTTCTCTCTCCTCTACACGCTGCGCGTGGTGCTAACGACGGGGGCTCACATGTGGGAGGTGGTTAGATCGGTGGCGTTCACTTCCTGGAAACCACTTAGAAACCAATGACATGCCTTAGCTGCCGTGTCAATTGTAGAATCTCAATGACAATTGGACGGAACCTAAAGAATATCGCCAAAGCTGGTAATAGGTGGATTATGGGGCTTGTAGTCAAAGTCAAACTTGCAAAACAAGTTACCTGATTTTGCAAAACTAATATGTCCATACATGACTCTTGTTGTTTAGAAGTTCTAACCATTTGTTATACACTGCCCTCTTTTTCCAGGGGCTTAAAAGTAAATGAACATGACATAATTTTAAATATAAGGATAGTTTTGAATAACTGGATGAACCTATGGACATCACCAAAATGCTTTATTTCGTGCCAAGCCTTTAATCCAGTTTCTTTTAATTGCTGCTTGTTTGTGGGTCTATCTTTCTTTAGTTTTGTCTTCAGTAACTCTTGTTTTCCTCTGTTCAAAGATTTTTATTATTTATTTATTTATTTTCAGAACTGTGCAGCTTCTTTTAGATGGGAGAAACAGTTCATTACTCACCCAAGTGACTTCACTCAGACACTGAATACTGTGACGTTTATCTCATGTTAATTGAGGCTGAGTTTATGATGTGCAGTGCATTTCACTGTGTTTATCTAGGCTACGTCGGCTCTTCCACTTTGAGTAAGTACACTATAGGTGTGGGTAATGGCAGACACTATTGTCCTTTAGTATTCACTGTCACTCCCATACGATCCAAAGCTTCAGTTCATTTAATGTTTAGTTTCAATGCACTTGGTTAATTTCTTCTAGATTTCATGAGAAATGTTAGAAAGTTCAGTATGTAAGGATGTAGATTTCTTCCTTCATAACAAACCATTAGCATGATAATGTGGGTTCCGTTTTGTATTTGTTGTTGTATTTGTGACCTTGACACAGATAAGCAGAGGAGAGTGGATGGATTTTTTTAAAACCAAATTTGCCTTCTTTGTTCGTTGATTGATGGTGAACACAACTGATGGAAACCAGACAGCTATAGGTAAACTAAGTAACAAAAGAAGCAAAGATGTTTGCTGGTGCCTGTGTAATAAATTCTGGCAAGACTGACCAGGCGAGCGGAGGCACGTCTCCTCTGCTCATTATTTTCTCTAGTTTTACAGGACTGTAATCCGTCTTCACGCTCACAACAACAGGGCCTGTTACAGAAGCACTCCTGCTGTATTTCTACCTAGTGGAGGAGGGGAGTGAAATTAAATTTATTTGGGTACTGGCACCACATTTCGGTATTAGGGGAAATCAGATGGCAGCTGCTTTGGCCAAGGAGTAACTTAAATGAGATCAGGTGGAGGTGGCATTTTGTAAACTGGAAGTAAATGCACTAATATTATTAAAAAGAAATGGCAGCACAGGTGGGAAACAGGGACAAAAAGTATTCAGGAAAAAATGATAAATTCAAGACAATAAGGAGAAAAGGAAGGGAAGGAATCATATTTTCTGGGTTAACAATGGGTCATAGGATTAAACTCAACTATTTAGCTTGTAGGAAAACATAATACAGGGCGGTATAGAAAATGGCAAGGCAGGGGAAACATGTTTTATTGCAGTATATTGGCTACAGAGGAGTTGTTATACTAAGGTACAAAGCAAGAGAGTGTAAGAGGTTTTTCAATCAAAAGTAAATGTTATGCTTAAAATATCTCTACCTTGTGATACATAAGTCAAGGATAGATTTTCTCATCTTCTCAGCCAAATGCAAATGGTGATCGTCAAGCCACTCAGACTAAAGGTTCATTGTGGGACTTTACTTTACCAGCTAATGGTTGATGTATTGATGGCTAGCTCTATGCCATATGCACACTGGTGCGAAACAACAGTGACCCCCTTGTCCGGTAAAGTAGTCTAAATCATTAGATTTTACCAGTCAGAAAATTACATAAAACATACCACTTAACCTACATTTATCTCTCCGACTGGGGTGTTTAAAGGATAGGATAGATTTTCAACTAAAACCTTATAATCAAATGTTTCCTTTTGCTAAGCACATGCCTTCTGATGACTTTAGTTTGAAGAATTGTATTTGGAGTTAACAAAAAAGAAGAGATGTACTCAAAATGTACTCAGTTGGGCTTTTTTATCCTGAAACTCTTACTATATACTGCCACTGTATTCTACTTACAGCAGTCCTTTGACTTATAAATGCATTTTACACTCGAAAAGGAACAAAAGCAACACCGCATATACTCCATAAAAAGACTGTCCACACATGCTGTTTATCAGTGTTTAAGTAAGTCTCTTTGGTAAGTACATAGGTAATACAGTTAATGAAGTCTTTTCATTGTCTTCAGTCCTAGTGTTGATACTCATCAACCAGATATTACGTTTAACTGCCACTTTGGCTTAAGATGGCTCCCTCAGCAATTTTGCAGCAATGCTGTCCCATATGGATAATGACCCATATAGTAAATGACACCCATTGCATGCACTAGAGAGAGATTGGCTTTCAGTTGGCGTGAGTGATAGTACAGAAGTGTTTTTCCAAATAATATCATTTAAAAAATGGTGTGTCAAGTCAGTCACCTGATCTGTTTCTGCCGTTTCGGTTGACGACGCAGGTGTAAGCTACTGGATGAGCTGTTTCAGCCTAAAATTGTAGTGTGAATGCAGAGTAACCATTGTGTGGTTAGGTCAAGTCACTGATTAATCACTGAGCCAGCAGGTTCATATTGCATGTGTCTGTGTGTTAAAATATGTTCTACAACAAATTCTATAATCAATGTATTGCATATAATCTAGTACAGCGGTCCCCAACCCCCGGACCGGTACCGGTCCGTGAGTTGTTTGGTGCCGGGCCGCGAGAGTTGAGGTTCAGGTGTGAAATGTATAGTTTTCAGGGTTTTTAATCGGTTTTCAGCGTTATTTTGTTATCGTTTTTATCGTTTACTCGGTTTTCCTTGGTCTTTTCACCTGTGTTATGAATAAACTTTCTTTTTTTCGGTACCGGTACTAGTTTTATTTTGTTGTATTTATCCGCGACACCTTAAAGGACGGTCCATGAAAATATTGTCGGGCATAAACCGGTCCGTGGTGCAAAAAAGGTTGGGGACCGCTGACCTAGTAGTAATCCAATCTGTATAGTCCAGTAGCAGAAATGAGATATGATGTGTCACCGTGACATCATCACTATTGTTCTAAAAAGACCATGTATTTACAAACAATATATATGAAAACTGAGCGGCAATAAAAGTCTCAAAGAAATCCTAAATGACACATATATAAATACATTAATGGATGCAGGATAGTTAATCTGAGGTTTTTCCTTCTACACAGAAAAAAAAAAAACATAAATAGAAGTTAAGGAATACTCAAGCCTTTAGATTTAGACCACTAGATGACAGCATTGGTTAATACATAAATAAACGGCTTCCTCACCGTTTTACTTATTCCTTTTAACTGGTGAACTACATGAGATCATTAGAGCTTCTGTTTCTTTGCATTACTCAGCGGGATGAGGTCAGGTGTTGTTGTGTGTTTGTATTATCAATGTGGCATGCAATTTGTTAGGTGTTATTAGGCTGCCATATGGTGGATGTTATTCAGCGTCTTTAGTGAATTGTGACTGTTTCTATCCAATCAAACATCTGTTTGTGCTTCAAATAACAAGCTCAAGGATGATCCCTTCAGTATTACTCTCTCGGGAGCTTGGAGAGTGGGAGGAGGTTTGTGGTGTTTCCGACATCATTTGGCACCCACTGGATGGCAACATCATGGAGAAAGTGTGATAAAGCAGTTTGCGCAACTGACTGCCTCTAAAATTGTCCAGCTCCGGTATCAGTGCCAATTCATCACCATCTGTCGACCATCAGAGCTGTAATGATCTGTCACTTGGAAATGGATGGTGCTTGCTGTGCTGTGAATGGGAGCTCTCCTGGCCAGGCAAGCTAGTCCTTATTTCACCTGGTCATCACATATGAGCATTATGAGGAGATAAAATGAGGACAAAAGGCTGACAGGTTGTTGATTCCCTATATTTTAGCTAAATTGTTTAAAAATTAGATTTTTAAAATCATGATAATAGTGGCAAATTCAGGTTTTAAAACCTTTTTTATCCCCTGTGATTCTACTTTTCAGGGTTTATGATTGGGTTTTACCAGTCAGAAAGTTACATCATGACACATGCTCTAATGTTTTAATGATTCTAATTCTGTTACATATTTTTAAATCATAAGTTTGTATTTCTGATTTTCAGGGATGTGGGAAGCACCATACTCACTAAAAGTAAACATGAAAATTTCAAAAACATGTTGTTTGAAATAATTTTAATTATTTCATAATTCAGTGAAATCATTAAAAGATAAATCAACACCCAACAACATATCATGGTATGGATCATTAAATTTTACTTGGTTTTCTGTGTATTTCATAAAAGAGCATAAGCACAGTTATGTCGAGAATAACCTACTGTATGAAAGCAATGTGAAAAATATTATTTTATAAAAATGCCTATTCCTTCTTCATCACTCCTGTTCCCTTCACCTACATGTCAATTGGAGACTCTGTTGATTAGCTAACTTACTTCAAAATTCCTTTTTTTTCTAACTTATATCCAACTTGTGGGTCATGCATACTGACAACATTCAATATCATGCCTTTGATTTCCAGACTCCATTTATGTAGGCTTGGGAATGGCACCAGGAGTCCACTGGCTTGTGTTCCCCTCCTGTGGCTGGGTTGTACAGTGCACTAAACAAAATAATATGATCAAGAATTATGCTAATTTTCACAGTGTTAAATATTAAGCATAATACATTTTGGGGAAATTTTTTTTTTTTACTGTATTACTTCATTTAAGTATAAGGAAAAATTAACAATTTTCTTTGCTGTCTTTTCTGACATTTTATCAGGATTAAAATCCGAATTCTGAATGAAGAATTTATTCTCTCTTAAATAAATCAGTAGCCTTAATGTTATAAATTAAAACCAATTTGACACTTAAAGCAAAATGGATAATGAGTCTTTTTCTGCCCTTGGATACTCGGACATTTTTCACATAGAGCCAGAGAGTTCCAGGACATTAAAACATTTAAGTTTATGTATTTAAAGCAAGCTTTACCATATGCAGGTAATAATGTCATAGAGGGAAAGACTGACAGTCTGTTTTGTTATAGTGACATCTTTGTATGTACTAGTGACCTATAGTTACCAGTGTAAGTAGGCATAAGTCTGGATAGGTCACAGTCATGGTAAAAAGAATGCAAATCCTCTGTCATTTTTACATATTATGGAAAAAATCATCTAATGCTTAGCATGCCTTAAAATCAACTTCTGATAAGCAACACCACATGACATTTTACAGTGTGTCAATATTTATTTAACAAAATCTAAGCCAAAATGCAGAAGCAGTGTGTGGAATCTAAACACACCTCATGTTATACAATAGCTTGTATAACTATTTTTACCAGCAATTACTTGAAGAAATCATTTTCTCTAAGGCTACGTCCACACGTACACGGGTATTGTTGAAAACAGAGATTTTCCGTTTTTT
>NW_005187402.1:12141977-12147195 GCF_000239375.1 Pundamilia nyererei | reverse complement strand
TGTAAAAAAAAAAAAAAAACTTGGATTATCACTTCTCCACTACTGTGTTGGACAGCTGGAATGAGGTGTTTGTGCTGATATGGTGTTTGGTTTATCATGCTATGCATTATTTGCTGGTGCACACTCCTGGGAAGACTGGCAGCTGTCTTAAATGTTTTTTCCACTTGCAAATAACCTTTCTCATTGCAGAATGATGGACTATAAACTGTTTAGAAAAACGCCTTATAACCTTTCCCAGATTGATGGACAACATCAAGATAATTTCTGATGCCTTTCCTCCTTGGTATTGTGTTAACACACTTTATGAAAGCAGAAAGGTTTTGCTAATGACTAATCAGTCAAGTGCATCTGATTAGCAGCACCTGGCATCTACTTACCATCTGAAGTCCTTGGAAGCAGTATGGGTGTACTTAGTTTTTCGCACAAAGCTTCTGTATTTTTGCTTAGATATAGTTAAATAAATGTGACACGGCAATGTCATATGCTGGGTGTGATCTGAGGTTTTAATCACCTAATTTTGAGGACCAGACAACTTTCAATTATGTCCTGATACATAAAACCTTTGAAATGAAAAGGGGTGTACTTTCTTTTTACCAGGACTGCGGCCTCAAACAGATGCAACCAGGTTTATTGGGGCTTTAATTCCCATCTGTGGCCATCTGCTTAAGTTGAGTTGAAGGAAAAAAGGAATGTGAAGGTGGGATGAGGGACTCTCAGTGGTATTGAAGTGCACAGACTTGCTTGTCATCATTAAAAGATGTGAGTGGGGCGCAAATACAGTAGGAGTGGGGATGCATCAAAATCAGGCAGTTACATAATCAGCCTTAAAAGAAACTTCTAAAAGCATAAAACAAATCAAAGTGCTATGACACCTGTTTCT
This sequence comes from Pundamilia nyererei, assembly GCF_000239375.1. Taxonomy (NCBI): domain Eukaryota; kingdom Metazoa; phylum Chordata; class Actinopteri; order Cichliformes; family Cichlidae; genus Pundamilia; species Pundamilia nyererei. The sequence continues at coordinate 12,146,315 of NW_005187402.1, read as the reverse complement.
ATGACTCTTGTAACCTTGCTGTCACTGAAATGTAAAAGAGTTGATGCTTCTCCACCCAGAAAACATTTGCTTGTCCACTCAGTGCATTGCAGCTCACAACAGACAGAAACCTCTGAACTCTTCACAGGGAATTAAGCAGCACTTATTCTCTGCTGACTAGCTAATCTGTGACTCAGTATGTGTCTGTCTCTCAGGCTCTCTTTCTCTGTTCTCCATAGTGAAAGAGAGGATCATGATCATCAGCACTTCAATAGCTTGCTTATGACTTAAACCAATCTTCTTAGGAAGAGCTGCATGGGTTTAAGGATATATGTTGGTGTCTGCCAGCCATCTGCTGTGCTTCTGAGTTTCTGGTTCTGAGACAAGTGCAAAAATTTGGGATTGCAATACAAGGGGTATTTGGGTGCAAGTATGTCTTTTCTGGTGTTGCAAATCTCTGAGTTGACATTTTTGTTACATCCTTGGCTCTCTTACATTCCACCAAAGAGGCAGAAGGAGATTTACGGATCTGCGTTCTCATATTAAGTGGATTAATCGGGAATGGAAACTCAAGGTTGTCATAAATATAAATGAGGTCTTTTGAGGCATAGGACAAGACATGGTTCATGTCCACCCAGTGTGGTAGGAGTTTATCAGCGCAGTGAATTAAGACCAATAACCTCAATTTAGAGGCCAGGACACACAGCCAGTCTTAATGATGCATTGGGAAGGGGTTAAGCCCAAAGGTAATATGGACCAGCTGGCCTGCCTATACCAATCACTGACCCAGGGCATAATCCAATAGTCTTTCAAACCTCAGGGAGTGAGAATCTTAGTTTATTTTGTAGTTTAAGTTAGGCTCTTATTTTTGTTTTTATAATGTAAACTGATAAATATTAAAGGAAGTTGGAATAGCTAGAGCAAACAAAGCCTGGATAGTATTCCCAAAGGAGGGATTTACAGGTCCTCTCATAAATTTTTCAGTTTTTCTACAGTCTGATGGTATATCAGTGTTTACCAGCAATATAACCTTGGAAAATGTAATATACTCATATGAACATTCATTGAAATACATATTAGTGGCTGCAAACATGCACCAAATGCAGCTATTTTGGAACATCTATTGCATAAATATCTGCTGTTCAAAAGAAATATCATAGCAATTTGCATATATACCAAGATTTCTTGATGCCTTAGTACAATAAATAAAGAAGAGTGAAATTATTTTGAATTGTTATTTTAACATTTGTGATCCATGCACACAACAAAGATAACATTCCTGGTTGTTGCAGACAGTGAAGGCCTGGTTCTAACGCCTCTGGAAAATCAAGTTTTCATGTCAGTGGGTTTGGTACATACAGTAATCCATGCCCTCACTCATGCAGTGCAGCTTTAAACCAGTCTGAAATCATTATACTGGAGCCACCACCATGACAACCTCACAGATAGACTGATAGGGAATGGAAGATGGGGGAAGGGGATGAAACAGGGCAGAAAGATGGTGGAAAATTGATTTTCTTCGAGCTGCATTAATCAAATTGACTAGAGAAAAGGCATTATCAGTTCAAAGGATTTAATATAGTGCATTAAATGAAGACAAAGGCGTGTCTCATGAGGCAAACTTACTTTGAAAGATGATAATGGGAATGATCAAAAGCGGATGTCGTTTGGGTAACATGCACACATCTTAGTATCAGATTATTGGTACAAATCTTACCTAAAATATTCCTCGCATTCATTGTATCATAGAAGAAAAGATATGTAGCATTTTGAATTGTAGCTGGTGTACTGACCCTGATCAGGGTCATGTCTTTGTGGAGCTCTGCTCTGCTTCCAGGCACTTACTGTTTCAAGCGTCAGTGCAAATCCCAGTTTGATCACTTGAATGTCAATTAAAGGTGAACATCACCAAAAATCCCATAATTTATTATGATACTTAATGAGGACATGAAACGCTACACATATAAAGGCTAACTTGCATCATGGAGCCCTACTCTCAAAAACTGGCATAGCTGTAAAACTGTCTATGAAGCTGGACTTAAGAAATGAGTGCTTAAAGTTTAAGTTTTGAGAACATGTGTAGCGCCATTTTCTGTCAGTACAAAATGTTACATCATGTGGTTGGTTGGTGGTATTAACGTAATCCGGTCTTTAAGGCTGACTTTATTAGCCGTTTCCGAGTCAAACAAACACTGCAGCATCACTGAGAGTTAAAACTGTCTAAATTCTTTCAAAAATTAAATTTAACATCCAGGCATCCATGAAAACAGGATTTATGAATTTTAACAGAGTTAGAAGTTAGCTTACTAGTTTCCATCTAATGATGAAATACCATGTTCTGAGTCAGGGATTTCTAAAAAATGAAAACGTATAGCTCTGCTATCACTTCAGACATACATGAAGACAGAGAAGTTGACAGCAGTGATGTTTGTATGTTTGTAGAGTTACTGAAGTTGGGCTAGCTGCTATATAATGTGCTACGTGATCGCTAGCTACACAGCTATGGTTAGCATAATATAAACACAGTGAAGCTGGAGGATGAACACAAACTTTTTTCCACTCACTGAAAGTTAACAGGAAGGTTCCAGATGGTTAGGTACAAATTTTTAGGGGATTGTTTAGATTAAATAGAACAAGATACAAAGCATTAAAATATATTAAAAACACAACAGACTTAATAAACACAGAGTAGTTCTAGAACTACTCTGCTGAGCCTGGGTACAGCTTTTTCTGTTAAAATACATTGCAGTGGCACATACAGAATTTGTGAGATGGCAACAACTTAAAGTCCTTAGACAAGGGGTGGCTAGGATCATCTAGGAAAGACTTCTCTGTCATAACTAACACATATAAGAAAAGTCTTTCAAAGTCAAACGTCAATTTTTTAAACACTCTAGCCACACTTTTTAATCTGTTCTTATATTTCAGGTAAGGCTGAGTTCTGGACAGATTTAATAAAACAGGAAGACAATATAAAGGTGCTGTCAGTGTAGAAACCTCAACTTTGGCAAATGAAGCGCATTAGCTGGTGAATTTTTCTACAGACAGCATCCACACGAAGCTGACTGGTGAGTATGTTTAGGTTACTGTTTTGGAATGTCCAGCGTGCTGTTAGGGTGCACACAATAGCACCTAGCACATGACACACCTCCAATTTTTTTTTAAAATATCACCCTTTTGGCATGTCATTTAATGTATGACAAGCAAAATATTATATGCATGAAATGAGCCTGACATAATTGGCATAGTTATGCTGGATTTTTTTTCTACAAAATGCATAAGCCAAACTACATAAACAGCCATTAGATTAGGTTTTTAAACAGAGAATTAGATGAAACATAAAATGTTCATATGGCTATCTTTATATCCCTGCAGCAAGCAAAAGTATCAAAAAAACTGAACTTACAACAATATAAATAAGTTAAGTGTGCCTTTTTTCTTTTGTTTATTTTGCAACTGATTTCTCTCCCTTGGATATTTATCTTTTGATCATTTATTAGTGACTTGTCTAACATTATGTGGAGTAAAGCAGGTAGAGTGGGGCTGACTGCCTGCTCAGATGTGTGTATTCTGGGGTGTGCACTCATGCCCAATGGATACTGTGGTGAGAGCATACAGGGTGATGCAGTTATTCTGTTTTGCCAACTCATTCTTGCTTTTTAATAATAGTCCAGCTCATAGGCGAGCTTAGACCCTTTTCAGAGCACCCCAAAAATAATTATTAATATGAATAATAATAGCGTATTTTATTATTATTTTCTTGAGTTATCTTCAAATGTTATCTTTTTCTAACGTTTCTACTGATGACAGTAAAGGATAGAATGAAAACAGGTTGTATGCCCAGTGTTTGTGTCATGTTACAGTCCGCTCACACGGAGTGTGGTTTGTCATCACTAGCCTAAACTGTTATTAAAGAGGTAATTTCATGCCACAAATCAGTGATGCAGATTTGAAACACATTTTACTGAAATATAGCAAAAGGTCAAACTGTTCTGATAATGTGGGGACATCGCTGTGACTTATAAGGTGTCTGCTTATTTTTTTTTATTTAGCGAAGTAACACTAACATCTGTTATGTTAAATTAATAGTAAATTAATAGTAAATAAAGTTTGTCCACCACACAAACTGTCACATATTAGTGGTCCTATACCACAACAAGTTACTTAATCCACAAAGTTCAGTAAAGCAAGCATGCTAGTGACCAACCACAAAATGGAGAGCTATGGCCACACAATGCTCCCATCAAGGGTGGCTCAGCACCCCACAGTGTTATTGCCATCACTTGGCCAACAACACTCGAAAGTGATCCAACAAAATAGCCATATTCCCCACAACACTAAAGGTCACAGCACAAAACA
>NW_005187402.1:12140150-12141941 GCF_000239375.1 Pundamilia nyererei | reverse complement strand
TACCCTAGTCTTCAGTGGTGTACCAGGCTCGAGGCAACTTTAAACGCGAACTCGAGAGCAGGCAGCAGACCAGAGATATAGTCTCCTACTAAACTCTGAAGCGTACCCCTACCCAGGATAGCCACCAAACACAACAAATTAAAACAACAAAGCAAAACAACAAACAAGTGCTTCGCTGGAAGGGCAGCACAGCCACCCAGCTGAAACACACTTACTAAAGGGAGTTTGCTCAATTACAGTGAACACCATCACTCACCCCCTTAAAAGTCAAACAAACTGATATTCAGTCTCCACTAAAATGTCCAAATATCCGGGACGAGCCCCCACTTATGTTACGATCCGGCTCAAAAGCTGCAACATAAAGGAGATGAATACCAGAGTATGGGTGAGAAGAGGTTTTATCTTAAAATGGAACTCCAGGTTGGCTAAAATGGCTGATGCCACCAAGGCAAAGACAAGTGAGCTCCCCAGGAAGCTTGCCTCAGGTATGCTTTTATCCACACCTGACTAGGTGTGGCCAATTAGCACCAGCTGAACACACTGAGCAGATTAGAGGCTGCAGAGGGATGTAACAGTTCTCTAAACAGCTAAAAATGTTAGCTAATGTGGCTTGAATCACTTGAGATTATTAGCTAATTTTAACCTTCTGATCCACTGATCCAGGGGCAGGAATAGCTCAGTAGAGAGAGTGGTGGCCCCATGATCGGAAGGTCAGGGGTTTGATTCTCCTGAACAGCTACCCTGAGGTACCCCTGAGCAAGGTACCATCCCTACACACTGCTCCCCGGGCGCCCAATGGCTGCCCACTGCTTCACTGAGTGAATGGGTTAAATGCAGAGAGGAATTTTCCCCACGGGGATCAATAAAGTACTCTTTCTTTCTTTCACTAGTCTGCTGGTATATTGGGAGTTGCCAGCCAAGGAAATTATGTATATTATTATTTTAGTTTGTAAAAAAAAGTCCTGTTCCTGTTCTGATTCTAACGTTCTAGAAAAATTCTAGATTCTAGAATTATTAATTAGCTTGTTTTTGGAGGTAACATTGTAATGTTTAATCAACTGATTTTAGGTTTGCAAATGTGAAAAGGGTTGACTACATTTGCAAACAGCATATTCCATTAATATTAATTACAAGGCAATGCATGCATGACACTATGATTGGGAGCTGAGCCCTCCTAAAAGTTACTTTTAAAATGTATTCCGCTACAGATTACAGAATACAGGCCCCAAAATGTATTTTGTAATGTATTCCGTTACATTACTCACTGAGAGTAACGTATTCTGAATACTTTGGATTACTTGATATATTGTCATGCTTTTTACAACTACATGAATGTTGTGTGTAGGGCTGCCACAAATGGTTATTTTGATAATCGACTAGTCACCGATTATTTTTGCGATTAGTCGACTAATCAGATCATACGTCCATTTAACGTAAAACGTACAGCTTATGGCACCAGCATGCATCTGCTCTTATATAACTATCATTAGCTTACAGCTAGGGCTGGGCGATCTTCTGTTTCAGTCCGTTATTACATTCTTAAATCCTACTACTTATTCCTGTGTCTTTTGGGATCTTACAAAGCTTCAAACGACGCGTCAACTATTAAATTAGTCGTCGACGATTTGACTAGTCGACTAATCGTGGCAGCCCTAGTAGTGTGATTTATTACTATTACTGAAGGCTACTTGTTGGAGCCAAGTCCAGGCCAATATTTTACTCAGTTACATCATGCCATATTTAAGTATTTGTCATGATCTTTAAGTTTCTATTATAATCTTGATCATTTTA
>NW_005187402.1:12137812-12140130 GCF_000239375.1 Pundamilia nyererei | reverse complement strand
TTTTTTGCTACCGGAAGGCATCCAAGAGACTTAACAAGAGCACGAGTCAGAAACTTTACGTTCTGCAGAAGCGGCAAAGAAGGACCGAAGGTTGCCGCTATAATACTACTCGCCACCAAGCTAACATTGTTAGCTGAGGTTAGTTCAGAGACCACGGACTGTTAGACTTGATGGATAGCATTAACAACCTGCTAGCTACATATAATCATGTGTAGTTCTGAAAGCAATACCAACTAGATTTTTAAATCTTAATATAAAATGAGTAACAGCAGGGTGGACATTAGGTAAGGCTGCACTTTGTGTAGAAAACTATGTCTGTATCAGTAAAATGTTTTCTCTCTGTCTGTTTGTAGGTTGTAATGCAGCCTTCAGTAATAGTAATAGATCACACAGCAATACTACATCGAAGACACTGAAGTGGCACATAACCCAGGCAACCACAACAACTAAAACAAGGTAGTTGCAGTAGGCTAACGTTAGTTTTTTAAAAAGAACTTACTTCCAGATGTTTCTTCAGGTTGGAGTCTTTTAGTTGCTGGCAAACAGAGTTTGCATTGCATGGTCAAATTTTGCCCATCCCTTTCTTCTTTAAATGTGAAGTGGTGCCGGAATTTTCAGGTAAGCGATGCATTCCTGTCCACGCACTGCTGGCTCTGGGTCCATTGTGTAACTGACACCACCAATATTAACAGGAAGCTTATATTACAGCCTCTTATTGTCTGCTTTGTTTGGGTTTCTAGCAATGCGGGGAATTTCCAAAATTAGAGAGGGCATAACCTAACATATGAAACAATAAATGGCCGCCGTGTAATCCATTTATTTCAGCAAAGTACTGTATTCTAATTATCACCTGTTTAAGCTGTAACTGTAACGGAATACAGTTACTCATATTTTGTATTTTAAATACGTAATGTCGATACACTGTTAACATCATATACTGTTGTTATGCAAGTGTGCATACTGACATTTCATTGTTAGTAAAGCTTTACAGTCATTAGAATGCCCAGGGAATTTTGATGGCCTGCTATAATGTGAACATGCTAATTAAAACAACCTGAGTGAGCATGTGAGTGTGCAGGTTTATAGTGATGGGAATTCTGGCTCTCTTTAGAGAACTGGCTCTTTTGGCTCCCAATCATCTCTTCAGGTTTTTCTGTTGTCAAGGTCAAGGTCAAGGTCAAGGTAACTTTATTTATACCCAAAGGCAAGGTAAATTTGCTTTACAGAAAAATGACAGCATTTGGCATCCGAAACTTAGGATGCCAAGCTCTCACTCACTGCCGGTCGCTGCGTGCGCATGCGCCCCTGTTTTAATTAATTAATTATTAACAACAATATAAAATTATGCGCAAAAGGAATTACTAATGTAAAAAAAACATGGTTTTATTTATATATGTTTATATATAAATATATACGGTGGCCCCTAGAGACAAAACACATACAAACTCCAAAATACATTTCTAGAGTTAACTGAACTTCCAAAACAGAGCTACCTAGATCACTTATATTACACAATTGAAAGCATATGTGTATTGTTTGTGTATTTATACACAAGCACTCATATATATTCAAATAATTAAAAAAAAATTCATTTACCTGTTACTTCCAAAGACCAAATCTGGTCGTTGGTACTTCCTGGCTTGTGTAGTAACAAAAGCTCAACACTGCCCATAGCATCCTGGAGTACTTCAGGTGTGTCTTGTACGCGTTTTGGAGTTTATACGTGCTTTGTCTCTAGGGGCCACTGTAAATATACTTTTATTTATTCTCTCCACATAAAATGTAATAAATAAATCATATAATACAAAAACCAACTATTCACATTTCAACTTTAAACTATTTAAATTTTCAGCTTTTTCCTTTTAAACATATTTAAAGTGAAACAACACAAAAACACTGCAAACCACAACAAATTAAATATAAATTAAAATATGCAAAACAAAAAGAAGATGCACATTTTCTGTCATATCGGCCTGCATTAATAAACTTTCTGAATCCTCTGTCATCCGCAGCACCAAGAGGGAATGAAGCATGCTTAGTACTGGAGATATACCAGAATTTTTTTGTTAGCCTTTTATAATTCTACACACAAATGAAATTTATTATACTAACCTGGTATAATTATCTGGTTTCATTCCTGTTTGCCTTGCTTTCATCACTCTCTTTTAATTGTATATTTCTCTCCCTTTTTACCATAACTCTTTATGCATCTGTAGATTTGATTTAACTGCTGTGGAAGGCAGTTAAACCAAATCTACCAAGTCCACAGACCTAATTTTTGATGATTATAAAATGTACAAAAGAGCCCAAGTTGAGTT
>NW_005187402.1:12131420-12137792 GCF_000239375.1 Pundamilia nyererei | reverse complement strand
TTAACTGCTGTGGAAGGCAGTTAAACCAAATCTACCAAGTCCACAGACCTAATTTTTGATGATTATAAAATGTACAAAAGAGCCCAAGTTGAGTTTTGGGCAAAATCTTATCTGTTCACCTCTAACTTTATCGTTCCCTCTGTCAGATTAATCAGGCTTTTGAAAACAAATTCTTTTCTTACACCCCTTGTTTCTATAAGCATTAGCAAGCACACCTTGTTGTTGACAGCTTTTCATCCTGGAAAGAGTGACAAGCGTTAAAGGTCTTTCTGGCCATAGTTGTTTAGGTAATGGCACTTCAAATGGGTTAGCTGCCAATATTAGGTAAAAAAACAAAAAACAACAACACATATTTAGGGCTGCAAATGTGCTTTTGTGCTGTTTGCAGGAAGCCCAACTGATTATTCTGCTCTCTAAAATAACATTTTATCGAGCCCAAATTAAGGCTGAAGGAACAAATAACAATAAAATGCAATAAGCTTTTGTTTTCCAAAAGGGACAGTTCTGCATTACCTACATTATTGACTTCAGACTGTTTTGCTTCCATCAAGTCAATCTCCATACCACAAGAGAACAATGCATTTGTGTAAGAGATTCACCAGAAAAACATTTTCAATATTTTCCATTTTCCCTATTTTGCTTTATCACATAACTGCTCCTAAATGTGACTGGACTAACCCAGCTGCTCAATCTGTCAACAGAAAACAAATACAAAGTCTTGAATGTTACCATAGGAACACAATTGAGGTCTCTCTATCTCCTACAGAATATGTGGGTATGTGTGTGTGTCTCTTTAACACAATGAAAATTGTACAGGTTATTGTCCGGGAGGGGGGGGGCAATGTTTGCACATGGGTTTCAAGTGTTTTCTCTATTAAGTCATATAATATAAAAAATATTACATTAGGCTATATGTTAGGTTTGTTAACCAAATTTAGGTGACTCATGTTGGTTTGCTTGAGATAATTTTTTTGGGCAAATTTTTCAATCATTTGATCACTTGGCTAGCTTTTTGGCTAATGCTAACTGAATGATCAGACAACTGTTCAGCTGCAATGTTGATCCTCGATTGTTATGATGATGTAGGGAAAACACCATCATGAGGATATCAGATAGTGCCCATCCAGAGACCATTCCTGACCATCTGGGAACCACCGATTGTGACAGAAAAATGAGGTTGTTGGTAGTTGCTGGGAAAGTCACATAGCTTTCCCAGGTGTTTACCTTGAAAGTAAAAGATGCTTAAAAACTGTGACTTATAAAACATGTTGGCTGCAGCACTGAAGCAAACCTTCTCCATATCCAATTACATTGCAGTTTTTCTAATTTTATGACTGCTTGGCTAGTAGTTAGCAAGTATTTACAAACATCCAGTTAACACATCCACCACTGAGTCGTCAGGCAAGTGGCATCTCTCTCTCTCACGCACACACACAGGAATGTGGACAGAGACAATGCTCCTGCCTGTGATGGAAGTGATTTTGCTTGGCAGTGAATAAGAAAGCTGGAGCAAAAAGACCGTTGCACTCTGAAATGCACACAAACCAACACAATATGAGGACACAAAATGTCCTGTTAACTGTTTGTTTCAGAAACACTACACACTCAGGTCTACTTAAGGATGAGCCAGACACATAACAAATGTTGATGTTACTCTGCCGGGAATACATAGAGAACACTTTCAGAGCACAAGGAGCTTAGTGATTTCCTTCAGTAGACACCCCTGTGAAAATAGGCATTTATCAAGCTGAAGTCATCTTGAGGCACTCTAGCTGATCTCATTCTCTGAGCAAAGACAAGACATATTTTTGTAAATCCATACCATAGACTTAACCTCCAACTCTTCCATGGCATGCATTTTTAATTAAGTGTGCCTATGCCAAAAGGCACACTTATTACTATTGTTTCTCTTTGATATTTGGGCATATTGGGACCCTGTTGAATGTAAAAACAAAGAATTACCAGATTAATTTTTTTACTTGATTTTTGTTTCTAACAAAATGAGAGCCACATATGAGGATATTCGTTTAAAATTTCGATAGAACAGTAGCAGTATAATGTCCTTGTAAGTGGATATCAGGCCCTTGTAGAGAAAAATTAAGTATTTTGGTCTAAATAACCACAAATGTGATGTCCACATATGTGGACGCCAGGTCCTAGGAGGTTAATTATGGATCGGGCCATCACTGATAATGTTCCTTAAAGCTGCTGGCTTTTCAGTTCTCCTTTTTGTAAAGGATGTGAGCATTGTGCATCACATGATATATTTAATTTACCCTAAAAAAGTATGGCACCGTGTTTTAGCACTCACAGCAAGAAGGGTCCTGGTTTAAACCTAATTGTCTGGAGCTTTTCTATTTTTATGTGTGGATATTTCCTGTCCTTGTTTGGGTTTCCTCTGGATACTCAGGCTTCATCCTCAACTCCTAACAGATGTCTATTATGTTCAGAGATGTGCAGTAACTCGTTACAAGTAACGTGTTAGTGTAATGTCTGTGAAGGTTCTCAGTCATCCAGGTCATCATAGTAAAAAGGAGCTTGCAAAGAAAAGCGTCTGGACTTCTTTAAGTTCTTTAAGTGTTAGTGTAATCAGATTACTTTTTCAAGTAACGAGTAAAGTAAGGGATTACTGTTGCAAAAAAGTAACTAGATTACTGTTACTTTCCCGTAAGCATGCTGCCTTACTGCGTTACTAAACTGTAATTTTGTTTGTGAGTGTGTCTCATGACAATAACGTAAGAGCGTGCAATGTCCGTGGCAGCAACAGACACCTGTGTAGAACAACAACGGATAATATGGATTGTGCGAGAGAGTACGACCATGCAGCATTTAAAGCTTGGAAGTACTGACATTACTTGGAGTTTGATTTTGTGAAAAGTGACAAAAACATTAGCATCCTCTGTACATTTTGCGTGGGTAAAAAACTTTGTTCTACAGTGAAAAATTAAACTTCAAATCTGAGCAAACACCTAGTATGCTGCCATGGGAATGTGAAATTCATAGAGAAACCCTCGGATCCCTCCACTGACATAACCGCCGGACAAAGCTCCACTGGCTCCACTCCTGCTAAACAGGTGAAAATAGATTTAAGAGCAACAGGACTTAATACCACTAAAATCTTTGATTTTATTATTTTTTGCTGTGTTTTACTTGCATCTATGCGAAAGAGTGAGTGTAAACACAAAAAAAATATTTTATATTCTGGAATATGCAGAAAATAAAGTTCTAATGTGAAACAAATTTCTTCAAGTCAAACACTGTTGCACATAATTAAATTTTTTGCTTGATGCATAAAATTAAAATATTAAAGAAATTTTTAAAAAGAGACTTTTTCATTTGATTCAATTTTATATCATTAATTATGCAGAAGAAATAGAATTGGGCTGAAAGGTCTTCTACTCTATTACGTATTTAGGTTGTGTATCATGTTTTTAAAAAGTAACTAAGTAATAAAGTAACTAATTACTTTTGGAGATAAGTAATCGGTAAAGTAATGTGATTATTTTTTGGGAGAAGTAATAAGTAATTAGTAACTAATTACTATTTTCTAGTAACTTGACTAACACTGGTTAAAGTTAATGTAAATTGGATACATGGTAAAGAAAGTTAATGGAAATATCGTGGATGGTGTCACTGTGATCTGAGTATTTGATGATAGAAGAAAGTCAGTACAAAATCATGAGCAGGATTTTTTTTTTTGTGTGTCCCGTTTGGATCTTTAGCCATCAGAATTGTTGTCTTAATTGTTTATTTTATTTTCGGTTGCTACAAACAGGACAGACATGACTGGGGGATAGGACAGGGAGAAAGAATGAAAGAAAGAGAGGGAAAGAAAGAAAACCAAAGGGGAGAAGAGATGGTGAGAAAGGGGGGAAGAAAGAAGGAAAAACAAACAAAACACCTGGATCACCTGTATGGAGAAAAAAACCAGAAGAGAAAGCAAACAAAAAAAGAGCAACATAATAAATACAGGACCATCACAATAAACTAGCTAGCAGTAGATAACAGTAGATACTAAATATTAAACGATATTGTGCAGCACACAAGATAGACAGCGCACAATGTGCTTTGAGGCAGCAGCCAAGAAAGGTGTAGTCCGCGTCTGTGAACACCCGTGTGTACACCTGTGTGCATACCTTTGTGGATCAGCATGCTTGTATTCCAAAGGTTTCTCCATGTAACAATCTGCTAGGGAGTGTGGGGAACCACAGCCCCGTCCCCCAGGGCATGAAGCAGGTATGGAGGAGATCCTGGACCCATATATCCAGAGGCCCCAGATGGGCATGAGCAGGATTTTTAATGTTCTTCTGCAGAAGCAGAACTGGTGTGAGCAAATATATATCAGTGCCATTCACCCCATCTACAATATCATAGCATACTCTTTATATACAAAACTCCATTTTAGACACTCACTGTATTTGATAGATATACACATGTGTACCTGCTTGTATTTTTCTTGTTTGTATGAAGCAACTAACAGTTGCAGATATCTTAGTAAACCTTCATATATATTGCCTGATAACCTTTAGCACTCTGAAAGCTTTACTGTGCTGACAGTAAAGCAAAAGACAAAAGAGAGAAAACATTGTATTTGAAGGCGCTTTCATAAAATGGGACAAGAGTGATTTGGTAAGGCTGGTAATTCATCTTTACAGTCAAGATGTGTAGGTCATCCATCTGCCCTTTCCACAGAAGTGTCACTGTGAAAAATAAGCATGCGGCAGAAAAAGGAGAGGGGACGATGGCATGGAGCAGTAGAGCTGTAGAGGAAGAGGAAAAAGAGGCAGGGATATTTAAACAATAGATATACAGAGCAATGAATCTGATCCCAACTATGCTTATTGAGCTGTTTTTTTATTGTAACAGTAGAAAGAGTGACATCTACAGGATTTTTGTGATATCAACAAAACTGTTTCAGACAATGTCCCATTTCTAATGTCCACACTCACAGACACCCATGTCCATGGGGGCTTAATAGCTTGACAGTGAAACAGCCTCAAGTACACAAAGGCACTCTGGGCCCTTAATTCACAGTTTCTGTAAGTCTGCTTTTCTGCCAACTCTTCCTAAACACTTTGATGTTGAATATATTTAATATTGTATGACTCTGATTGCAGATTGCAAAATTCTTATGCTGAGGCCCAGTCCTTACTGCACTGGCCCATTGTTTGAGTGCTCCCTGGTCCCTTTGCGTCAGTGTCATCACCTCCTCCTGTCTCTTTGTGATTTTCCTTATATAATCAAGGCATCAGATTGTCTAAAAATGACAGATAGTGTAAGGTCTTAGGCCTTAGCTATATTTTATATTATATATATTTTTTTGAGTTGAACGCGCATGGGCAGAAATGTTGAGAGCGCAAGCAACACATTGCGGGCAAGAGCAAATGCAAAAACTGAGCGAGTGGGGCTGCTATTGTGTGTGTGTGTGTGTGTGTGTGCACCTGCAAATTTTTTTTACGTGTGCTCACATTTCTTTTTACGTGCGCTCAGAATAGTGGCACAAAAATAACGCCATACATTTTCACACATGCACTCCAGCAGTGAACTTTTCCAGACATCAAACGAAGAAGGTGCATGTGAAAACCCAAATGTCCAGCACAGCCCCCTATTACAAAGTCTGTGTGATGTCTGATTGCATTGATGTGTGCTGACGTGAAAATAGTGCCAGGAATAGTCCAGTGCATTCACAGCTAGCTGACTGGGATTCCTATGTCGTAATTTCTTCTAGCTCTTATCAGGCAGCTCTGTTGCTGAAACGATACAGAGTGTTTCCAGAAGAGAGAATGTAGCTGATGAGGATTATTGTCTGCTGTGTGCTACATGCGAGGAAGAACAAATCTGAACAATGTCCCGACCTGATTCCTTTGACATGCATGAATTAATTTGTGAAAATGGTTTATGATACGTAAGTAAGTAAGGATTATAAGGTGCATTAAACAAAACAAAAGTTTTATTTATCTAAACTTCACTCAACTCATAATTGTTGCTTCTTCCACTTCCATACCATTGATTCATTAATGTTGAATTCTCTCGCAGCTGCTCTATTCCCATGTTGTTGCAGTATGTTAATGATTAACTTAATAATGTGGATGGATTATCTCAGTTGTTCTCCTGACTGAAAATTGGTCTGTTTACAAAATCCTGCCATGCAATTGCATTTGTCCCTGACCCTTGGAAACCCTCACATTAACTTTTATCAAGTGGAAAAAAGTTAGCATTCATCCTCCAGTTTCACTGTGTGTATGTTATGCTAACACAGCTTTGTCACTAGTGATCACTTAGCACATAGGTGTCAAACTCTGGCCCGCGGGCCAAATTTGGCCCGCAGCCTAATTACATTTGGCCCGCGAAGCCATACCAAATTACTATTAG
>NW_005187402.1:12120438-12128984 GCF_000239375.1 Pundamilia nyererei | reverse complement strand
CTGGTGCAAATTACTGACCTCTGTCATCATTTTAAGTGGGGGAACTTGCACAATCGGTGGCTGACTAAATACTTTTTTGCCCCACTGTATGTTTCATATGGAAGCATTCATTGAGGAGCTGTGCCATGAAATCAAAAGACAAGCAGGTAACACCCGGCGATGAAGCTACTCATCTGTTAATTGTTCATTTAAATTTGAGCCTATGAAAATCTCAAGGCTACATGTGTACAATTGCTGTGATTAATAAATTGTGAGGACAGTATTTTTAATTAAAGTAAATCTGAAGCCATCTGGATGGCTTAATTTATACTGTAGCGATGAATAGAGGCAAAGTTATGGAAAGGATATCACTAACCAAATACTTACAGAGCCAATTTTATAGACTGTTTATTGGACTGAGTAGCAAATATGTCTTTAGTCATTGTTTGTGTGGCAGAAAGCTGTAGGAAGCTGTAGTAAATAGTCAAGCTGGAAGGCTGTGTGTTTCTCATCAAACATAAAGTATTGATTTTAGCCACAAGTTAAATATCAAACACTGGATCATAGTGTGGAATTACCCTCCTGCCTTTTCTTCTCTCTTCTCTCCACCCTCCTCACTCCCCTGTCTCTTCTCTTTCTTACAGTTTTGTTTACTTGAGTTTATAAAAAAAAATCACATCAAACAAAGCAAAGAAAACATGTTACGCAGCCCAGTCACTGACACAACCTGACTCATGTTGGTTTTGAGTGAGTGGGTTGAACCACTGACTTAAATAAAGCTATGGTACAGACATAGTCAAGTCAAACTGATTTTGGTTGTAACTACCCATATATGAGCCCAATCTGTTCTTTCAGATAGTAAAAGATCTATTCAACTGCTAATGACACTATGAATAATCTCCAGAAGCATTTAGACAGTCAAGCGAAAAAACTAATTAATGAATGAGTACTTGATTTAAATGGCTCAGTTTGTAGAAAAAAAAAGAAAAGAAAAAAAAGAAGAATTGTAAACAAAAGTTACTGATCTTAAGTCAGCTGCACTGTAAAATAGCTCAAATGCTGAGCTTTCAGAATCACACTTAAGCTAGAGACCAGGTCGCGATGAGCTTAATGAATGCAGTGTTCATTTTAATGCAAACTACACATTCGCAGAGTTTCATGATTGCATGGGTGAGATTTCATTGATAAAATATGCTAACAGACAAACAGGTTTATGTCAAAGTATTCAAAACCCATCTGCAGAGTTTCCACTACATTAGGTGTGTTCAAGAACAGCTGCACACACATACAGACATGCAAACATGTATAAATACAGACATATCATGTCTGGTAATCGATAATAGCTGTATTTAAATAAGAATATGGTTAGGTTAATAGTACAAAGCTAAAAAAATTAATTAATAAATACCTCCATTCAAATGAAACAACATTTTTTTTTAAACAAAAGTATGTACTGGCTTGTATTGTATGAATGCAATCCTTCATGAGACTGTTTTTATAGAAAACAAACTCTGTAGTCTAACTTTAAGCATAAAAATATGCAACACCATGGATCGAATCTTAATATGTACATTATAAAAACTGTATACAAAGGGAAGTCCTCATAGAATAAGGGCAAGAAAAAGATTGATAGGATTATTTTCGATAAACAGATGTGTCCATTATGCAGGCATATAGATACATCATTTGACACGGAGATGCCCAGTGACATGCTATTATTCACTGTAGCTCATATGCAGTGCAAAAAAAACCACCCCTATTTACATTCAAGGAAGGAGGATGAGATTGATTATGTAGATTTTGGTAGTGAATTCATGCTCACAACTTTTACCAGTAACTAATACTATTTTACACATTACAAAGGCATGCGTCTGACTAAATACTAGAGAGGGATAGCAAAGACCAAATTGAGACACATAATAAGTATATATTTTGTTCATATTCTCATAAACAAACACCTAAGGATTTACCCAGTTCATTCATTCTTTCATGCATTTCCACGTGGTGATCTTTGTTGTGTGTCATATTCTTGTCCATCCAAATCCCCCAGAGACTCTTGATTACATGGTCCCATGTTAGTTGTGTTATACTTTTTAAAGAAATTTTTCATTTGGTTGATCCTTAACAAACTAACAACCTTTTCCCCTATTTTTTATTTTCATTATATAAAATTACAGGATTTTGTTTAAAGCACCTCCACATATGTTCCTCCACAGAAATCGCCACAAGTTTCTCAATCTGGCACTGAGGCACAGCACATTTTGCTGTGCCTTCACTAGACCAACAACACAAACCCACTCTCAGGTGGCATACAGTAAACAAATGAAGGTGAGAGAACTTTTAGAAGAAAACTGCTGTAAAACGGTGACGAGATTGGGGATGAAACAGAAATGTAGTTGTTAATGGTGCACAAATCCAATGTATAATAGCTACAAGACCATAGAGTAAGATGTACTATCGGCTTACCAGAGAGGAAGCCAAGGTACAGCCCTATATATTAGCACAGTGGTGTAAACTGTCACAAAACAATGTTCACTTTACTGACAAATCCTCAGAAAATGGCCATGTTTTTGACTGTAAGGTTCTTCTTGGTTGCTTACTTAGAGATTAAGTTGCTGTGTACAGATCATTAGCATGTGGCTGGTAACTTTGGAAAAAGAGAGCAGCCCTGTCTCCATTAGGTGCCTAATGGGTTGTTTTTGAACCACAGCTGGTGTCTGATGCAAACATCAACTAATCCCTGACCTGATCACACCTTGTGCAGTTGTGTACATGCTAAGTTACTCCTACAGAAGTGTACATATTTTCTTTCTGATCATGCAGAATCATCACATCATCCCTTGTTGCCCCTTTTCTTAATCTTTGACCTCTAACCCTGACGAGATGACACATGAAGTATAAATAGACGACAGCAGTCCAAGTCTGCATAAATCTGGAAAAAAGAAAAAAAGAAAATGTACATCATGGATAAATTTATTCCCTGGATCCATAAATGCATCTGGATCTGGTCTGCCTATGATGGATCCTATTTTTTCTTATTTGAATTGTGACATGCATTTGTAAGAATTTATTGCAAAATATTTTGTGGTGATAAAAAAAATGCTTCCTGATTAATCAATTCCAGATGTTTATTACTTCTAAGTTTGTTCAAACGCCATCATTGTTAAAGTTCACATGCAAATTCATTTTTTTGTATTTTCTTGAGTTATTTAGCTAAGAGAGAAAATAAACAAACAGACACCAAACCAATCACATAATTACCTCCACTGAGGAGGTTAACATGCATCGTTGAACAAAAGCCTGCACATGAATAATGTTTTTAAATTACAGCTTTTTATTCAGTAGTAGAGTGTTTGTATCTGGGCAGCAGATACTGCTGAATAGATACAAAAAGTAAAAATTAGAGACACATGTTTGTTGTCAAAGGCTTTTTAAAATCACCAATAACGCTGAAATGTTCTATCTTTTTGTGGCATACAGTGAAAACTCAAATTTTTAAAAATCTTTTATGAATTTAAGTCTAGGCTCAGTGCTCAATGTAATCTGACCAACATCTCTTTCCCTGCAAGAAAATAAAAGAGGAATGAGAGGATAAGTATCACATTTAAAGGCAATTTAAGATGGGCATGCATCAACTCACACCTGCTCAGAAACAAATACCAAAATAATCAAGAGATTCAGAAAATTCCAAATGCAAAACGTCATCTTACGCCTCAGACTGAATTATAGAGTTACTCTGAATAAAGGAAAAGTGAAGAAAGCTGAGAGGAGAAATGACTGCATGATTTAATCACAAAAGTGAGATGTGAAGAAAGATGCAGCAACTGACGAGGAAAGAAGATGACAGGAGAGGTCAGAAGAGAAGAAAAAAGAAGTAGAAAGCAAGTGTAGTGAAAGGGTAAAGGAAATGGAAGTAGAGCCTTTGAAGAATGACAGAAGCAAAGAGTTTGATCAATTCTGAACTAAAGTGAGCAGCACTGACTTAGTAATTAACCAATCAATTGTAATGCAAGGATCACTCCAACGATCTGCTACCGTACACTTTCAGTAATTTCACACTTCACTCCTTTTCCATTCATCCTGGAACAGAAAATACTTGGGTTGTTAAAGGTTTTGTGATCTTCTAATCTCTGTGTGTCAGCATATTCAACGTAAAATAGAAAAATGGATACTATCTTAAATTAATAAGCTTCCAGCTTTAAGGTTTCCATTGCCACCAGGATTGAACCAACTAAGGTAGACTTTTTATTTGTACTCATAGTGCTGATACCGCTAAGTATGTGGCTACTCTACAGTTAAAGTAGTATAGTAAGTACTTATCACAGCCTTCATATTAAATCCTTTACAGTCAGTGATTGCCTAAAGCTTTTGAGCAATAGCTAATGGAGGGCACATTGTATTTTCATTTAATGGTGATTCTCTTACAGGCTTTTACTGCAGGCACATTCAACTTTTATATGACGGGAAGTCTCTCTGGTGCACAGGTGAACCAACACGCAGTCAGACTGAGATCAAATAGACTCATTTGAAGATTTCCCACCTCTTTATCTTAATAGCCTTCTTTTGTTACTTTGGTTAAATGTTTAGCTCAATACTGATGTTGAATGTACTTCTGAATGAGGGCAAGTATGAATGAGTACGTGTGTTACAGACAGGCAGAGGTAAGAATTGCAAAAAGAGGATACAAAGGAAACAGACACCAAGACAAAGACTGAGGGGAAGGACAGGACTATTTATACACACGAGTTTAATCAGAATATTTATTACACATGAAATTAATCGGGGAAATAAGAGGATAATGACACAGATGTTAAAAATCAAGACAACAAGACATGAGGAGAAAAGTAAAACTTGACTCAGGAGAAAAAAAAAACGAAGTGAGAAACAATAAATAGGAAGATACAGACACATGGGTAAACTTGACAAGGGGAAAGGCACAAAAGGATGAGACTGAGGAAACAAATAAAATTACTAACATAAGTTAGAACTAAAAAAAAACTATGAAAATGTGAACATTGGAATAACCACAATTTAAAAGCAAAAAACCCCAAACCTGGGTTTAAGACCTAGAACCATGGGAGTGCCATCCAGTGCTTTCTGATACATTTTCAATCTGTGCACACAGTATATTCTACTATACCCCCACATTTATCCTGCTGCTGCTGTTAGCTTTGAAATCATTAATACATGTCAGTATGCTGCTTCCATTGGCAGCCATACACACCCAAGCTATAGTAAAACCATGTTTGACAGAAGTGATATGCTTTATGTCAAAAACTGAGAAGCTCAGTGATTGTTTGTTATTCTGTCAGTCCGCTGAACTTTCAGAATTCCAAGGATTTCTCTTTTTTCTATTGCTGTTCTGAAATCCTTTTTTTAGCATGACATTATAATGCAGTGTTATACAGATGAGATCAGTATCAAGTATTGATTTACATGTTGGAAGCACTTGTTTGCATCAGAAAATAAAAGTTGTTAAACCAGCCCAAGAAACATTCTAATTATTAATTTTACTTTTATTTTTATTATACTTGATAAATTTGTGTTATTGAGCTAGAATTTAGAAATCTCTAAATTCAAGGATGACAAAATGTAATGTGATGATTAAGTTGCATAGAATTTTTAATCAAGCAAAATTTAAATAAAGTTACTGATGAAATTTAAATGTTTATGTCAGTTGAACTAATTATTTTATATTGCAAACTGTAAACTATATTTTTTCTAAGGCAACAAGTTTGCATATTTTTATTTTTTCTTCAGTACCAGCAACTAATTAGATCCTGCATTATGGGAGCATTATAACTGTCTCTTTCGGTAATCTAGGAGGTTTTTACTTGGAACGTAGCAGTTGCAGGCCCGTGCATTCACTTATTATACTGGTCACATTAACAGAGTAACATGAAGGAATATAGAGAGAGATTTTAGCTAAAGTGTAGAGTGCTGACAACAGAACTACACACAGTGACAGCAGAAAAGAAAATTGGCATCAAGTATATTTGATAGGAATTTTGTTCAGCTTCACCAAACCGCAACGCAAACAAAAATACCAGCATGCAATAACTGCTATTTTTCAAATTATTATTTTTGTTGTTCAGGGGCTTTCTGCTTGATTATTTATTTTTGCTGACGTTAAGCAGCTCACAGCAGACCCCGTTCAACATATTATTATTGAATCTGCCAATCATGCAATTTTTCTATATGGCAAGGAATAAAAAAGTAATTAAAATTAGATTTTTTTTCACCTTAGGTATTACATAATATCATAATGCAATGCAATGTGGATGACACTCATTACTGGCAGTGATTTAGCTAGAAGTGCAATTGTTTGTCTCTGAATCAAGGTGTTAAAAAACTGCTTACTGCCTTTAGTGACAACAACACTACGAATTAGGCTTCCAGCAGAAACCAAAAAAGCAACACAAGCTTAAAGAATTTATTAAAAGAAAATTTAAAAGTGAAATATTTTTCACTTCCTGGAAACTGCAATCATAATAAAGATAAAAAAGTGTGTCATAGGACCAACAAATCTTGTTTGTTTGTTTTTATTTGATTTTTTTTTTTGCATACATGTACAGATTACACTTTTAGCCTTAAAATAGGAGTAAAAAAACATTCAGAGTAAAGCCATTATTGTAATTACAAGTAATTTTGGCAGTCGTTAGTTTGCTTCTATTTATGTTTCTTCTTCCTTGCTGTACCAAAACTCCTTAAAGCAAATTCCTGAAACTAGTTGGTGGAACTGGGTTCAAATGAACATTTCACTGCATATTGCTTTCATACAGCATGCTTCTTTAAATAGCCTTAAAGCTTCATGATTATTATTATTATTATTATTCTTGTAACTGTGTTGATTAATTCCTTGTTTAATCTACGGTTTTGTTGTTTTAGTGTACTAATTGGGTGTTTGTGATTCTCAGTCTGCTCTTGAAAAATAGACTTTAATGTTAATTAAAGTGTCTAATTAAATAAAGATTAAAAGAACAACTGAACAAACATAAATAAATAGGTGGTTTAACCACCATTACCAAAGGACATATTTCTGTTTTTTCTTTTTTTAAATGAAATTAGCATCACTTTCAGAGCTTCATAAACAAATTAAAACTGTCTTTTCTTTTCTTTTACCTTGGAGGCTAGACAAAATGGAAAAAGAACTAAAAGAGAGAAAATGAAAAACCTCAAAGAATACCAGACCAGGAGGAGATAAAGTCTCCTTCACTGAGAAACGCTGGAGCCAGTGATGTCAGAGAGGAATGATAAAGGGATGAAATAACAGAGACTGCCTCCGGGAAGATAACGTGATAGCACCAATTTAATGTCCAGCAAATTAAGTATTGAACATTACCACTGTTTTCATTCCCGTGGCCACAGAAATTGTCCAATATCAGACTGGATGCAAATGATGCATCTTTTTCAAGCTGATAAAGGAATAAACATCTATTATGTGTGTTTTTCAGTTAAGCAGTGGTGGCATTTTAATCAGATGATTACTCTGAGTAAGAAATCCCCCGTTTCATCAGTAAACCTAAAGTGTTGACAGTTAGAGAGAAGATGACGAGAAAGCTTTGTACAGGATCAAATTATCACTAATGCATAAAAGGTGCATCTATCTACCCTCTTATACTTGCGATCAATCTTAATCCACTCCCCTTTCCAATACATAATAACATCAGAGGTACTAAAGCAGATATGAAGAGCATAAGCATCTTTTATTATTGATCTCAAGCAGCCCACAAATTGCTGTTCCAGCAATGTGTTTTCTAATCAATAAATTCTTATTTTACACATCCAGCAACAAAATCAGCTGAACTAAATCTAAGCCAATGTCTTAATCAATAATTGTCCTCAAAGAGTTGGGATCAGCTGGCTGTTTAAACATGTTCCTTCAAGCGTGGTATTAAGCACACAATGGAAACCAAGAAAATACATCCAACCTTCCGTCTCAATACAGAATCATTCATAGTAATGTTGTGCATAAAACAACATTACTAAAAACAATTCACATTGGCCTATATTATTGTATTTACATTAAAAAAAATACATTTACTGGCCACTTTCCTTTTCTGGCACATCTATTCAACTAAATACAGAGGTGTAGAGTGACACTCCATACTTTTTGTTCCAAGGAAGGAAATAAAATATTTACAGCTGGTGTAAGTGGTTGAAATTCAGTTCTTTGTGTGATCTACTAACAACATGTTAATTTATATACAAATATGCATTCTGATCATTTCAGCAATTACCTACAAAGAGCAATGTGGATTAGTTGCATAAAAACTAAAACACCTGATGACGGAGAGCAAGGGAGCGAGTGATATCCTAACAAAAAATAATACAGTGGAAGCTCAGGTTCTGCATGCGTTTCATTCCAAAAACAGTGCAGCAATTAAGATAAATGAGAGGTGACTGAAGGACAATCAATGTGTTTTTCAAATCTCTTCTGATTGAAATTGCTGGGGACTGTGGCTGTATCCCAATTCAGGGTCTGCAGCCTTACAGTACACAGCCTCAACGATCCTCAAGGGCCGCGTACTCAAAGACCGCTAAGGCCGGAAGTGCGAGGCTTGTGA
>NW_005187402.1:12118136-12119116 GCF_000239375.1 Pundamilia nyererei | reverse complement strand
TTTTTCGGCAAAATTATCCACACCCACCGCCGCGCTATGCATTCTGGGATATGTTGGGCCACGAAGTCTACACTGCCACAGCCTTAAAATTCAGGGATTTGAAGGACGCATTTCAGGGCCGCATTTTGAGCAGCCTTTGAATTGGGACAGCCTTCGGCGCGCCACTGTGACGTAATCGGCCTTGAAATGCGTACTTTAAGGCTGCAGACCCTGAATTGGGATACAGCCTGTGTGTAGTCCTGAGGACTGAGACTCAGCTGGAGTGCAGGGCTTATCCAGAGGAGAGCTGCATTATTATGCCAACACCATAATCAAGAAATTTGTTTGTAACAGCTCACCTGTATGATGTGCAGTAGACCTATAAACATTATTTACCATCAGATCCTGAGCTCCATATGTTTATATAGTTACTTTGGGTTGTCTTTGGCTGAAGGTAAGCTGTGTGAGGCAGGAGGTACTTTTTAAACTTAGTATTACATAACCCATCAAACATTCCTACATGTGTATGGCTCTGAAAGAGCAAAGAAAAAGAGAAACTGCATGAAAATCTCTCTGTGTGCAGAGACGTTTTAATTATGTACCATTTTCCATGTAGGAATGTGACTAAAAACCTGAAACACAGTTCAGTTAAGTTTGGTTCTGCTTGGTTTCAATAAAATACGGTGTTATTATTGAGAAGAAGAAAGGAACTCAGCTCTAAACATGCCGTAAATAAACACTCCAACTATCACAAATCCCATTAACTGTCATGATCACAATAATATATGCTTTCTTCAGTATGAAATTCAGCATTACACCGCTTCCCTCAAACCTCAGTGAATCATATTTCTATGACTTATTTACAGAGGTGGGTAGTAACGAGTTACATTTACTCCGTTACATTTACTTGAGTAAGTTTTTGAAAAAAAAAAAGTACTTTTAAAGTACCTTTTTTGCACGATACTTTTTACTTTTACTTGAGTACATTTGTGAAGAAGAAA
>NW_005187402.1:12111595-12117032 GCF_000239375.1 Pundamilia nyererei | reverse complement strand
GTTCGTACAATATAAATATTATATAGGCTACATCGCAGCTCCAGTCACGCTTCCATCACCGTCTTTCTCGTCTTTTCCCAGAGTAACAGCCAAACAGGAGGATCTATTGGCTAGCACTGCTTAGCCTTGCACGCATTCTTATTTTAAACTTAATCTGGAATTCATTGCAAAGTGTTTGCGTGGGATATGAATGACAAGATTTTGTTTTTCTACAAGAGTTAGTAAAAAACATCTCCAGTGTGATCAAATTTTCTTGCCAAACAATCTGACTGCTGTCAGCACGGAGGACCTCCAGTTGTAATCTTTAGTACTCCGGTTAGAATTTTTGCCTAAATTGAAAAGGTGGCCAACTAGAATGTACCAAATTAGTATAGTTTTGACACTCATGAAAGATAATGAATGGCTGGTAATAAGTCCTCATCAACCCTCTATTCCTCTCTTTTTACCAGCCTTTTACAGCAGTCAAATGAAATGAAAGAAATTAGATGCTAATCATTTTATGCCAAAATTAATATAGCAGTTAAAAAATATTTTTAAATGAAGGTATGGCACAGTAATAAAGTTAATGTTGCTTAAAGGATGGTTAATAAAAAAAGAAATCAATCAACAGCAAATTTGAAACTACACTGACATAATTCAGCCCACACACTGAAATTGAACTCATACACCTTCCAGCACTGATTGAGAGCTCCCCTAAAAACAAAAACCCTAGTGTGTTTCAACCAGTCAAGGTCAGAACGAAGGATTCAAATCTTCCTCGTCATAAACCATCTGGGAAGTACTCTGTATGTTTGAAAAAAAAGAAAGAAAGAAAGAAAACTGTAAAGCTAAGAGGGGGCTTTTCTATAAAACAGGAGGCTTGTCAAGGTTGACCATTTAAAAGATTTATAAAAAGACATAAGTTGAACTTGTGAGCCTGTGTGGTATGTGTGGTGAGTTTGACACTAATGCCTAAGGCAGAATATATTTTGGTGCATTTGAGAGAGGGTTTGTATGTGTGTGCTCATACATGTAAGCAAGTTGAAGGTTTATATCATTTTATCAGTCAGCTTTGATATCAGCTATAGTCCAAAATCCCAGAGATACTACACTGACTTCAGAGGGAAGAAACTGACTCTGCTGACAGAAAAGATGGAAGTGTTACTATGACTTTTTGTTCAGTGACGATGAAAAATTCAACAACCAAATACATGAAAAAAAAAACAGTAAAAAAACTGATAGCATGGGAACGACTGCCATTTTCACAACTTCTGTTCATGTTTCTATACTGAAAATAACATTTCATAAATTGAACATAGACAGGAAAAAATGCAATACCATGACAATGAAATGCACCATGCAGTCATTGACAAAACAAACGTGAATGCCAAGAACACAGCTAATTAGATGAGATGAAACTACTGCTGTATTTTCCATCTTATGTAATAACTTGCCAATAAGTGGCAGAACTTGATGATAAAGTCATTGTAGTATAGATTAAAGTGTGGATGTGGCAGACCCAAATACAGAAAACTCCAGGCAGAATATTTCACAAAAGGTGTGTGTTTATAGGAGGCTGATAAAGACCAAACTTCATTAAAAACTCCAACAACACTAAAATCCAGTGAACTAGGAAATGTGAAGGAGCATAAGAGGATACACCGAGGATTACACAAGAGAAACCATTACAAGGAAGAGAGGAGGGATTGGTGGGATAAGGCACACCTGGAGGAACGAGACACAAGTGCAGACAATCAGGAAGAGACAGACACGAAGCCAAACCATCCAAGAAAAGTAAATTAGGGAACAACCCAAAGAACACATAATTAAACATGGATAAAAGAAGACTTACACTTACACCACAGAGACCAGGTAACAGCAGAGAACAAATAAACTCAAAGCAGAAAATGAAGCTACTGCTTTTGGCTGCTTCCTTATTCACCACAAAAGGTAGCTCCACATATTTGATTTGGCAGATTTTCTCAACAGATGTCCTTCTGTAACACAAACCGTAAGGGAATTTGTGTCCTCCCAGGATTGAACAAGGCAGTGGCTCCCAAACTTTTTTTGCTGGGCCCCCCTTTGTTTTACATGAAAAATGTCCCCCCCCCACCCGCGTGCACGCGCACTAACACATCCTCCAACCACACACACCCATATTTTGCTCCATTGCGGTTTATTTCACACCTCAAACATTTAGTAAACAATTAAGCAAATACAAGTAATCTGCAGGTAGTAAGAAAATAAACTACTAACTCTTTTATGCTACGTCCACACCTACACGGATATTTTTGAAAACGCAGCTGTTTCGTCCACACATAAATGGCGTTTGGAATCACCGAAAATGGAGATTTTTTTTAAAACTCCTTTTTTGCTTTTACAGAGTTCGTCACGCAACGTTAAAGGTGTGTGCCTTTTTTCACTTTATGCTGTGCGCACGTTATTGTTTACCTGAGATGAATTTCAGAATGGCAGATAGAGACGAAATACTGTTACTGTTAATCTGACTGTCTTCAGGTTTTACACGCAGTTACAGTCCCTCCATTTACAAAGGCAGAGGCATCATGGTGTGATTATTTATTATTTTTCCCTGTGTAATAATATTCAACATTGCTATCAATACATTTTTTTAAAAATGCCTCTCTGTGCAAAATGGGTTTAAAAACAAACAACTGTGGGATACTGTTTGTCCGTGATTTGAACCGAGGGAACAACTTGGGGAACAACTAATGACCAGAAATGCAAAACTTGCATTAGTGGTGTACAGTATTAAAATGAGCTTATGAAACTATCAGAAAACTACATAGTTATCAGAAATCAAATATTAAGATAAAACTAAAGCTCAACATACAAAAATAACAAACCCCAGACCTTATCAAAATTAAGCTCTTGTAGCAACTGATGTTGTGATTTGGCACTAAAAGAATAAAACTGAATTGAATTGAAATACAAAGGAAAGTAAAAAGACAAAGACTGAACAATAAAGCAATAAATTGAACTCTGTATTAGGACAATGAAGGCATTAAATCAGGAATCCAAAACTTCATAATTAATGACTAGAACTTGAATACTCAAGATTACTAGGATGATAATACAATTAAAACAGCAATCAGAACATCTGGCACAACCAGTGGGTGAGGGTGGACTCAAACATGGGACATCTGACGTCCCATGCAACACAAGCGCTCAACTGCAGTGCACAACGAGGCAGGCATTCACTAATGTGGTTAGTTCAACACCTAGGGACCAGCTGAAGAAATTCCTCCAACTTAAATAGCTGTTGACGAGTGATTATAAGCAGGTGTTATTATTACCCCCAGGTGCGTAAAATGCCCCTGAAACAAAATGCTGGTGTTATCTGGTGGTTTGTCACACAGACTTTCAGGCTGAGAGGAAAGAGGATGACTGAGTTAGCGAGAGATATAAGCAAGAAGGAGAAAAGGAGAATATTATGAGCCAGGACAGGAGATCATGACAGTGTCAACCTAACAATAATGAAAAACTGTGAGGAAAAAATAAACATAAAGCTCCTAACAAGAACCCAAATACTCCAAAGCAACTCAAAAAAAACCCCAGGGCTCGTCACGCAGGAACAATGAATATAATGCTGCTGTAGTAAAATGTGTTTAAGTAATTTCCTTATGTAAAGCTTTAAACAAAGGAATCCACTGAGACACCCTTCAGTATCTTGAGTTCAATAACATTTACTAAAAAGCTATATAAAAACTTAGAAATCAGCTGGAACAATTAAAAGCTAAAACTGCCAAATCTGGCATTTATTCCAGAAAATTTAGAGAAAAAAACTACATAGTTTTATTGTTTATCAATGATTTGACATGAATTTGTGTTAAGTAGTTGCATTGGCTTTGATCGATGTTAAATGGCATTTTTGGTCTGAGATCAACACTCCCCCTGTCTTTGTTGTCCAGCTGCAATAGTCTCCAGAGCAGGCTTGATTAACAAAATTCTAATCAGCGGAAAACACAGGGGCAGTGGGTTGAAAAATTGATTCTTTGGCACAGATGTTATTCCCCTTTTTGCTGTAGGAGGTTAGCACACCATGCTTTAACTCAGCCCTGTGCTAATTAAGGTACAACAGTGTGGCAGGGGAGCAATTCTGGCTGCAGGCTCTATATTTCCTCCAGAGAAAGAATACATGGCTTTGGGGCTGAACTCCGAAATCAGATACACAACCGACTGAAAATTTGTTTGTCACAACCTGGCTAATGTCCTTCGCACAATTATGAATGAGCTTTCTTTTGTTCTGTGTTGTTGTGTTATTTACGTCTATAAATGTCCAGTTCGGCACTGTTTACACACCACAGTCAGACTCCCATTGATTCATAGCTCATTGTTGTAGGCCCTGACTCTGCTATTTGTGCATATCAGGAAATTTCAACTGCATCAGCAGCTTGACTATACAGTCAAGGTTCCTTCTCTAGCACTTGCTCCAGCTTATCCATCCCATTGATTATCATCAGTACACACACACACACGGTAAGAAGAAGAGAGACATTACTACCTTGCCAGAATCAAATTTCTGCTATTCTTTTGGTTTGGTGAGTATTTAATTGATTTTTATCCCCCTTGAGAAGTCTGCTTGCTCACTCCTCAGTACAGCATTGCCTCTTTTACCCTGCTCTGCATTGACTCAGTGTGTCTCTAGACACTTTGATTATAGTATGTATGACTGGAAGACGTGATGTGTGTGAGAGCTTCTCCTTCGGGTTATTTCTGTGAATAATCAGTTCACAAGGGTTAAGTTAAAAAATAATATCAGTTTAAAACTTTAGGTAAATAGAAAGGTTTTATTTGTTTTTTATTTTTATTTTATTTTATTTAGAAAGATGGGCAATACATATTAATGAACATTTTAACAAATGTAAATATGCCAGATTATAGCCTTGGGCTAATTTTCATCTGCAGACCCTCTGGCAGGTTGGTGTTAAACACAAGTTAGTAAAAACATACAGAGACACTATTTACATTCTGTGAAAAGGTGGTCCGTCTAAATGTCAATTCACAATCACCTCTAACAGTGGCTCGAGTCAGTCGAGACCCGGCAATACTGCTAGACTTGTATTGTAATCACTCATTGGTGGAGGCGCCAGACCATGTAGAACTTTGTATATTAGACAAGCAGATTTAAATCATTTGAAATTAGTAAAATTTAGAAACTTGTATTTAAAATGAAAAAGGTTTTTTATCTAATATTTTCAATGCTCTTTTTGTAGCATACTTCAATTGGTCCAATAGCAGCAAAGCTTGTATAGGACCAACTTGTAATACAGTATTCAATATTAGCTAGTATCATAGAGTGCAGGAATGTAATTGCTGCTGTGTCTGTTAATGATGTGTGGATATGTCTACAGTTCTGTATATTAACATTTACAGTTTTCACTACTTTTTTAACGTGTTTTTTTAAAGGATAATTTTGAGACTGTATCCATTTAACGGT
>NW_005187402.1:12102960-12110674 GCF_000239375.1 Pundamilia nyererei | reverse complement strand
TATGCTAATAGGTCGATAATTAGCAGGGTCTGATTTATCACCCGATTTATAAATTGGTGTAACTTTTGCCACCTTCCAACTCAGAGGAACGACTGCCTGCGTGATTGATAAATTAATAAGGTGGGTCACAGGCACCAAAAGAAAAGATTTATAATGCTTCAAGAAATTGGTATCAAATCCAAACTCATCCCTTGCTTTAGAACTTCTTAATTTAGAGATTATATTTTCTACTTCATTTTCTGTAATTTTCTGAATATTGAACTGTGAATCTTGAGAAGAAACATCCTCTTTGATGTCGGTATTCCCAATATTTTGTTGAGGGTCACAAGAATTAGAAAACAATTGTGCAATTTCAGTAATGGCACTTTGGAAAAAATCATTGAATTTAGTAGCTAGTCTGAGAGGCTCTGATACCAGTCCATTGACAAATTTAAGTTCAAGGTCTTTATCAGCATTATGCTTACTGTTACCAAGGAGTTTCTTAATATTTTCCCAAATTAGCTTACAATTTCCTTTGGCACTATTAATTACAGTCATGAAAAAATGTGCTTTTGCCATTCTCAAAGTTTGTGTGACTTTATTCCTTGCAGATATAAAATTGAATCGATAGGTATTTAATCCAGATTGTAACAATTCATTTAAGTAACTGGTCTCTGAGTCTCATAAGCTGTTCACACTCAGTATTAATCCAAGGCAAGGAATAAACTTGTTTCTTTAAATGGCTCTCTTTCTGAGACTGTGACAAGACCCCTTTAATAGCAGAGTATAATAGATCACAACATTTATTAGTGTCATCACAGGATAGTATGCTAGTCCAATCAAAATTATTTAGAGCTGCCATTAAATGTTGTTCTTGACTATTTGGAATAAATGTTTTTTTATAGTCATGCTTTTACTGACACATCTCAGTCGCTTTTTAGTCAGCTTTGCATTGTGGTCAGACAAGCTAGTCAAAAAGTTATGTTTTTATCATTCTATCCGGTTTGTTAGAAAACACCAGGTCTATTAGAATTCTAATTTTTTATTCTGGTGGGATCACTGATCATTTGTGTTAAACCAAAATTATCTGTAATTTCTTTTAGTTTCTTTCTGTCGCTTTTCATGGGATAAGTTCATTGTTGAAGTCGCAAGAATTCAGAAGTGCCTTGAATTGGTCATAAAAATCTACTTTTGCCAAATGTGGGCGATAAAGACATAAAACAGTAAATTACATTTCTGTTGAGAGTGACACTTTAACTCCAACACATTCAATAGAGATTTCATTGGGCCAGATTATTTGTGTACATTTTAGAGAGTCCTTCATATACAATAACAGCCCTCCCCCCTTTCTTTGATGAATATCTTTTCTGAAGACATTGTAGCCTTGTAGAGTTACCAGTTCTTGCGGAGAAGAGGGTTTGAGCCAAGTTTCCGAAACTCCCATGAAATCAACATTTGAATTAATGAGATGTTCTAGTTGTTCCCTCTTAGGGGCCATGCTGCGTATGTTCAGATGGCCACCTAGGAGCCCTTTGTCTTTACACTGTGGATCCCATATAGTCCTAGCTTGATTAAGAGTCCGAAATAACTTAAAGGGTTGATGCTTTTTAAACACAGGGTTCCTCTGTATACGCATGGGTATGATAGGTTGTGTTGATTTACTAGGTTTAGTTGTAATTGGGACCTGCAGTGATGGTGTTATCCCAGGAAGCTGCTGTAGCCCAGGTAGCAGTGATGGTGTTAGCTCAGGGAGCTGCTGTAACCCAGGTAGCAGTGATGGTGTTAGCCCAGGGAGCTGCTGTAGCCCAGGGAGTTGCTGTAGCCCAGGTAGCAGTGGTGGTGTTAGCTCAGGGAGCTGCTGTAACCCAGGTAGCAGTGATGGTGTTAGCTCAGGGAGCTGCTGTAACCCAGGTAGCAGTGATGGTGTTAGCTCAGGGAGCTGCTGTAACCCAGGTAGCAGTGATGGTGTTAGCCCATGGAGCTGCTGTAGCCCAGGGAGCTGCTGTAGCCCAGGTAGCAGTGGTGGTGTTAGCCCAGGGAGCTGCTGCAACCGCAACACAGGACTTGAAACAGGTCCAAGGTTTCGCTCAACATCGCCAGCCAGAAGTATTATGATCAAGAGATTCACAACCCCTAGGAATCTGATGGATGACTCTGGGTTTGGCAGTTGCTGGGAGAACTGTAGCTGTTAAAGTTGGCACAATATTCCCAACTTTGTGGGAACAGAACAACAATTGTCAATCCTGATCATGTCTAAACACCTTGATGACAACAAATATGAAAACAAATCAATGTTGTTGTTGTTGTGTTATAACACTTTTATTTTATTTAGCATCGTATGCATCTGGCTATCAGTCAAGATCATAAAGGTCCTGGCCTTTTTTAAAAAACTTTTACTATCTCTAAATCTATTAGGCCTCTGTATGTTTTATTTATTGTCAAAGTAGGCTACTTTTGATTTGACTCATTTCATATAACACATATTAGAATGCACATCTTCTCCAACTCACCTGGTCTTAAACTAGGAGTTAAAGTGCCTGCATTGCTTTATTCTATTTTAAAATAGACATATGTATACTAATCAGTGTTGGTCAAGTTACTTGAAAAAAGTAATCAGTAACTAATTACTGATTACTTCCCCAAAAAAGTAATCCTGTTACTTTACTGATTACTTATTTTCATAAGTAATTAGCTACTTAGTTACTTAGTTACTTTAAAAAAATGATTTACAACCTGAATAGGTAATAAAGCAATAGATCTTTCAGCCCAATTCTATTTTTTTCTGTATAATCCATCATATAAAATGTAATCAAATGAAAAACTCTCTTTTTTAAACTAGTTTTATTAGTTTTAATCTTTTAACTTTACGCATGAAGCAAACATTAAATTATATGCAACATTCTCTGACTGGAAGAAATTTGTTTAACATTTAAACCTATTTTCTGCATATTCCAGCATATAAAATAAAATAGTTTTTTGTGTTTACACTCAGTCTTTCAAATAAATGCACGTAAAACACAGCAGAAAATAAATAAAATCAAAAGACTCAGCAGTCCTGTTGCTCTATTTTCACCTGTATAGCAGGAGTGGGGCAGGCGGAGGTTTGCCCTGGTGCAGGTGTGTCGTAGCGGTCAGGGGAAGGATCTGGGAGTTTCACATTCCCGTGGCAGCGTACTGTCGGTGCTTGCTTGGAAGTTTAGGGTTTTTTTTCGCTGTAAAAAGAAGTTTTCTTCCCACGCAGTGAACAGCGGACGCTAATGTTTTTGTAACTTTTTACGGAATCAAACTCAAAGTTAGGTCAGTAATTCCACACTTTAAATTCTGCACGGTCATACTTGCTGCTGCACTCGTTATATTTTCCATTGTTGATCTGCACACAATTCAAATCCAAGATTCACCCTATTTTGCACTAATATTTGATGACAAATGTCATCAATATATATATTTTCTTAAAACTTTATTCACTTGCTTATAACTCCAGTTGAATTTTTCCAAGTAAATTCATTCATTTCTTTCCTTAGATTTTTTTCCTTATTTATCACAGTCACCACAGTGTCCAACAGTCTGGAATAGGTCTCACTGGTCTCTGCTTCCTTACTGTCTGTGTATCATCAAAACTTTCTTGTGCACCCATCACAAGCTTGACATGAATAGGAGCAATGATGTACAGGGTTGGCATGCTCTCCTCTGACATCACCAGGGTGGCATCCTTCATAGGCTTGAGTGCCCTGACAACTTCTTCTGCACATGTGATGTCAGACTCACTTAATGTGAAAATTTCTTTTTCACTCTTCCTAACTTCTGCAGAAAGCAGAGCTGCACAGATTGGTTGTCTCTGGTTGCCGTTCTAAAAATCGTTCTATCATATCATAGGAGCTGTTCCATCTTGTAATTATGTCCGTGATCAATCTGTGAGCTGGTAGCTGAAGGAGGCACTGTTTCTGCTTCAACTGATTGCTAGCTGTGGTGCTGCGCCTGAAAAAGGCTGTTACACATCTGATCCTCCCGAGAAGTCGCACCATGTATTGTATTTTCAGTGCTTTCTGTGAGGCGAGATTCAGACTGTGTGCAAAACATTGTATGTGCTTCATGCCTGCAAGTCTAGCCACGAGAGCCATGTTTGGTGCATTATCGGTAACAACAACAAGGTCCTTTGCATTCAATCCCCATTCAGCCACAGCGTCAGTTAGTAACGCTGCAATGTGACTATCATGCATGGCTCGGGTTTGTAGCACATGAGATTTGACTATGGCAGTGCAGATTTTACAGACTGCATAGCTCTTGTCACAGTCTTTACTGCCTTCTTTTGTCCTAAATCCAAAATAAGTCCTCACATCATCTTTGAAAGCTGCTGGGGCCGGCTGTATCCTCTCCTCTTCAGTCATCAGTTAGCTAGCACAATTGGCCACACATCCACTGTTCTACTTCGTTGGTTTTGACAGATGCTTCTACAGTTATCACGAGACCTCGTTTTTCCATCATAGTAAAGGTGGTAAAAACTGCAAACAAGTGGCCGGAGTTTGAATTGCAACATACAAAAGAAATAAAAAGTAAATGCATGTAATTTTTCAATTTAAAAAAATTGATAACACTGATTTTAAATATCGATTCAGTATCATTGCACAAAATATTGCGACATTTCAATGTATCGATATTATCTTACATCCCTACTAAATATGTTTTGAGATTCCATCCAGTTTTTTTCTTTATCAGAAATGGCTTAAAATGGCTCTTTGGATAGTAAAGGTTGCTGACCCCTACACCACACAGGAACATCTTATTGCAAATGTAGCTTGTGTAGAGAATAAGATGACTCATAATGTATAAACTCCATGCTTACCAGTGGCTGCAGCCACATGTCTTTCTGTGTGTGAATTTCTGTATAGTGTGCATTCTAGTTGTGTCTCCTTGCCCAGTCTGACTCTCATGTGCTCCTCTGGATTTCCCATGATAATGGGACACTATCTTCTGCTTGCAATTGTCATGTTGGCTGCCTTCACCAGATAATGCATTACAATCACAAACTCATAAATCTGCTGGGCATGCTGAGTGAAATTTGCCTTGCTGACAGCTCCACTCATATCTGCTTCAAAGGACTCTTCCTCCCCTCGGGTCTTTTCATCTGTTTGTTTAGGGTTAAAGACCTTTTCAGGACAACTATCCAACCATTACTGATGGGACAGAGCAGAAAATAATGCGGGTGATGAAAACATAATTTGACTTTGAAAGAAAGCAGTACAAGCTCATAGAGGACATTATTAAGCGGGACACTGGAATCCACATGGCACTGAATAGAAAGCAAAAAGAATAAGTGACTTTTTAAAATGTCCTTGCATATTTCTCTCACTTTTTTGCAGCATGCGTATCAGATTTTTTTGAGAATGCTTTTCGCTTGCTGGTAAATAGGAAAGGAAGTAAATGTCAAGAAACAACTGACATTTTAATGACTACAAGGTGGCTGCTCCAACCTGAATTGCAGCAGCCAGTCAGTCATGCCCGTGGAGCTGAGACCACTTTTGTATTTGGTGTAGGTTTACGTTAAGTGTGTGTTTGTGTATAAAGCTGTGTGCACCAATAAGCCTGCTTGTGTCTAACTTGTGTCTGTGTGGGATTGCTGCCCACATGTCCATGTTGGGACTTTTTGAGAAGAAGATGATCAAAAAGAAAATGTTCTATTAAGTTTAAAACATTTTAAAGTGTAGAACGTATTTGGTCTCATCATTTGGGCCAACACATCCGCTGCTGTGTGACCTTTCTTATGAAGCTCAGTGCAATGGTCCTGCAACAGATATGATCAATCTTGTGATAACAGAGTTACAGCTAGGAATTGAAGACCTTATCTGATAACAGTTTCTTACACAAACATTGAAACTACAACTTCAGTTCAAGGCCTCATCTCTCTCACTTCGCTCTCTATGCACATGGTTGACGTATGCTTGCCGGAGCTACCCTGTCCCTAAGTGTGAAGTATTACATTCATTTAACAGACTGTCAAACCCACACATTCACACACAAAAGACCAGCTGTAGTTGCTACAGGCATGCTCAGCTGAATGTCAAATAAAATCTGCTAGCCAGCAGACCATCACCATGGCAACATAATGGTATTAAACATTGTTATCGATATATTTAAAATATCACAGAGACTGTACAAGAATTCAAATAGTTCAAGGTTTCAAAGGTCCTGTAAAAAGGTTCTGCAACTTTTTAAACATATTAACAAAAAATTAAAGTCGGCAAACACTTGGTTCTGAGGTTACCATGCCTCTGTATTGTTGCTGATGGCAACAATGCCCACCAAAGCACTATGTTACAGAAAAATACTCAAAGTAAATAGTCATCTTGTCACCCACTGTAATGATAAAAAGTAAAATCAAGGTGGAGAGTGGTGGTGATATAGTATTGTCCACAGTAACAAAGATGTGAAAGAAATACATGGACAGCATTTCTTACCACCACTGCAGGTTCGAATGACCGATCACCATTTTTTCATGTTTACATGCATAGATGCACATGAATTAGATCATGCACAAACGTGATTAATATTTCTCAGACATTGGATCAGTTTTCCAAAGATGTATGTCCATTGCCTGTCCAACAGACCAACTGTTGTTCTTCTTTTGGTCTTAACTCTAACATGCCTCTACTAAGGATAAACAAGTTCATTTTTCAAGTTGGCATTTTTATCAAGACAGTGAGCATGTGCAGAAACTTGGTCGATTCTAAATATTAACAGTAAGGTCAATATAAATGTAGGAAGACTAAAATACTTAATCTGGGAGTTAAATTTACAGTTGATGGAAACATTTTAGATTTCATTTATTTACAATGTAAACAAGCTTATTAAGCAGTACAAGAGACCCACTGTAAACATAATGACATATCTCATATGTTTTCAGAATAGGGTTTAGAAAAAAAGCAACAGATTCTCAGCTTATTCATAGATCTTCAGCCAAAAGCTCCATAAATATGCATACTCATTGTGTTAGGGCCTGAATTCAAATAAGGAAATGAGAAACTGGGCAGATGGTTACAGTGCTTGTTTGCTCTAATGAAGATTCAAAAAAGTGCACATGAAACAAAAGAGCGATGAGATAATAATGAGCAAACCATTTTGTTCAACTAGGTGTGAAATACATGCAAATAATTAACAGCTAAATCCAACAGGTCTTAACTATGTTGATTCACAATTGTCCTTCTACTGGTAAAGGGAAAAAACTGGAAGTACCTCAAGGAAAAGAAGACAAATTGAAACACAGTGCAGAGTGGAGGATAATAAGCCAGACAAGAGCGAGCGACCAAATTAAAGTGAATAACAATCGCAAGAGAAGGGATAATTAGATACAGGAAAAAAGTGACGGAAGAAATTATGTATGGGAACAGCAGTGGGTGTTGGATAAATCAATTTTGTTTCTTACAAACTACTTCTACTTTTCATCATTTCCAAAAAATATACTTGCCAGTTCTCAAATTTTGCATGAATAATTATCTACTGACCAAACACAATTGTTTCTATTTAACTCAGACCAAAATAGAAGCTGGTAAGTGTTAAGGTTCAAAGATTGAGGAAGGAGAGTACAAACCACCATGGTCCAGAAGATCTTGGTCAAACAATGATTTTAATGAATACACACGTGTGGGAAGAACAACTCTGTACGCAGACAGCAATCGATCTTCGACTTACTCAAAGCATGCACAGATTTTTATAGCATCAGGGTTTGATTTACTGACGCCCC
>NW_005187402.1:12085731-12093073 GCF_000239375.1 Pundamilia nyererei | reverse complement strand
CTTTTACAAACTCTCTGCAAGCCTGTTTCCTGTCCTGTTACTTTTAGCCTTTCTGAAAGACACACTGTTTAAACCTCTAAACGCAATATAAACTCCAGATTATCTTATTAATGCAATGGTAATGATGACAATTATTCAACAATAGCAGTAAAATAATTTCCCTACTCCACATAAGATTAAAACAGCCTGCTTAACATGAGGTCTGAATAAAGAGTTCTTGAGCACAAGCCATAAAAAGGGATAATTTTATCTTATTTAAAGTTGCTCCATCACTACAAGGAAGCCTCATTCTGACCCTTTGCACTTGAGAATATCCAGTTTCAGTTAAAACATCGGCTTCTCTCAAACTGAT
Organism: Pundamilia nyererei; assembly: GCF_000239375.1. Classification (NCBI taxonomy): domain Eukaryota; kingdom Metazoa; phylum Chordata; class Actinopteri; order Cichliformes; family Cichlidae; genus Pundamilia; species Pundamilia nyererei. The sequence goes on along the minus strand of NW_005187402.1, from coordinate 12,092,721 downwards.
CATATTTTTATTTTTTTATCTTTATCGATAAGAGCCAGAGATCAAAACTGCAGTATTCAATGAAATAGCCTGTAGTTTCCCAGCCTGCAGGTAGAACACTTTAGGTCAGGATTATAAAAAGCAAAAAACAAGCTTGGCTTTTTGTTTTTCTTCTGTTATTCACAGGGTTGTGCACTGTCAGTTTTTCCCCCAGGGTCAAAGTATCAACAGTGAGTGCCACTGTAACTGCCCGAGGGTTATGAGGGAAGTCATTTGGCACAAATGCCACAAACCATGATACATGAAACTGTGCCATCATGAGCCCACTCAAAGAATTCTCAGCTATGTTCTACAAAACATCAAACATTTTCAAATTAGTACTAGTGATAACCAGAGATAGTGTATGAATGCGGAAGCGTAAAAAGTTGCATTACTATTACATTTTTCATTATAAGCATCACTGTAAACATCTAACTGACGTGAGAGGCTATTTTCATGATGTATATGAACTATAAATATGATTAAAGGGGTAAATCTGCCCATTGTGCTTGCTACTATCCTCAATTAAACTATTAAAGTGAATCATAGTGTAGTCCTTCAGCTGCAAGAACCTTGCAAAGGTGCTCAAAATCCTTTAGCTCTTCTCCCTCAAATTACTTCTTTTGTTCTATTCTTTTGCTTTCTTTTCAACCCTCTTTTTGTCTTTTGTAGACGAACTAATTCTTGAAAGTTGTTATTTGTGAAGTTTTACAAAAATAAGTCATTGCTTGTGGTGGACTGTGATCATGTAAACTGGAACATTATCGATGTGACAAGTGGACATGAGTCAACATGCAGAGCCATCTGGGACAACTACTCTGTGTTAAAAATGTTGGCTTTTGTTCTCAATAATTTACATCGCCACAGATTTATTTATTTATTTTGTTCATAAAGTGCCCATAAGCGTACGTGAAATGAAAAACAAATCAAAAACATGCATTTTAGTTGATCTAGGAATTTGTCACTGGATCTTAGCCTTAAGAAAAACACAGTAGAATAATAGCATGAAAAAACAATTAGATATGTGTATATATAAATGTATGTATCTATATTACTGCAGAGACAGTCAGCCGAAATGCGTATATACAGTTATATGTGTGCATGCCTGCTAAACTGATTATTTTCAGGTTATATATATATATATATATATGTGTGTGTGTGTGTGTGTGTGTGTATTTGTCACCAGGCCATTGAGAATCAAAATAAAGCATTACTCCTTTGAAATGATCCAATTTCTCTTTTGGTCTCTTTCTGTGACTAAAATGCAAATATTTAAGGAGCCTTAAGGACTGTAATTTTTCAAGAAGCACAGTAGTTATTCACCTACAATCCTTTTTGTAAATTTCTTATAATGCATCAACAAACCACACCACAAAATAAAATGGATGCCAGTTGGCATTAGTGTTATGACTTTAAAACACGACGGGGGTGTGCATAGACTTGCACACATGATCATTCAAACCAGCACGGAGCATCTTCCAATACAGCACAATGCTTTTCGCGGGACATAGTCATTTTTTTTGTCTGACTCAGATGGCTTTTGAGGAGGAAAAAACAGAAAAGGAAAATCAGTGATGTAGCATGTAGTTTTTTTGCGCTGCTCTCATTAGTAATCAGCTTGGCTTATCAGGTCCAGCAGTTCAACATGAATTTCAAGACAGACTACAGTGATTTGTTCACCTGATTATCTCCCCTCCCCAGACCACTGATCTGTCCCACTGAGATGAGAAAAATCACAGAGAATTAGCCTCCAATTACACTCGGCAAGCCAGCTAGCCTCTCTTCATCTGTCATCCTCAATTAGCCACACAAGCAAATGTTTGAAGTTAAATACTGATTAGAGGGCTGTACTCTGAAAATGATTCCCCCTCTCCACCCACCTACACAGCAATCTTCTATGTAATGTAGCTTTCAGTGTATTTTTCCCCTTCTCCTACGGCAGAGCGTTAACGTAATTATAGTCAAATTGGTGTATGATCAAAGTAGGCACATCAGTGCCAAAATATTACGAATAAATCGCAGTTTCATGTTGCATGCACTACAGATGGGATTTTGGCAAACAGATGTGTGATATGTGGTGATGCGCTGCAGACGATTAAAACAGTTTTTCCATCATCTGGTTTTAGTTGCACTTAGCCACGCTGTGAAAAGCAGCAACCAATGGAGTCCAGTGATTTTCACTGGAGGGCAACTGTTTAAATGAAATGCTAATGCTAACGCTGTCGTATTTCCTGTGAATTCTTCTCAATAAAAGGCTTACCTAACATAGTTCCAATCTTGATGAAACACATCCATTTTTTTGTTTTACTTATCCAGTTCAGGGTCATGGGAGGGCTGGAGCCTTTGACAGTAAAATAATCCTTATATCTGGAGCATGAACAAAGGAGTCAAGCAAGAGCATTTAGGTAGAGAATTTAAGTCATATAAGAGACTGCAAAGAGGAGGACAATATTAAAAATATTTAACTGGTATAGCACAGCCTATTTCCATGTCTATTCCCTGCGTTGAGGCTGTAGTGGAAAAAAAAAAGTCATGCCTTGGCTTGAAAAATACATTTAATTACTAGCAGAATGTTGTACCAGAAGGTTAACATGAGAGAAGACGACTGCAGTCAAAACATGCTCACAACAACATTAAATATAAATAAAGCTGATTGTGTATGTGCTGAATAACTTGCTGACGTCCAACTCAGAAAACTTTTGAGATACAAAAGAGATACTTTTGTGTTAAAATCCAAAGCCAGTTTGTTGTTGGTACAGCTGCCAGGCACATGCTTTACCCGCACCCGATCCAAATCGCAGCCCACAGCTAAAGTCCTCCTACTTTATCAAAGTGGCTTAGCTGGTTGGAGCTTCATGAAAAAGCTCTCTTTCCCTCTGAGACACACACAGCAGCTCACTCAGCCCCCCCCCCCCCCCCCCACACACACACACCTCCCTTCTGACTTTCCAAAGCTTCAGTCCGTCTTCAACTGATTCATTTGTCATCATCAGTGTGTCTTTGTCTCTTTGAGGCTCTATTTTGCTTTTGTTTTGCCTTAAACATTTCCTGTCAAGCTCCACGTACACATTTGCACTGACACTCACGTACAAATAACCTCCTCCTTGAACAATGCATCAGCTCACCTGGGAGCCCCCCCAAAATTCATCATTTCAATAAACTACATTTTTAACACATGTGCACTCCCTCATAGTTCTGCAGGCAATGTCTACACTTCAAGTAGCATCTTGACAGAATCACATGACATTGGCTCAGTGTACACTGGCTAAATATTACACAATTTAGTCTCATGATGATGGCAGGTATTGCCACTGTGAAAATCATAACTGTGCTGACCTGTGATATTATGGGTCTGCTTATGAACAGGGACAAACCATGACAGGTGCTTCGTGTAGAGGAATGTCTATGTGCACTGGATCAACATGGTTTATATTTTATTTTTTCTTATGCAATCGTTTCCCTTTATTTAAGCATGAGATGGCTATTTTCTGTTTCCCTCTACCACAATAAAAGAATTGGACCTACTGTATTAAACAGCAGCTAATGCAACTGTTTAAAATATCAGTCAACAAATAGGACTAGAAGTGAATGAAATTCAAGAACAGCTAGAGATAAATGGTAATATACAGGAAGTGAGTTGAATACATTAGAAAAAAATAGCAGATAAAAAGTGCTTCTAACAGTTTTGTCACAATAGAACTAGACAATAAACTTTTGTTGCATTGTCCTGATAAATATAAAACGAGTGCCATTGTACCAGATTCAGGCCAGTGTTACTCCTGGTAGCCACAACTCCAATATCCAGACTATATATCGTAGATAATAAAGAATATGCATATAAGGTGGAGTTTCTATTTACAGTGGAAATTATAAAACATCAAATGCAATCAGACCCAGAGAGAGAGAGAGAGAGACTGAAGAAATAAGGAAAAATATGGATTAATGCATGTAATGCAGCACGAATAAAGCACCCTTTTTTTAAAAAGTCCTTCCTCTAGTCATCTCTTGCCTTACACTCTATTTTTTCTCATTTAAGTAGGTTTTATTAGCAAAAAAATAAGAGCTATCAATTCATAGCATAAGTACTGATATTGAATATTATGTGGGGGGTTTTTTATGTCAGGATGTGAGTTTAAAAGGATGTGGGTACTGTTTTAATACTTTAAAAAAATGCAGGTTTCACGCAATTTTGTATTTTTTTTATTCAAATTATTCAAGCAACTGAGACTGGTCAAATCCATGCAGGTTTTTCAGGGACTGGATTTGTTTGAAAGACAAACTTCATACTAATTATTAGTAACTTTTTTTAAGCACATTTTAAAAACACACAAAGTGCTTCACAGTTTTAATAAAATCATACATAAGTGTAAGGTAACTGTACTACATCAATGGGTGGAAATTAAAGAAAAGTTAACCTATAAAGAGCATTTTTCAGCAGCTTTTTTAAACAAACCACTGAGTCAGCCAATGGACTGAGGAGGGCTGTTTCAGTTTAGGAGTTACAGGAGCTACAACCTGAAAAACATGGTTGCCTGGTTTTAGAATAAAAACATGGAATCTGAAATCTAATTAGCAATGGCAGTGAAGCACTTACTGAGGTAGGAGAGCAAAATACAGCTGTGTATCATCAGCATGGCAGTGCCTCTGTAACCTTTGATGGCCGTCATCTGCTCTGCATTTACCATATTGGCCAAGGATGGTCTTATATAAAAGAAATTTTGTGCACGTCATAGTTTAACATATCAACACCAAACAATAAATCAGGAATGAAAAATTGATATTTGCTTATTATATGTTTTACAGTATATTACATTTTTACTCTTGATTCAGACCAAAGGCAGTCCAGGGTTCATCTGTGGTAAAAAAGGCTGTTAGTTCACTGTCTCAGGTGTCAACATGGCCAGTGTGAAGCATCCATGGTGCTTTACTCTTGAGGTGGCTTTAAAACTTCAATGAGTGAATGTAGAGGATATCCCTTATGTTGGTAAGTGCAGCTGTTTTTGCTGGCAGTGTTAGCCACTACTAGTCAGTGTTACTGAAGGGAAACTATTGTCCTGTCAAACTTGGGCAATTAGCGAATAAACTCTCATATGATGTGAAAATGCAATCAAACTGGGAAAGTATGTTTTTTAGGACACTCAAGCAAGCTCAAGCCTAACGTTAGCTAGGATAGCATTAGCTTATAACCAGCTGACGTAGCTTGCTCTCTTCAATGGGTTGCTTGTGCAAACTAATGGATTTGTACCTTTCAAATGTTTTTTTTCTACTCATAGTGCTTCCTTTCTTTCATTGACACACACTTTCACATGAGTGATTTTTTTTTCTAATCTAACATTCACACACTTCCATGGATGCATCAGGGGCAACTCAGAGTTCTGTATCTTGCCCAAGGACACTTCAATATGCAGACTAACAGGAGCTGGAGATTAAACCTCTGACCTTCCAATTGGTAGTGGAGCTGTTCTACCATCTACTATAAGTCATCTGCTGACAATAAGTAAATGCAACAATATTGCAGCTAAAAATGCACATTCTCTTATGTCAAGAGATGAGGTATCAGTTGAGGAGGAGGGTGAGGTGTAGATGAGGTTAGGGACAGCAGTGGTTGAGGACGCAGATGAAAAAGAGGAAGAGAAAAAAATGAAAAGAAAGTCATGTTGAAAATATAAATATACAGAACTTAAATGGCCATATGTAGTTTGAAAGAGTTTTATTTAATCTTTGAATTAAAATCAACTTAGCTGATACTTTTTTTCTTTTAGCTGAATTTATGTTTGCCCTTTTTTTGAGAATTTTTTAGGTCTTAATCTAAAACATGAATATGAAACTATTCATGGACTTACATTTATCAGTAATGCCACTTTGCTTTTAGTGTTTGACTAAACTATGTGTTAGGTGTCGCTGCTGTTGTGAATCTGATAGTGGGGTTTACTGACCACCTCTCACAAATGCTCTCTCATGCAGATCATTTTACTAAAACAGTTACTGATGCTGAGACCTAACAGAAGACACCACTGGGAATAATGTAATCTCATCATAATAACAATATTACAAGTTGCTTTTGTGTGATTTACAGACCTCTTAAATTCTAAACAGCTAAGTCCCACAGTGGTGTCAAATATGGAAATAAACATTTTGCAGCAATATACACCACCTCACCCACTATGTGATAAATATAAAATGTGGGATTTTTTTTTCTTTCACAAATACTTATCAGGTATGCTGCCAAATGTAGGTCTATATATGAGAAATTAAAATGTCAATACAGCTCTCACTGGGAATGAAATGTGTGTGTAACAGACAATATGCTTTTGTGCAGCACCATGAAATAAGTCAAATGTATAAAAAGTATACTGACTTCACAAAAAAGTGCGTTTTTCATAGATATATGTTGAATATTTCACATTTCTTAATAGTTCAACACGTTAGCGCAATATGTATGTAATAGGCACTTAATACATGGTAATGCTGAATTAATAGTCAAAGAAACTCCCTAAATATAATATGTCATTTCTTTTAATAGATGCTATAAGGAAGAAAGGTCTGAAATAATTATACAGTTTCTATTATAAACTATCTACTACTATTGATTCTGAACACTGAAGTTAAACTAGGGAACAGTGTAATGGGCATTTGGTGTTGGCTGTGAACTTCACTCTAGCCAGAATACATATGCTTACAAGTAGCCAAACAGTCACGTTCCCGTCACTTTAGAGGACAGGAAGACTGGCTATCCTCGCCAAACAGAGGAATAGCCCTATAATTTGAGTAGTAAAAGTATAAACAAACACACACACACACACACACACACACACACACACACACACACACACACACACACACACACACACACACACGTAGAAAAATATTTAGTATAATTTGATGTGACATGTGATTCCAAACACAGCAAGGGTGGAGAGAGTGATAAATACAGAGTAAGAGTGAAAGATAAATTCAAAAGAAGAAGCAGCT
>NW_005187402.1:12083032-12085711 GCF_000239375.1 Pundamilia nyererei | reverse complement strand
ACACACACACACACACACACACACACACACACACACACACACACACACACACACACACACACACACACACTAAAGCTGCACAAGCCAGATAGCCTTATTTGATGTGACATGTGATTCCAAACACAGCAAGGGTGGAGAGAGTGATAAATACAGAGTAAGAGTGAAAGATAAATTCAAAAGAAGAAGCAGCTTCCCATCCTGCCCTCACCTATTCCTTTGGCTAAAATATATCTTCAGTGCACAGTAACGCAGAGCTATGATCATAGCCCATTATGCAAATTAAGGAGCTCTTTAAGGTAACTTACTATGAATAATTGATGGTATGTCTGTGCATGTTCTCAATAATGACTTAACTTTGTTAAACCAAACTGATTTTTGATGATGTGCTGTATCAGAGTATGGAAAAGCTGCTGGCAAGTTCTATTTAATTCAATAACGCTTACAAGGGCAATGCAGTGAACTGTCAGTGGATTTCTGGATTCTGTGGGACGGTTATGTGCTTGCAGCTGGTACATAACTGTCAGTGCACACGTGTCATGGTTACACAGTGCTTAATAAATTGATTAGATCACCTTTCAGAATTGATTTGTTTATATTATTCAAATTTGTCAAAAACTTTAAAACTAATATAGTTGTTTATCAGGCAAATAAGAAATTGAATTTATGCTTTTAAACCCAAATTTGAAAAAAAAAAAAAGGAACAAAAAAAAAGATTAACATTCAACCAATAATGTGCTGTTCAGGAATGCAGGTAAATAACTGTAATTAGCATCGGAATGAAAAATAACAACGTTCTTTACTATTTTTTCAGCTGTTTATTAAAACAGTGAATTTGAAAATTCATGGATAACAAAAATAGTTATATTTCAATATTAAAAATCTTGTGTGTGTTTGTGTATGTTGGAACGTAAAAAAAAAATATTATTGATAATTACCAATATTATTAAATCAGGGCAGCTGTGCCGTGAACCTTACATTGGGTGGTTGTCTAAAAATATTGCTTAGCACCGTGTTAAACACTGTGTATTCCAGATCCTTTGCTATGGATAATAGATTTAAGTATGGTTAAACTGACGCAACATAAGCTGAGAAAACCTGAAATTTAATACCAAATGTAAAGATATAAACTTTCATTAGCGTGGTAAAAGATCATTAGTTTTTAATGAGCTCCCATCAGAACCAGAGACAGTAAGACAGTTTTTATGTTTAAAGTAAAAGCTAAAAAAAAGGTACACAAAGTAAAAGTAAAAAATCAGTTAAGAGCAAAATTGTCATCTAACACAAAACTGCTGCAATGGTTGTACAGTTTGACTTACTATTCCTAACTTAGCTGTCACAACACTAGAGTGGTTATTATGATATTAAAAGGGCTTAAGTCAGAGGAAGAGCCTCATTAATATTTACATGTGCTCTTTTCAAAAGCATTACCTCTTGTCTACTAACTCATTATGTCACCCTGATGTCACTTAAACCCTTTAAGGTGATTTAAAGAACATAAAACTGTCTTTTGTGATCTCATCATCTTTTTATTGCTCCTCCCTGTTTCGTCTCTCACAACTAATTGGTAAAAGAGTTATGTGTGTATATTTCATCCCACTGTCTACAAAGCCTGGGCAATTGTTAATTAGATTTAGAAGAGCATCAAGATGAATAATGCAATTGCTGCATCACATTGTTAAAAAACATCCAAATACAAGACACAGAGACACATTTGCAGTTAGAAGCATTCAGGGTCTTTCTTGCTATCTTTGGTGTAAGTTTTATGGAAATGAATGCATCGAGACTGTACCTGACAGAGGGAAGTGTGTAAAATTATATTAATTAAGTATTAGAGTAATTGCACAAACCTAGTCCTGGCATAGTGAGGCCAGGTAGGAATAAATAACAGATGCCAGTCAGGATTCTTTTTTTTTTATTTAATGTGTCACTTAGGCTTGAATAAAATAAATTAGGGTAAAAATGCTCTTTATCACTATATAATTAATAAAAACACTACTTAAAGCACTTTGTCAGCTTTCCAAAGCTAAGTGAAACTCATTTGACAACGAGAGCTGGTACTAAGACTGTCATGAATTTATGGAACACTAAGTCTACCCTGCGTTTGCACAGTCGCAAGACTTCAACCACTGAGCTGTGCCACTGATAAGCCAGATGGCCCAGGTGACATCCTTCCGGCGTTTGTGCTGGTTACATGCATCCGCTCCATTCTGATAACAGCTGCTGCATCAGCTGGACAGAGTGTCCTGGGATACTGTGGAGAATATTGCAGTCCTCTGTATCCATTAGGTGATAGACATGTGGAGGCCATTCGGGAGTAGCTCATTTGCTGTCTTCATGGTACAGTTAATAGATAGATTTGATTTGCAGATGCAAAAGCATGGATTTTGTAAGACAGATGACTGGATTTCACAGTGTCTGGCTTGCACAGCTGCAGAGATACCGGATTAAAAGATGATCTCTTCAAAAGGAGATTTCGTTAACCTTAGAAATTCTATGGGTTTTGCAGCATATCATAACACTGAAGACTTAGACCGTACAAAATAATGGTAAATGGCCTGTATTTGTATAGTGCTTTACTTGGATAATAATAATATATGATTTAATTTAAATAATACAGTTGCAATACAAAAAAGTCTAACTTTATAAGCTCTGTTTTACTTGTTTGTGTCTCTTTCATTG
>NW_005187402.1:12064653-12083012 GCF_000239375.1 Pundamilia nyererei | reverse complement strand
TTTTTTTTTTTTTAATTGCTTTTGTTCTTCAACTTGTAGGGTCTTGGGCCATTTTGAGAAGCCTCTGTTTCTGGAGCTGTGTCGACATATGGTGTTTATTGAGCTACAGGAGGGTGAAAGCCTGTTCAAACCAGGAGATGATGATGACAGCATCTACGTGGTCCAGGATGGAAGACTTGAGTTGTGTATACAAGAGAATGTATGTGAATGATTTGTTGTCTTCCATTTGACTCTCTCTTTAGGCTAATTTTGAAACTTAATTACCTTTGAAATTCTATTGCCTCTTTCTTTTTATGCAAGTAATATTGTGGGGGGGGGGTTGTTTTTTTAAATTCTTACTGACCTGTAGGGCAGGGCAATATGGCCTGTATATGGCATGTTTTAAATAAACATTTAAAAGTGCAAATTCCTTGCTGACAGTTTAACCAAAAGGCATTTCCAGTACAAATTGGCTGACATATCCTCAGCATAACCATGTATAATATCCACAAAACTAAAAAAGGTTTTATACACACACACACACACACACACACACACACACACACACACACACACCGAGAGAGACACTCCTTAGCTTAAGGAGGCCACTTGGGAGACATTACAGTGAGCTATAACTCCCACTAAGTAGGTTACGTACTCCACAACACAATACAAATTAGGTCTCTGACAAGTGATGTAATCATATGGTTTGTGTTCAAATATAAACACTGTAGTTAGACTATGTAGAGCAACCGATATATCACTGCTGGGCAAAAACATAGAACTTAATATAATCTGCAAGTTCAATTCAGCAGTAAAATAGTTTGGGCCCTTAAAATGGTTTAGATCGTTAAATTGTGCAAAGTTGTCTACACATGGGAATGAAAAGTAGTAAGTACATTACTTAACTCAATACAACTGAACTCCTTTCTGACACCAAATGAGTCACCACCTGCTTGCTATTAGAAAGAATGTAGGCTCATGGCATTTCCGCATTGGCATTCTTCAGACCCAGAGGCTTTTGCTGATGAGAACAGCACACATCTGTGACAGCAGGAAGTGCAAAAGCATAAAATAATGGACCGGGACATCGAGTAATAATTAACACCAAACAAAAGAATTGTGTTTTTTTTGGAGTGGCATAAGTGTTTCCTTGCAGTATTTATTCATTTTCTTCAGCTGTGTACCATGTTTACTGAAGCCAAAGTCTGCCCAAGCATTTCTTTTTTTCTTTTTTGTGTAGCACAAGATCCCGATCTGTGACACTGAGCTGTCCCTATTGTCCCTTATAGTTCAATTGTATTGTTTAAAAATCACTAGTTGATATCTAGGAGCAATCACGCCAGCCACATTTGTGTGTGCATGTGGACATAACAAGGATCACCAGCACAGAGTAATACAGGCTGGCTGTTTACTGGGAGGTGAACCTTTGATTCATTAAAGCAACTCCAGAACAGGGGCTGACTGCCTGTGTGAAATCATTAATTTATGTTAACAGTGTGGTGTTCTTACCAGTATGCACAAACACACACAAACTCAATATGGACAAAAGTACTGAGCCACATCTCTTAATCACACTGCCAGTTCCCTGAGCATTTTTTTTGGTGGAGTCTGTTACTCTCATGGTGGATGAGATTGTTCTGCTCGTACACTACACAGACAAAAGCAGCCACAATGCTTAATCTCTGAATTCAGGTGTCTCCAGTCATCCCATTGCCATGGGTGTATACAATCAAGCACCAAGCCAGGCAATCTGCTTTTGCAAGCATTTGTGAAAGAATGAGCTCACTGAATTTGAGTGTGGCTCTAGGATGCTAACACTGGAAGAATTCAGTTTGGTAAATGTCTTTTCTCCTAGATATTTCCCAATCAGCTGTACTGCAAAGTATAATATAGTGTTAATTTCACTGTATATAACACAAAGGAACTCTAATTCAAAGGGAAACAGATAAATGACAGTCTGCAGTCCAAATACAAGACACACTGTATTTCAGAGTTGTGAAGGTGCATTGTTATTTCCTCTTTAGTCTATAAGAGGGCTTTAATTAAGATTTGGTTTAAGGTCAAACATTTTTAGAAGGGGAGCGCTGTTGAATAGAAAAACAGAGGACTTACAATGTCAGAATACTGTACAAGTTTTCTCGCTGAAAATATGAAGACTGAGTAAGAAAATTAAATCCATTTTTGGGATGACTGGACAAAGTGTGGAGAAAGAATCTGAATGACAGAAAGATGAGCAAGGGTAAAAAAACAGATAATGAGAACAAAACAAAGTGGAAGAGTAGGGATATCTTAGCAACTGGCAGGCAGCTGCTTCAAAACAATGGCACAAAATAATGAGGGTAGACAGATAAATAATATAATATCTCGTCTCTCAAGTTAATTAAGCAAAAAGTTGTAACGAGATTACTTCACTGCCAACAGACATGAGTGTGACTGAAACTTGTACAGTTCAGAAAATAATGAGAATGAAGTGAGAGAAGAGTTCTCCAAACTGCTAAACTGTTGACCTTTACCTTTCCCTTATGTATCAGCTATACCTCTTCTGATTGAATATTTCCATGTTTTATTCCTGTTTAAGTAATTACTATGGTTCTAACATAAGGCAAATACATTGTGGTACACAAAACATGTGTATACATGTTTTAAGCCCATTTAAGCCCCGTTTACATGTAATGAAGTGTGCTTACTTAAACACTTGCTATTGCCAGATAATGTTTGGAATCAGTCACACAAACTTGATTTGGCTCAAGAGAAAAGCTCACATGAGGACTAATATTAAGATGTTAACTGTAGAGTATATGTGTGAGGTGAGCTCTAATAGCTAGAAGACAGCTGTGCTGCTGAGGTGGTTTGACACAACTGTTAACAGTCTCAGCTTTCTGCTCCAGTTTTCACACACTGCTCTCACAGATAACCTCTCCATGGTGTGAAAACAAAGATGTAGCTGCCTTTTCCCCTTTTCACTCTGCTTCTGAAAGTGTTCCGCTTCCTCTGAGCATTTCAATTTTATTGTCACTCTCTCGTCTCTGTCGGTATACCATCACATTAGATCAGGCTATAGACTAGAGTGACAATTATAAGCTGTCAACTGCCCACCTGTTGACAGCTTGGGGCAACAGGTGGTTACCCCAGAGCGTGATATATGCTGATAAGAGAAAGAGCGTGAAGGAGAAAATGACCGTGGAACACAAAGAAAGAAAGTTGATGTACGTTTGTTCCGATGTATCTGTCTATAGAGCTTTTTCAAGCAGATTAAAGAAAAGCAGATTGTGACACAGGACCCACATACAGACACTTCTGGGTTGTGCTTATAATTGTGCTTTATTCAAAACAATGTCTCTTCTCCTGCGGTTTCTGGCACCAGCCTCAGACACAGCCACTCCGTCACTCCTAGTGTGTGTGTCCGCTCCTTCTCACTGCCAAAGACATAAGACAGGTCTCCCTCATTAAACAGTCCTGTGCACCTGTTCCCTCCCCGCCTCCGCGCCGCCCTGTGAGCTCACTGCGTCACCCCTCCTCTGCAGCAGGCCAAAGACCACGCCCCCACCACACAGATATAAGACTATTCCAGGCCATGATCAATGTCAGTTTAAACTCCTTACAATGATTTTTCCATCTTATTTAAAAAGGAGCAGAAAAGAAATAGTATTATTTTTTTTTTAATGCGTAGGCTTTTCTGGAAGTCAGAGAAATAAATCTGCAACAAATGCTGAGATCAGCCTAAATCCTACCACCCTATGTTTACTTTCCTTTGGGAACCCATTAATACATTTTTTATTGATGTCAATACTTTTGATAAACAACCTCAGAAGTTGTAGAAATCAAATGCTGAATCAGCTCCACAAATCTTTATTTTTTCAATTTTATTGGTCCTTTGTTTTAACAGTAACAGAGAAAAGTTATGAATACTGGATATGTGCTAATTACTATAATTGTTGGATATAAAGTAATATACCGGTAATGAAGAAAATAAAGTTTTGCTACATATACAAACACTGCTACAAAAAAGTTGGGATCATGTCAAGTGTGAAGTTTCAAGTGGTTTTATTGTCATTCCAACTATGTGCAGTGGTACAATACACAGTGAAACGAGACAACGTTCCTCCAAGACCATGGTGCTACATATAACAACAACACAGGACTACATAAAGTGCAAAAACTGCAAAAAAAACTAAACAAAGACAACACCAGACAGAACAGAACTATACAGACACAAGACAATGCAGACACAACAATGAAACAGAAAAGTGCAACAATGACAGTGGGTTGTGCAAAAGACTGAGCATTGTGCAAAAGGTAACTTTGGTGTATGAAAGTGTACGTGGGTGTGTGTGTATGAGATTGTGTAGATAAGTGCTTGTGCATGTGCAGGTGGAAAATGTAACTCAAAACAGAATGCACTGATTTGCAAATCCCATAAAGCCATATTTTTATTCACAATAGAGTATTGATAGCAATCACATTTTCAAACAGGGCCATGTAGGTTTGGATTTCCTCCTCCTTAATAATAAACACCTTCATTTAGAAACTTCATTTTGTGTTTATTGTGTTATCAGACTTTTGTCTAATATTTACATGAAACATTTAAGTGTGACAAACACAAAAAACCGAAATCAAGTAGGGGGCAAACATCTGTATATGTTTAAAATACATATGCAATATATTCAGTTTTAGATTTTTTTTTATTAATTGTAGCTAGGCTCAAAGTGTTAATGCTAGCTTATTTTGATAAACAACATTGTCATAAGCAAAACTAAGGTGGCAAGAGATTATTTTAGGGTGGCACATGCAACCTCATGCCACCACAGTAGATCTGCCCCTGCTAAGGACTTTTGATGATTATGTACTATATAATGTGCTACAGATATTTGAGATATTTAGATGAGATATTTAAAGACTTCTAAATTTTAAGTTGAGGAACATTATTTTGAAAACTTTTCCTCTATTTGTAGACACAGTTTTTGCAGACTAGTGAACTCCTGAGAAACTGTCTCCAAGATGCTCTTTTTTTATACCCAGTCACTTTTACCAGTCAACCTAATTAGTTGCAAAATGTTCCTCCACGTTTTTCCTTTTAGTACCCTTTACTTTTCAGCTTTTTGCTGTCCCATTCCAACATTTTTGACATGCTGCATCTAACAAATTCAAAACAACTGAATATTTTTTGGGGCTTTCACTTTCGGACTTTCACTAAAAGCAGAAAAATGAGGAGGATTCAGAGCACAACTTTGTCAGATTTTTACAAGACGGTCCTACAAAATATCCTAAAAATAATATGAATGAATGTTCAACACATACTGATCATCTTCATCAGAATTCCCTACAAAGTTAAGATTTGCAGCTTCTTATTTCAACTTGTTGAAATGCAGTCATGGCTTGGGGCTACTGTCTTTGGCATGCTGCTAGAACCCCTTGCTATGAAGGACATCTCTGAGGAAATGCTATGGGCACGGTTTGTTTGCTTTTCAACTGATGGTACAGCAGATTTAACGGGCCCATACAGAGGATCCATCAACCCTAACCTGACTATCATTTACTGCATCAATCACAAGTTAGAACTCGTGGTTAATGATGGCGCAGAACACAGAGCTTAGTCATTTTCACATATTCTTTGACTCTCACACTGCAAAGTCTGCTGTTGAGCTCTATCAGCGGAGCAGTAGTTTTCTCCTTCACTGTGCAGAAATTTGAACAGATGTGAGAAAAATAGGGTGAAATGCCTCAGATGACCCTTGACAGGAAAGCAGCAAAAAAATCAGTCATCGAAGCAGACTATTTTCTGAGGAATTCACTGCAGTTTGACATTCATTTGAGTTTCTGTGGAGTTTTTAATAGAAGTCTAGATCACTTTACTGCTGCTAGTGTTAGTGTTGTAATTTGCACTAAGCCTGCATTCGTATTTTGATATCTGTTTCCTCGCTGTCCGGTTCTGTGTTCATGCCTTAGTCACTTGGTGTTTTCTTGTCCTGTTCTTGTTGTCAAGTGTTTTGTATTCAGGTTGCCATTACTGTTTCCTGTTTTACTGCATTACTGCAATTTGTATTCAATCAACACTATGACACAAAATTATTATTTTAATTCTACAGCAACAGCACTACTAAATAAAAAGGAATATATGGGCTCATTGTGGTGCATACATTGTTTTTCCATTTGACAAATAAAATAATCACAGCCCTCTTTTTTTTTTAAAAACATCCTGTATGTAATATATAATATACATATTGAAATTATTTTATACAAACCTAATCACAAACTAACCAAAATATTATAGATGATCAGTAAATACTACAATTTTTTTTAGTAATTTTGTTCAATATTTGAATAGCTACTTAGAAAATCTACACAACTATCAATTTTCACTCTGTTGGTATTTATTGCAAGAACATGCAAACAGGGCATTCTTCATCAACAGACCAATTTGTTTGCTACAAGGATGAAAAGTAAATGAAAACTAGAAAAATAAAAAACTTTGGAAATAAAAACCCTAAACACACATTGTACTTGATTCCCCCCTCCCGTATAACTTATACCCATTTACTACAGTGTTTGTAACATACTTGATATAACTTCTAGACTCTTTGGCACAAGAGTATGATGCTTACAGCTACTCTCACTCTGAAAAAAGTGAACAGTTTAGTAAGTTATTATCTCTGTGCCTCAGGACCTACTAACTAGCTGGAGGCTGCTGATGGCCTTCTTCGAGCCTGCAGCTGTCCCGTGTTGCCTGCCTCACTCACAGCCACAAGCTAAATTCCCAATTGGAAGTTGCAATAAATTTGTCCTGTCCTGCTCTTGGGTCGGTTTCCACTGAGTTTTTAACAGTTTGAGGCTACAGATTTGAAAAATTACAAAAATGGCTATTGTTTCCATATTCAGATCTAGTAAAATATGACTTGTTTCATAAACATGTATCCAAAGCCAGAAAGCAGAGAGGTAAACTGAATCCAAATTCCTTAAAACAGGAATACCAGAAGATTCATCATCTACCCACCTTTTAACAGCTATCCATTTCCTCCCGACCAGCTCGGCTGGTCTCACTGTCAATCAAAGGCAAAACATCTTGAGATGCTAATGAATCCTGCCGGGATGGAATTTTCCCAAAGGGGATTTGCAGGGAAAAATTGCTCTACCAAGCAGAGCTTAAGAGACCTCCGGCAAGAAATGGAGGTGTCATGTGTGGTGGTTACTATAGGAACTGCTACTCAGCAAAATAATTTTTGTGATGTTGTGCAGAAGCTTCCTTCTTTCAGACATGAGCAGAAATTTCACACAAAGAAAGTCTTTTTATATCATCACATTCTTCCTTATTAGATTTTCATGCATGCATCTTTGCTACCCTACAGCACCCTGACATTAATTACAACAGATATGGAAAGCACAATAATATGTTATCTCCATATTCATTGCTTATATAGTGATAACATTATTTAGTCCCCTGCTATGTTAGAAATGTGAGTTAACTGATGCTAAATAATTAGTTCAAATTTGTCTTGTGAGTTTTTGAATTTTAAGAAGATCTGACTTAACTGGAGAAATAAAGTTCAATATGTTAAATCAATAAAATTTAAAAAAATGCATTAAGATTTTAGTCATGCAGACAACCGTCTGGGTTTGTTTCCTTTGGCGTTGAAACCCAAAGAGTCAACTTTTAACTCAGTCAGTAGAAAGACCACATGTGAGGTTTATTCCAAAGGCCAGGAAGGATTCAGTTCATGAACTATCATGAATTTAGTGATTTTATCATTGTGTGAAGGCACAGACATGCCAAACACTAATTTACCATGTATTAAAGTGACATAAAAGGCTTATAATATGAATGACTGTTTCACTCTACAAAAAAAAAAAAGCTCAAAAGTTTTTTTTTTGTACTATACCAGCATACCAGTGCTCTGACTTAGTACATCAGTGCACTGTGGAAAAAAAATTAAGCAGACATCAAGCGAAGATGAAGTGGTCCTGATGGTTTTATATAAGTAAATGAAAAAAAACAAAGATTCTGGGGTTCATCCAATTCTTAAGTGTAGACAGCAACAGGGAGAATTTCATGGTTTGATCCTGTATTGCGGCTGCTTTCATACATATTTCAGGCTGTCAGTGGGGCAGTTTGAGCTCTTGTTGGCAGAGTTATTATTTTAATATTTGTATATTCAGTAACAGTGCATGTTTTGAGCTACGAGTCCACTTGTTGGCCTGATTGGACAGATCAGTTTAATAAGATAATTAAAAAATAAAATAAAATCAAGCTTGATTTGGAAAAAAAATAAATGTTGCAAATTCATTCAGCAAAATTGCGCGGGTGTGGTAAACAGCTGCATTAATAATAAATAAGTCCCAAAAATATTTTTGATGTGCAAAATATTCCCACAGATTTTACGAGTCCAGTGTTTAAAGACCTTTAGTCTGACGCAATCTACATTAGGCATGGCTGAGTCTGAAAACATGGATTGTTTAGCTTTGATTTATTCTTAAAAATATTATTTGTAAATCAGTTGTCTGTAAGGTAATCCAAATTATATGGATGCAAACTTTTCCCTTGCCTACAGAGCAGTAGCTGCAGAATTTGTCTGTTTCTGTATCTACACTGGAGCCATTCAGGCAGAAGACTAAACAGCTTGCATTGTGGAGGTGCTCAAAACACAATCAATGTAGTTACGCACTCAAAGTGCAGAAAAATATTCTTGAAGCATAAAAATGTGTTCCAGGTCACATTTATACAGTGTACACACAGCATTACTATTCAGTGCACACACACACACGCGCTTTCTGACAGTGCAACATAAGTCACTTTATAAAGCAACGTTTGAACAAAGAGGAAAGGACTGCATGAAGCCATTTTTCCTACCAATTTATTAGATAAACAGCAGTCCACCCTCTCGCATGGTTTTCTTTTCACATTTTTCAGGCTTTCTTTTCTTTCCTCATCATACGGCATACCTCAGCTCTTTGTTTCTTTGGCTCTGCCCATCCATTATCTTCTATGCAGTGGTAAAGCATATGACACTGAAATATATGCAGCCCAAAAATTAAACACTACTGAAAGTAGGTTTTAGTGAATGTATGGTGCTTTGTGTGCAACAAATAATCAACATGGTGAGGTAAAAGGCGTAAAACTAATCATGTGGAAGCAGGATAGTTTCTCTTTTCACAACAATATCTTATTACCATTTGTAGCTCAGTCGCACTGCACTGCAGATATTAATGACATCAGTACAATCGGAGGTTTCTCTGCAGTTAAATGAAAACAGAAGAACTGAAAAGATAGGTAAAATCAATCTCCCTCTCAGCTGTATCTATCCTATTCTGGCTCAGCAGGCACAAACAGCGGACCTGATATTTTAACTGCATAATTATAGATGTAAACTCAGTAGCCTCAACCTTTGGTCTTTGAAAGGAATGAAATATAGTGCACTGAATAAGTGAGAGTGAAAGATTTAGTTGCTTGTGGTTAGGTTAACATGCATGCAAACAACGTCTGACTAAAGAATAACTCATTAGATCAGATAAATACCTGCAATTTCTTCACTAAACAAGTTCATGGCAAATACCAGTATATGTCCATTATCTTCCATTTATCCAATTCAGAGCTATGGTAGCCTATCCCAAATGTCACAGAGCGAAAGGCAGGGTACACCCCAGACAGGTCAACAGTCCTTCACTGTGGAGATAATATAGAGTGACAGACACTGACCTAATGCCTGTTTAGAATAACCAGTCAACCTATGCATGTCTTTTGAATGTGGCAGGAAGTAGAATTACCCGGGCAGGAACCACGCAAGCACAGGGAGAACATGCAAACTCTAAAAAGAAATGTGAAAGTTGGCTGGTAGATTCAAGCCTTTGACTGTCTTGCTGTGATGGCAGTCAAAGTGGTGTTAACTTGAATGATTTGCAATACTAGTAGAAAATCAGGACAGAGTATCATTTATTTATTTATTTATTTATTTATTATCATCTTTTGATTGGTTGTTTTTTTTTTTTTTGTTGTTTGTTTTTTAAAAAGGTTGTTTAAAAAAAGCATCCTGGTTCCATCCTAGGAGGAGACTCAAATCCCTTTGGGGTTGAACCAGGAAGGACATCCAGTGTAAGAAATCTGCCAAATCAAACATGTGGCGCTCCCCACTGTGGCAAACCATTGTGAATAAGGGAGCAGCCAAAAGTAGCTCATGCTGTTCAAAGTCAGAGAAGAAAACTGGAATACAAAAAGTGCAATAGAATACAGATTTATAGCAAGCTTTAAGTGATTGTTTTGCTCCAGTTTTCTGTATTCAAAAACAGGGTTTATTGGGTTTGTGTATCATAAATGTCCTAAAACAGTAAAAGAATTGAGAAAGTATTGGGGTTTTTCCTATATTAACAACACATTATGTTAGGAGTGTTTTTATATTTTTTACATTCTGAATTTTGTGGCAAACCCAATTAATTTCTTTGTTTTCACATAAATATTTGGTATAATTTGTCATGGTCCTGGGTTGGTGACCCAGCACTTTAAGTTAATTATTATCATTTTTCTAGTTTATTCTGATTTTATATTTGTTCTTAGGGTTTGAGTTGTGTGTTTCTATCATCCCTACCCGTGTCTCTCCTCTGTGTTCTGTTCATGTCCCCAGTTGGTAGTGTAAAAGAGTCTTTGTGTTTCCTGTTTTACTTTGTAGGTTTGTGTCTCGTTATGTCCATTAGTTCCAGCTGTGTCCCCGCCTGTCTGCCGTTTCCTAATTACCTGGTGTGTGTATTTATACTGCGTGTCTGCCTGTGCTCCCCGTTGTGTCGTCTGTGTTCATTCCCTATGTTTCTCTACGTCTCCCTGGTCTGTCGTCCTCATCTGCCATCTCTGAGTTTCTCCTGCTGACCTTATGTTCCAGGTTTGTTTGTTAGTTTCACCCAGTTTAAGTTTATTTTCAGTCCTGCCCTCACTCCTGTTATTTTCACTGTAAATAAACCTGCACTCGCATCACCATCTGCATCTTGAGTCCTCATTTATTCATCACACGACTGCTGCCCCAGTCGTGACATAATTGATATATTGCTCAAATGTTTAAATATACAATGCAGGCAGCTAGGTTCAAAATTATTCCCTCACCCATCCAAATCATTGAATTCAGGTGTTCCAATCACTTCAATGGCCAGAGGTGTATAAAAGCACATCTGCATGCAGACTGCTTGTACAAACATTTGGGAAAGGCTGGATTACTCTCAGGAGCTCAGGGAATTCCCACGTGGTACTGTGATGCCACCTGTGTAACAAGTCTAGGCGTGAAATTTCCTAAATATTCTACAGTTAACTGAGAACGGTACTTGTCTGCATTGTGCCAAATGCAAAGTTTGGTAGAGGGGCAATTATGGTGTGGGTTTATTTTTCAGGAGTCCCTTCCAGTGAAATGAACTTTTAATGCTTCAGCATACTAAGACAGTTTGGATAATTTCATGTGGGACCGGTTTGGGGACGGCCCCTTCCTGTTCCAACATGACACCAGTGCAGAAAGCAAGGTCCACAAAGACATGGATGAGCGAGTTTGGTGTAGGAGAACTTGACTGGCCTGCACAGATTCCTGACCTCAACTCTATAGAACACCTTTGCTCACTGCTCTGTGATTTTCTGATAAATAAAAAATAATAATTATAACATAATTTTTTTTAAAGAACTGCACAGAATCGTACAAATCTTTCGTATGGTGCTTTTCATAATTGCTTTTCATATTGTGCTTATACACAGAAGGAAGATCATAATATACCACTTCTTTAATTAATCTGAGAAGTATTTTAAATTTTCTGTGCATTCCGCTTGTTCTCAGTATTCACTAGGCAAACAAGGTTGAGTGCAGTGCATCTATATTGGTCTATTCTTGTACAAATACACATTTAATTAAGGGGTCACTTTGCATACTATCTTTAACCCACATATACATTAATCATTAGACCTGCTTCTTCCTAAGCAAATGCTACAGGAATGGATAATGGAAACCATCCTTCTAGCCCTGAAACAATGACTATGTTTCCAACCAGAGACTAAAAAATCACCGATGACATTTAGGCTCCAGGCCAAACAGCTAATAGGCTTCACCCTCTTATCAGTACACTGCACTGTCTGCCAGCCCACACACACAGGAAGCCTCCCTTCTTTTTTTTGCCTCCCAGTCCTGGATGAACCTCCCTCTCCTGTTTAGAGCCGAGAGCTTTACAATTTAAGCCAGTTAAGTGCCATATTGTTGTTGATAAGGAAGCAGATGAAGGGGCTGAGAGGAAAGGTCTGCGCCATATATTAAGCGACTCAGTCATAAATCTGTATGCATGTGCGATTATTCGCACTCAGAACCTGAATGCTTGGATAAGCTGCAAAAATCTGTTCAAAAATGCAATTACACAGTGATTCAGAACTCCACCTGTGAACCTGAGCCTGCATAAATACAAACAGCACCTGCATTCGCATGTCTGACGGTGTTTAATGTGTGAAGAGGGCAGAAAAAATAATTGTGCAAGCCTCTGTGAAAGTCTCTATCATTCTTTTTCTTTGTAATATTTGTGGGAATGCATGTAAAATGAAAAAAAAGTTAGCAAAGTTCCTCTACATACAATACACAGATGACAGTTTTGTCAGATTAAGCTCAGATACTTAATCTGTATGTACTTATCTTTAAATAGAGGGGTTTTTTTAAACTAAGAATGTTTTCCTTAATTCTTCTTTGGTAAAACAAAAAAATCTATCAAAGGGCACTGCCTTTAATTAATGTTGCTGTGGTGAAAGGTGGCATTTCGTTCATATTTGAAGGAGTTGGCCTTGCCTCACTTCTGTGAGCAGAGCTGTCAACTCTGTTTTCATCATGTTTCTTTCTTTACTCTTGTCATCTTAAACTAATCTGACAGAAATTTTACTACCTGCTCCCACCCCCGACACTACAGTATACTGTTGTTTAGGCTGTCATCTGAGGTTTTCTATGTATTTGAACTGTCTCAACAATGAGACAACACTTCATGTCATGTTTGTTACGGTAATATCATTGATTTCTTTTTTTGTTTTGTGCTTTATATAAAGAAAATGTCACTCATTAAACAGATGTCATAATCTAATGAAAGGATATGCAGGCTTAAATAAGGCAGTGTCTATGTCAACATTTTTAAAAAAAGGTAATGTACATTACACAGTTTTTGTTTTAAATTATTTTAAAAGATGATATCAAATGAGCTAAATGGGCACAATATTAGATTTTTTTGTATTTCAGTGATTTTAAAGCTTAATCATTGTGACTTGTTAGCATCACAATAATTATCCATTTGTTGGTGACAATGTCTGGCAGCCTCATTGCTTTCTGCTCCCCTTGTTTTCTGTTGGCACCAATTTCGGTGAGCTGTCCAAGAAGCGGCTGCACCTGAGAGGTGGGAGCGGGTGAAGATATAAAGCCTGCTCCATGTCCTCCCTACATCTTTCTAGGTAGCTTCCACATGCGATCCATGTGATCCTCTCGGCTTGTTAAGGTGTTTTGAAAAGATTTATGGATGTAGTGATGGAGGATATTTAGAGGATTTGCTGTGGCAAGTCCTAAAGGGCGCAGGAGTTCTTATAGCCTTACCTAACACTCCTACATATGTTTTCAATCATCCATTCACTCTTTTCACTACTCATGTCTAACACTTTTATTACCCATATTTGGTTTGATAAACTAAATGTGAAATTGAAACCCTTTTGTGTGTGGATTCTTCTAGTTTCTTTCTAGCCGAGCCAAATTGGTAAGAAAGAGGGAATTTGGACCTGGGACTGTTCACACAGGAAACAGTGGAAAGGACTTCACACTTGACTTATTGTAACCTTAGCATATAATAACTATTTTTCTGGCTGACAGAGCAGCTTAAATCTTTCTCATTGGTTTTTGGACAGAAAGAACTACAATGTGTCTACAAACCACAAAACACCAAACAAAGCGAGTATCACCTTTTCCCAAGATACTGCCGTGGGGACAAAAAAGGCCTTGTTCATAGTTTAGCATGTAGTGCATGCTTATTATATCGCGATTAAATTGCTACTTCTAATTAGAAAAGGTCACAATTGTGAAAAGGGAGGAAAGGACATAGTATGCAAGTTACTCTCTGTAGGTAAAATACCAAGGGGAGACCTAATCTCTCTAAACTCCAAGCAATTGCATCTACTGTGGCAATGATGCAGTGAGAGCACATATTGGAAAATCCCTAGACATTATTTCCTTTCTGTCTCTCTCACACTTAAATTACCACTCATTAAAACACACATACCTGTTGAATGGCATTGTGTTTGAGGCCTGAGATCAACACTATGTCTATCTCTGTCCAGTAGGACTCACTTCTAGTGCTAATGACTTGTTGGGTAGCAATGGATAATAGAGTAGAAGATTTTCACACTCAGGGAAAGGAAAAATTACTGTTATTGCCTCCACTCTTTATAAATTAAGATGACATTTTAATGGGATGTGATATTTGGATATTTGAGCATTAAAATCCGTTTTAACCTTGGTAACAGTTTCAACCTCAAAAACACTGGGAATTATTTAATGAAAATTTGGCTTATTTTTTTTTTAGCCTTCAAATGTATCTACATTTCTAAACTCTGTACACAAAAACTGAATTTGAGTTATATCAGCTGGTCACATTAGAAACCCCCAAAATGGCTTTTGTCCTTAGAGGCTATGTCATAGTTAATGGATTCTCAGACAGCAATATGAGCTGGGCATTTTATTAAACATAATACCCTGGTGACAGCCTCTCCCAGTAAATGACAATACAGTTACAGCATAGTCATGTAAATCTGGCTTTAAAACTAACAATAATGTAACAGGTAGCACTGAAAGTAACATATCTCACTACACTAAAATATCCACAACAGGGTGTGAGCAGAAAACGCCACATAAAATTAAACATGAGTGATTTGGGTAGCACGTTCTGTTACAGCTCAGTAATAAGGTGGAAACAAGAAGGTAATAACATTACTAAAGTAATATCATTGTTACCTTCAAACAAACAAGGTAACAATGATGCTGGGGACATAAGGTAGGATTAAATGTAGTATTACAATCTAATAACATTACTCTAATATGTGAAAGTATCATCCAAGATTACCTTATTTTCATTAGTTACACTTTAAAGTCTGTCTATTTGAAAACATTAAAATAGACATATATTAAATTGTTTTATTGCAAACAGATTTGTAATATTTGGGAATAATATGATAAACAGTTGGTGGTGGACATTCATTTTCTTCCACATTACAACCGCTACTGTAGTTTCTGGCCTCTTATTAGCTAGTTACATGCATTTCAGTGTTACATGAGTTGCTGGTATTATTTATGTTTAAGTCGATGTTGCTTTGCTAATTAACTGATAATAACATCTACATTATAACTGCTCCATTTTACCCTTATTACACCGATATGACCACATTATTACCAAACTGTAATACTGAGTGCTACAGCAATTTGGATATTTTTCTTTAGGAAACCAGCAGCTATGACATAAGAAACAAAACCTCTTTACTTGTGTAGCTTGTGCAGGTATTGATATTAATACCAAATCAGGGTATTAATAGCCAAAGCAAAAAGCTATGACCACCAACTGGGAAACACACAGACAAGTACATACACTTTTTACACGCAGATGTGCATAGTCCCCATTTCACTTGAGTCCAACAATGATACAACCCTCCCCATTTTGCAAACAAATTTGTCTTGTGTTTGTCCTTGTAAAAAAATAAACCATTCATCAAACTGCCAGGTAGTAGAAGAATCTCTAGGCCACTGCTGTCCATCAATCAAACCACTGTCCAGCTGTCCTCTGGAAGGCAGAGTGACCCTGCCCACCTGGTCGACTATATGACCTTTGATTTATCATGACAAGGTGATGGATATCCTGGAAATGAAACATTTCCTCTCCATAGTGGAGGTAAGCTGATGAAGGCTACACAAGTCTTAATGCATCTGCATTGAGTAAATAAGTAAACACCACTGACATTTCTGACTATTTTGACTATTTTGAACAAAACTTTTAAAAACTGTCTACATCTAAAGTTGTTTGTTTTTGTTGTTGTTTTTTTTAAACCACCACCACCTTCACCACCACCCCCCCCAAAAGTAAGAATATTCATCCATTGATATTTACCTAATATATCAACTTTATATTCTTCTATGGATAAAGTTGATATATTTTCCGTGTAAGACGCATGACTGTCATGTGCTGTGGATATAATCCCTAAATGCAGGACTTAAAGGCAGACAAAAAAAAAATCCATAGGGAGTGAGAGAAAAACAAGGAGCACACAGGGTGGATATATAGCAACTACAAGAAATACTGAGGAGAAGGACAGGACTATTTATACACACAGGGTAATCAGGGAAGATAAGGAACTTGAGAAAAACTAGAAACACTGGCAGAAAAGAAACACAACCACAGAAGAGGAAGTCAAACTCATAGTCAGATATATGAAAAAAACAACTTTCAAAGTAAAATAAGGACAATAGCCAAAAATTAAAAAAACAAACCCCAAACCAAATACAAAGAGAAACTTATGAGGCTACAATAATAAGAAAAACAAAACAGTATCATCATAAAGCAATATCTGATGTGATGCAAAATAATTAGTTGAATTAATGATTGAAAGCTCCGCATTTCCTGTTCATGGTTTGTTCACTCAGCTTTTTAGGTTGCTATGTAAGCAAACTATTTTAACACATCAAAAGTCCAAAAGATGCATCTTGAACTTGTGTACCAAATATGAGAGTCGAGTAGATTCAGCCACAGCCAACCTTTCTGCCTTTATTTTAACCTGAATGAAAACGACACCTTACTTCTGTTCAGCAGGGCGAAACACCTTTACTGGATTAGGAAATAATGGTCTTCTAACAAAGGTAAGAAGATTTGTTTGGGAAAACTATTGTGCTTTAATGTTTTCTTTTCTAAAATGATAAAACACCACTGAAGTGTTCAAAGCTCTTATAAAATAAAAAAAATACACTCATGTAGATAGTAAAATGGCACAGAAACTTGAGAAAACAAACTTTATAAAGAAAACATTGCTTTAACAACATATGACAAATAAGAGCAAAAGAAAGAAACGTAATGAACAAGACTATACTAAGTTTTAGTTACAGCTGAACTGAAAGGCCACGAAATCAAGGAAATGATAATTCATTGTGCTATATCATTGGTTTGATGTTTAGAAAACACTATTTACTAAAGTTTAATTAGCTACTATGTTTGCTATAAAGAGATTAAGAGATTATCTGCAACATCTCTTCTTTATCCCTTTATCCTTACCTTAATTGAATACATTATAGTTATAAGAAAGAAGAACCAAGGCGATCAAAGGAAGTAAAGAGTGTGTTTGGGAGTGTTTAATCTTTTATTTTGAAAATTGACCAGCCTCTATCTGAAATATGTTCCTGTGTCTGACTTTCTGACCTATTCATTTGCTTGACTGGACTGGAGCTAAAGTGTGATGCAGCTTTGTCTGCTGTATTTCCGGGGTAAATTATGTAACCCTTTCAGCGTCTCTCAAGCAAAGTTAATTTTATAATAATCCTAAAAGCTGAGAGTCAGTCACAGTCAAAATAAGGACATAAACACAACATATTCTTCACATTCATTAGTCAAATAATGGTTAATTATCTTTGCATGTACTGTGTAGTTCTTTGTTAATCCCATTACTCAGTTTGCTTCACACAAAGCAGCAACATCATAACAAGTGGATTAAAATGTTTAAATGGGTTTAAAATGTAAAAAAATTAACAGGTTATGTCATGACAGAAAAACTGTGAGCCAGCCGTCTCCTTTCCTTCATAAAGGATGGTCCAATGTTGCTAGAAAGGGCATTTCTTTGTGCAATGAAATTATTTCTTTGCTGTCCACCCACAGGGGTCATCATCCACGACACATGACCCCTCATGAAGAGGGAGTAAATACAAGTACGGGTCCCAAGACAGAACCTTGTGGCACACCATAGGCAAGAGAAGTGAGAGAGGACCTGAACTTGAAGGTAGCCACAGAGAAGGATCGTTCACACAGATAGGATTTAAACCACTCCAAAGCAGTTCCTGATATACCTACCCAGTGTTTTAGTCTATCTAACAGAATATGATGGTCGACAGTATCGAAGGTAGAGGTCAGGTCCAGCAACAGTAGTACAATGCACTCCCCAGCATCATAATTCATCAATATATCACTGACACTCTAAGAAGTGCAGTTTTGGTGGAATGAGCTCTACGAAAACCAGATTGGAAATGATCAAGAATGTTATGTTCATCAAGAACCGCTATGAGTTGCTTGGCCACAACCTTCTCTAAAATCTTCGCAATAAATGGTAATTTTGAGATTGGTCTATAGTTGATAAGCAGAGAAGCATCAAGTTTGGGTTGTTTTTTTTTTTT
>NW_005187402.1:12062257-12064154 GCF_000239375.1 Pundamilia nyererei | reverse complement strand
TCTCTCTCTCTCTCTCTCTCTCTCTCTCTCTCTCTAACAGAGAAACATCTCTTTTGTTTGCAAAGTTTTCTTTATTGACTTTAAAAAGTTTGTTTTAAGAAGTTCATACATTTGAACAATAAATGGCACTGCAGGGTAACTATGCAAGTTAGTTTTAAAGCACACCCGTAAGGTGTGCATAAGAAGGGTTTCTGCAACAATTATATCTATTACTGTATACGGTAAATGATTTGTTACAAATTTTTGCAACAATGTTTTTTTTTTCAGATTTTGCTTTTATGTGATAGTCATGTGGATATATGGAGTACTGCTGTACACATCTAGTCGTGGTCTGACAAGAATTGTCAACGTACCAAAAATTCACAGCTCTGTGCAAAGTTATTTTCCAAAATGTGCCCAAGGCCTAGCAGCAAGTGGTGAGTTAATCAAATCCAGTGGATAATTTCCAAAGTTACTCCCAGCTCATCAAGGAAAGACTGTCAGAGGAAACGCAAATGGGAATTTTATTCTTAGAATTCAGAAGATAATGGCATGATTTGACAATTAAGACAGCCAAAGCCTGATGTCCCCTTCAGTAATACTGCAGAGTACATAGGCTATATTCACAGTGCTCACTATCTCTTCCACTCAGAGTGGATCCACTCAGATTGGCCACAAGTGAAATTTGTCATTGTTCACATGGGTACTTGACTGTTGTCTTCAGATAGACGTCAAAAACTGCAAACCAATTCGTTGAGACAATTTCTAGCTAAATTTCAAGCCTCTTTCATTAAGCAAAAGTGAATGGGTAGATGATAAATATAATAAAGCACAGCTGTAGCTGTGGACATTTAACAACCTTTAAATGTTGGCTCCAACTCGACAAATTTCAATATGAGTGACATCAAAGAATTTATACAGCAACAATATCAAACCCCATCTGTTTCCGAGATTAGATCAGTCACCAGCAACTCACTCGCTCTCGCACACACATATATTCATGAAAACAAACAGGGCTGGAAGGTCAGCCAGAAACATGACGTCCAGCCAGCCTTTTAAGAGGAGGAGGGGCTGATTAAAAAGATTATGGTAAGCAGGGTAAAAACTGTGAATATTAATAGTGAAATCAACAAACTCACAGAGAGATGATGTGTTATGGTGAGAGGGGATTTTAAACAAGGAAGGTGTGCCATCTTTTTATCTGTTTGTCTACAGATTCTCACATTGTGTTTTTTTCATGCTAAAACACCACAAACAGCAGTCCTCAGTTAGGCGAGCTTTAAAAACAAGTTGTAATGTCTGTAGAACAGAGCTGGTAAACAGAAGAGACATAGGTGATCGTCTGTTTGGTGGTGTCATACTCTATGGTCTCAAACTCAGTAAAGCACCTTAAGGTGATTATAGATGAAATTTAATTAAATTGGACTGAAGTGAACTGATGTGAATAGATAGCAATCTGATCGGATTTTACTCTAATCTTTTTGATACCACTAACAGTGGTTCTTTGACACTGATTACTTCTACTGTTTATCTACTGTTTAAACAACAGTGCCAGTGCTTAGCATACCATCCACCTACAGTAAGTGTACAGTACAGTGCAAAAGTCATGAGTTACCCCTCATTTCTTTACAATTTGTTAGGAAGATGGGAGGTGTTTGTGCCAAAACAGTCTGAAATTCTTTATGTAGTCTTCGGGAATACTTCTCCATGTTTCTTGAAGGATATCCCAAAACTCTTTTTTTACCTGCCTTTTTTTTTTTCATGATTACTCTATAGGACCTGTTGCCACTGATTTCCAGTCCAGGGCCCTATTTCAGGAAGCCGGTTTAGAAAACTCAGAGTGAAAAACGATACTCAGGGTTGAGTAACCCCGAACTGTCCAACTCGGAATATTCGGTTTCAGAAAGGCTGATAACAA
>NW_005187402.1:12059022-12060751 GCF_000239375.1 Pundamilia nyererei | reverse complement strand
CGTTTTTCATCCCAGTAACCTCAGGGTGGTTTAAATAACTACATGCTCATATATTTGTGTGTATTGAGATAAGAGGCTCTTCCCCAAGCCTGCTCACAGCAGAGAAACACACACACACAGTCGTGTTTTCATATCTTTGTGGGGACATCTATTTAACCCAACTGTTTATTTGATACTAAAACCACATTTCGAGTCTCAAAAATGCTTTTAAACTCGTGGGGACGGGGATTTTGTCCCCCCAAAAGGGCCGTTGGTCCCCAAAAGTATAGTAAACTTCCAATTTTTGGTCCCCACAAAGATTAAAGAGAGCTGAGTTAAGGAGGAGAGAGAAGGAAATTAATAGGTGCAGGATAGAGTTAATAATGAGTAATCCACCACTTTGCTGGCCAGCAGCAACAGAAGACCCCAGTGAAAGTGGGTAAAGTCTCTCTATGTTCTGACTCAATGGTTGTTTCATCCAAAGTGAAAAACAGAAGATCTGGGAGTCAAATAAAGTTAAAAGTTGGTCAAATAGACCATAAGGCAAGCAAATGCAAACAGAAGGAAAAAATAATCTCGACATATTGTGCACAATCTTATTTCTATTCATAAGTGCTGCAGTGGAGCATTATGATTAAAAAAAGGAAATCAGAGACATTTCTATCATCAGAAGGAGACACACAAAGAAAAGGAAAGGTAAAAGGGCAAGCTTTACAGGAGAACAGCATGAGCAGCAAAAAACTACAAAATAGGCTGTCCACCTATTGTGGGTGAAATCCCTTTTACTTGTTCGGGAAAAAACATGGCTTTTGTTCACTATTTCCACAGAGAAAAGCAGCATGAATTTCAATAATATCATCAAATTCTAGGTCCAATGTCCTGCAGTCACCCAAGTCACTAAAATTGAAAAGGCACCAGCTTCTACAACAGGATAATGATCCACAGGATAAATCAAAATGTGAAATTTACTACTTCAACAAAAGCAAACTGAAGCTTTGAAGTGGCACACACAGCTACCTGACTTTGACATTTTCTGAACTATAGAAAAATGAAGGAGAAATCTAGAAAATGCTTTTCAAAGTTCTTCCTAATTAAAAAAAAAAAGCTCAAATTGACAATGTATATAAAGATAGCACCTTCCTTTCATGCAAGATTATTCTGGTATCAAGGTTTTTTCTAAAACAGCACATGATAACTTCTGAGAATATTTCTCATAAATAGCTGTAATTAAGAGTTTCTGGAAATTTTTTCTATAATTTTATAATAATGTTATTACTGCATGAGCAACTCTTGCCCTTTTGAACATCTTCCAGTGGCATGTCTTACCTGTCATCAGAGACATGACAAAAAAGGGCAAAGCTTGTCAAAAGGGGCTGCAGTAAAAGAAAACAGTGAAGCAAAGGTAAACTAAAAAATGATTTTAAAAAAACATAATTTTTCTTTGACATTAAAAAATGTTGCAGTTTAACTTGATAGCTACTCAAAAATGAAACTATGTAACTGAACTATGCACTTCTTCAGAAGAAAACAACTCTCCAGCACTGAATGTGATAAACATACCAAGCTTAGCCTGCTTTAATAGTACAGTAGGCTGCAATATCACTCTGGTGCATTCCCATGAGGATGTAACGAATTAAGAAAGCCAAAATGAATGGTGTAACTTAGAGCTGGTCTGAATGTTACTCTACTCATGCCTCATCCGTCTGTGTTTATGGTGCTCTGTATTTTATAAAATAAAAGGTATAAAAAG
>NW_005187402.1:12023602-12045598 GCF_000239375.1 Pundamilia nyererei | reverse complement strand
TTTTTTTTGTTCCTTCTATATTTTTTTTGTGCATTTGTAATACAGTCTCTTTGGCTTAAATTATAAAAATACAACACCAGAATGGAAATCTATGAACAGCAATTAAGCAACTCAGCCTGAGTTGTGAGTTTTCCAGTGACCCTGAATGGGACTCATCTAATTCTGACAGCTACAGGATTTATTCTTTAGAGTCACAACACTCTGCTCAGTGTACAACCAAGCTCTCTCAATCTAGCTTTACAACCTCCCTTTCGCTCTCCTTACTTTCTTCATTCTCTTGTTTTTTTTATATCTCTTCTTTCAGTCATTTCCCTTTTCTTTCTTTCTTATATTCCTTCATCTCTACCTCTTTGAACATCAGTTGCTGTGCAACATGAATTCCATGAATTTGGCCTGCACTCATATCGTCTCTGTGGCCTTAATTTTTCATCTTACCAACCCTCCCTTGTCACTTGCTGGAGGCAACACATGTCTGGTTTTCACTTATCTCTCCCTTCTTTACTCCCCCCCTCCCCCTTGATCTCACCTGTCCTTCCTTTCCCCCTGGGTTTTTGGTTCAGTACCACCACTTACTGAAGACTTTGCTATTCTTCAGGCAGTGGACAACACAGCAGGCGGTTAAAGTTTAGCTTTAACTTGTTGATTCTCCATCTTGGTGAGTTTTCAGAAACAGGAAGGATCTTTGAGATGGTCACTGGATGGATGAAAGACAAAGATGTGTGGAAAAATGGATAAAAAACCCCCAAAACATGTGAAGAGCTCAAAGAACTAGAAAATGATCGTTAGAGATTTATGTGAGGCCAGGCAGTTTGGGTCAGTCTGATGAACAGTTTTCCAATAAAACTGCCTAAATAGTGGGGAGGAAATGTTGCTAACACTGTCAATGAAACTGAGTGCAAAACTGCTGGAAAAACTGAAAGCTGCATATAGAAAAGATACGGTGTAGAGAAAGAACTAAAATGAACTAAATGAACTAAAAGAACTAATGATCATTACAATAATTCAGACTTTCTGAAATGTAACTTTTTCTTTCTTTGTGAGGAGATGCTGGACGTGACTTGCAGATTTTTCCTATGTGTAATGTTTTGAAAAGGTCATAACAAGGTTACCAGCAAAATAGTCTTCTCGGACTCCCACTGAGACAAAACAAAAACTCAATATTCTTGGCAAATCATTCAGATAACCATATGTTAATATTCCACAAGGCTGTTTGTGTAGGAGGGGGTACGCTGCAGCACCCCTGCTCATTCAGATATTAGCCTGTTTTGCATGTGCTGCATGAAGATAAAAAAAGATTTTCAATTTGTAAAATGTTTAAATCTGTCCATCAGTCTAACTTTCCTAAATCAAACATACACTCAAGTCAAAATACAGAGAAGCACAACACACGCAAGTCATAATTACATGTATTAAAGTTGGTGAAAGCCACTATATTTTGACTCCTGTAAAATAATGGAGTTGTGAAAAACACTAGACCTGAGAAGGAGAAATGAAAACAGAATTGTACGGTCTAGGAGCTGAGTTCACAATTGTTCTCAAATTAAAGGCAGTCTTTGTGTATCATCTGTGAATTTTTATGTGTGTGAATACCTTTCTATTCTTGTATAGACCAATTAAAATCTGTTTTGAAAGCACATGTCTACATAGTCTGTATCTGTAAAAAGATAGAAAGACAGGATTGCGCGTGTATTTGTGTGCCTGTCCGTGTGAGCGTGTGCACATGCATGTGTGTACGCGCGTGTGTGTGTGAGAAAATCCTTTGACCAGTGTAGACAGATAACATTTCTGAGTCCTTCATTTCCGTAGGTGTGGTGCAGAGAGAACGAGAGCAGGATCCTAACATTATCTGCCTTCACCTTCTAAATATCATTCTTCCTCAAGCTGAAGTGAATCTGTAACGTGGTGCCCTTTTCCAGATACAAACCTCTGGAAATTCCACCCCCCCTCCCCCTTATCTCTTCTCTACCTCTTTCTCACATCCAGTGATTCTTCCCTCTCTGTCATTTCACTCACTCTGAGCCTTTTTCATTCCACTGTTGCCTGTGAGGACATTCATTTCTCTATATTGCTTGTCCTCTCTCAATTTCTCTCTGCGTGAACTGTCAATCTCCCGTCAGTCAATAGATGCCACTTATCCCAACGATACCTTTTCTTTAGATCATTACACCATCTCTCTTTCTCTTTTCTTATACGCCTTCTTTTGTTAGCTCAAGGCTGATCTGAGTGGTTCCTTTCATTTTTTTCCATTCCTCTCTACAACTTTAAAATGTTGAAATACATTTCTTGTTGATACTCACTGCCTCCACTATCCATTTTTTCCTTCTCCTTACTCCCACTCATCTGTTTGGAATTTATTCATTTGGCATACCAGGCAAATGCCAAGTGTGTTAAACATAAATTGTTAACATAAAGTACAGTAGAGGAAAATAAGCAATGAATAATAATCATAGTTTATTACAGTTGGAGGAGAAATGTTTTATGTAATTTCCTATATTTCTGCATAAATACGGCCTAAAACATTTTTACACAAGTCCTGTGGGAATCTAATTAAACAAATGAAATGAAAATATTACTCTTGGTCATTTTATTGAGAAAAAGAATCTAATATTACATATCTCTGAGGGAGAAAGTATGTGAACTGTTTTCACTGTCTTGTGTGATCCTCTTGCACTGCAATATCTTCAAGTAATTGTTTGCAGCCTTGACTCGGGAATGTTGAAGGGTTTCCTCATATGAACTGCTCGCTTGAGGTCATTCCACAACTTTTTTGCTGTATTACTGTGAGGACTTTGAATTGGCCATTCCAAAACAGCATCCGCCTTCCTCTTCTTCTTTCACCACTCTTTGGTAAATTGTCTTGTGTGCTGAGGGTTGTTTTGCTGCATGACCCACTTTCTCTTTAGATTGAGTCCACAGACAGATGTTCGTATATTTTTCTTTAGAGTTAGCTGGTATAATTCAGAATTTATTTTTGCATAAGTGATAACAATCTGTCCTGGCCTAGGTGCATCAAAGGAAGCCAAAACCAACACACCACCGTGTTTCAGGTTGATAATAAAATAAAATGTTTTCTTTTCTCCAAAGTTAAAACTTTTTACTTTGGTCTCGTTTATCCACAAAATATTGTTCCAGTAGCCTTCTGGTTTGTCTAAACAGTTTCTAATAAGCTGCAGACAGGCGGAAGTGTTACTTTCTATTTTTGGAGAGCAGCAATTTCTCATTCCAGCACTGCAATGCATACTATTGTTCATTTAGTATTCTCAAGTGGATTCATGGACATTAACAATAGCTATTCAGAGAGTCATCTTTACTTTCTTGGAAGTTACCCAGGGTGCCTTTGAGAACACTAAACCTCATATATTCTTTGCTTTTGGAGTGATTTGTGTTGGTTTCCCACTCCAGTGAAGTGTAACAATGATCTTCAATTTCCTGTATTTGTACACAGTCTATCTGACTATTGATTTTCAGAGATGGTTTTGTAATCTTTTCTAAGATTAGTAATTCTTTTTGTGAAGCCCTCAAATATCACAGTTGTTCATGCAGTTATTGGAGTCAATAAACATATGTTGTAAAGATCAAAATGTGATGGATCTTTGTTCTTCAAATTTAAAAAAAAAAAAGGCTAACCAAAGGCCTGCACGGACTGGATGATTTTTGCCAAAATATCTGAACAAGGTTCAAAAAGTTTTGGTCCCTGCAATTGTATGTGTCAGAAAGTACTAAAAAACGGCAACTGCGGGGCCATTTGAATGGAAAAAAAAATAGGACTATAGCAGACCACAATTTCATGAGGGACCTAATCAGTTTAATTCAGTTCAATTATATAGGGCCAAATCATTACAGTCTCCTCAAAGTGCTTTATATGGTAAGTTAAAGATCCTGCAATAAATAGAGAGGAAATCCCAACAATTAGATGACCCGCAATTAGCAAGCACTTGGTCACACTGGAAAGGAAAAACTCCCTTTTAACAGGAAGAAACCTCCAACAGAACCAGACTCGTGGAGGGACAGCTATTTGCCACTAGTGGCTGGTTGTAAGGGAAGGTAGACAAGACGAAAGACACACTGTGAAAGACAGCCAGAGATGAATAATAACTAATGATTAAATGCATAGTGGTGCATAAACACACAGAAACTGAAAAGAGGTGGGTGATGATGGGCCTAAGGCTATTGTAATCCAGCCCTATCTACAGTATGGGCTTCATCAAAATGTCTAATATTTAAAATAGAGAGAGAGTGTCTGCTTCCTGAATCCAAACTGGGAGCGAGTTCCACAGAAGAGGGGCCTGAAAGCTGAAGGCTTTGTCTCCCATTCAGCTACTCAAGAATTTTGGGTATAAATTAAAAGAAGGCTGGAGATCGATCTATAATTAGCTAATCAGGGATACTGCCACTGGAGAACCAGCAAAAACAGACTTATTTGTGTAAAATATATTTACCTTTGGATCCAAAAGATCCGAGAAAGATGCTCAAATGTTTACAATGAGACTTAAAGAGAATGTGAGAGAAGGGAAAACTAGATACCCCTCTGTCAGGATGTGTTATGAACCGTAAGTCTCCTGTGTCTTACTTAGATTTAGAGGCACTGATAAACTCTGCCTTGGGCTCTGAACAGGATTTTCTAGTCTCTTATCACACACTGAGAAATGAGTTTTCTGCAAACACATATACAAACACACACGCGCAGACCATCAGAAACAGGGATTACCAACAAACACCTCAGATTACACAGATACAAACAAACACATTGATGCTCGGACTGGACAAAGTCAGAAATCAATGGACCATCCTTTGTTATAGATAAGACAAAATGCCAGCACTTTAATAAGTGTGACATTTTTTTTGTGAATCTTAAACACTGCTTGAATGTTATGACCATGTAGAATCCTCAGCTATAAAAGTAGCACTCTATTTACCCCGGTCCTTTCTGTCTCTGTTCGACAAAACCCATTACGCAAGGAAGGGAAAGGAGTCAAAGTAAAAGATAACCAGACCTTGAGGTGCCAGGTTGACCCTTTATCTACTTCTAGGTAGTCTTTATGATAACGTGTACAGCCAGAAGAAGACAGAAGCTACAGGATGTTCCTCATAGTAGAGCAAGTGCCAAAGTCACACTAAAATGTTAAGCTGGATTTATGTTTAATATAACAGGAGTGCTACTATGGATACCTCTGGTGTGGATTTTTTTATTTAGTGATTGCACCCCACAATCACAGTCCAACTAGACCAGTGACAGAATGGGCCATATTTTTGCTTTAATTAAATTTTCCCAAAACATATTTTATGCTTTCTTATTAATGCAGTGTAAGCTGTGAACTTAGCGAAATTATTATTTCATCATATCCCATTACTAAATATAAGAATATTCATCTGTAGCGGCCATACTGCCCTTACTTTATTCACTTATTTTTTGTTAAGTCAGTGATCCCATTGCTTTCCTTAATCAGTGGAGGTTTTGTGAACAACATACTGACCACATTTTATGGTAATCTGTCTAGTCCCTCTCTTCTCCACTGTCATGTAAGATAAATATATATGTATATATGGTTAACTGCATAGGTGGAACCTTGAATGTCCATCAGTTACAGACATCAACTATGAGCAGAGTGCTTTTTTTCTTTTTTTTAATAGAAAGGGCCTTTACAATATCTGAGTTTTGTTACTACAACCTCCCTGGACCATAAATGTACTGGAATCATGAAATATCTTTTAAGACAGCTGACATTTCAGACTTGAAGTGGCAAAAGGGGAAAACTAATGAAAAATATAAATCAACCTTGAGTGTTCAACCCCAAGAGAGCATTTCTTTGTTTTCTGTTTTTCCCCCTCATTTTCTGGATATGTGAAAATTTGGTCTTATTATGGCCTCCAGGTATTTGTTAACTGAGCTGAAATTGCTATGTCAAGTTAGTTCTGTCAGCTAAATCATAAGTTAAAACTCACATTTGAATTAGGCTTACCATAAGTTTTCGTAATGCAGCCAAAACTTTATGTCTCAGCTCTAAAAGACATGCAGCAAATAGTGATTATTGCTATAGCTGTTGTGCAAATGTGTTTATGGTTTGACAGGCTCGATAGAGATTTTGTAAACTTCTTGTATTCTTGTTTTACTGAACTATTTTGCAGATTTGTTTCCACATGCGATTAAAGTTGGGGAATGTGTCTCCTACTACATACCTAGGGATGGCAGGCAGTGAGCCTCTCATAGGAAATTCTATCAATCAGCTGCAGGTCAGATATGAAAAACTGCTTTGTTGATATTGTTTTCTTTTTCTGCTTCCTGTCTCGCTCCTTGCACCTGTCTCCCTCACTCCCTCACTCTTTCATGTCTGCTGCCTGAGATCGATACACACTCCTGGGAAACAGAGCTGATAAAACCCAGCAGTTCTGTCTTTCCCAACACACATTAGGTCAAATATACACTTGAATACACATGCATTGATTTACTGAATACCTCCTTCAAGTAGATTGGTGGATACACAGAATCAATAAAAGACAACTTATAGAGTCTGATGAATAAATTCAGAGAGAGAGGGAAATATTCTAAAATACAATATAGAAATAAATAAATACAATATATTAATTACAAAATATATTAAAATACATTACAAAATATATTATTAAATAAAATAATTCATAGTATCATCCTGCCTATTTCACAGTAAAATATTATGGATCTATTAATTCACCAGAGCTATACTTATTTGACTAAACACCCAGGTTTTTCAGAAAGCTTGACCTCTAAACTTGAGGTCAATGACACCGGGATTCAAACTCAGAGATTTGCAGTAGATGCACCTAAGGCATGAGTTTGAAAGTCCTACCTGACTTCCTTCACTGAGATCACTGAGATTCAAACTCATCCATGATTTTAAGTAGAAACACCTATGGTATCAACTTAAAGCTCCTACATTGGCTCATTCTCGGGTTATCAAATTCACGAGCTTAGGTGTCAACAGCTAAATGTAGCTCAAGTGTTAGATTGTTCCAAAGAGTTGGTGCCATGGATGAACAACCTTGGCTCCCCAAGTCTTTAATCTGTGTGTTTATCAAGAAGTTGAGATAAATTGTCTGCAGCTTGTTGATTTAGTGCTCTCTATGTAAGTATGATGATTTTAAAAACAAATGATAAAATGAACTGGGAGCCAATGTAAAGAGTATATAATGTGAGTTTGCTTACTAGAACATATAAGGAATACAGTAGGAGCATTTTTGATTAGTTGGAGGCACGAAAGAGATGAATTATGCAAGCTGGTAAATAAGGCATAGTTATCTAGGCACAGTGACATGAATGCATGAACTATTTTCCCCAGTTCAGTAGAGGACATCGTAGCTACCTTTTTAAATGTTCCTTGAATGAAAGAAACAGGAACATAAGATTTTACATCAAGAAACAAATATTATGCTAAGATTATAAACACTTTGCTGGCAGATGAGCAAAAGGGAGGAATAACTTCACTGATTACTAAATGTATTTCATGTAATCATGACCTCATTCATACTGTGTTATAACAGGGTAATAGTTGGAGAGCTAATCACTTATATGGGATAAACAGCTAGGGCAGACACCCTATGCACCTGCTGAGGCTTAAAAGACACATACAGCTTAATGTCATCAGCATAGAAATTATACGAAATGCCAGAAAAAGACTGAATAATGCTGGCTAAATCAAGGATGTAAGAGGAGAATAATAAATGGCCAAGCACTGAACCTTGAGGAATCCCACAGGTTAGAGAAGCAGTTTTAGAGGAGAAATTGCTCAAACTAACAAAAAATCCTTAGAAACAAATAGGAGAAAAAACATTTTAGTTCTGAGCAGCCATACCAGCCAAAACCTTAACCATACTGGGTAAAGTATAATTGAAAAGTATAAAGTATTAAAGTACTAAAGTGTAATTATTATATGAATTATCCACACATAAAACAGGACACCAGAACTGAACAAATCACCTCAAGACAAAGTTTGCAGTTCTACCATATGCATAATAGTGTGTTTCACAAGTGGTCCTGCAGATGTTCCCTACTACGTGCCAATTAAGATAGCACTAAGTCTATATTTCAAGGAAGTCTGCAAACTGCAGTCAAGATTTGACATCAGAGACATTAGCCCGGTGTATTTCTGAGGTTGTGTTAGTGCACAAACCAAATAAGTGATAAAGCAGGCAGTCTTTCTAAACTGAGCGAT
The DNA here is from genome assembly GCF_000239375.1 of Pundamilia nyererei. Lineage (NCBI taxonomy): Eukaryota > Metazoa > Chordata > Actinopteri > Cichliformes > Cichlidae > Pundamilia > Pundamilia nyererei. The sequence continues at coordinate 12,037,412 of NW_005187402.1, read as the reverse complement.
TGTGAACACAAGATAGTATGGGTAAACACAAGAAGAAGACACACACACCAGAATGACATGAAGCTAAAAGTGCAAACAGGGGTCATGTGCCTGTAATAACGTGCTTGTATGATTCAGCAGGTCTGGATGTGCTGCTGTGTTGTTCTCAGACAGATTACCAGCATCGCCTGGGGTTTCTGACACCTAGATGTGAAGGATGAGGATGTGGCAGCTATCGTCAGGGGAACACAGAGGATCAAGATTGTCACATACATCTTTCAGAGTGGCAACATCCATCAGTTTCACAAGCTCTTCATTTAGTGGAATTCCCTTTTGTGCCTTCACTCCTCTTCTCCCTACACTCTTTCCTCTTCACTTATGCGAGTGTATTCTGTAAGTAAACAAACATGAATGTTTTTATTATACATTTACAAACCTGCAGTTGTAAAGAGGCACAGTTATATCCATGAATTCTTTGCAGATGCTGGGTAACCATATTCTACTCAGAATGAAAAGAGAAAAAGGACACCTGCACAACCCTTTCTCATTCTGAATTCTCTTTTTAAAAAATGAAACATGACACATTTGATCATATGTCTCCAACTCACACAAGGTTACCAAATTTGACAAGTAACTATGGTCATAATGCATCATGTGCATAAAGAATAAAATAACTTACAAAATACTTTTTTGCTTTATTTTTGAACTCCTCTACTAGTTAATGATGACCTACATTGTCTCTGTGATGACACATGCTTTATAATTTTGCAAGCATGAGCAGTTTGTTGTTGTGCTTTGTGTTTCTGATTATCAGCTCATATGGTGATAGGAGCAGCAAACCATTAAAACTTTTTCAAACTACTGTTATGTAGCATTCATCAAATTTTAGAAATCAGCTTATACACTGCTGAAATTCAAACTTGCCTTCCTGAAGCTTGATACACTGAAGTAATTCAAAAAGGTTGTTTTAAAGAATTTTTAATGAAGCTGTAACAGTCTTTTGCCGTCTCGTAATAGGATGTTCATAGCGATTGTGTGCGTGTTCACAATGATGGGCATGTCCCTACAGCGGTTGAGGCGAATGTTTAATAACACAGGTTCAAAGACACTCCATTATAGGAGAGCAGAGAGAATGGAGGGTAGGGAAAGTAGCGGAGAGTAGAAACATAATCCGTCCTCCTGTGAGCTCTGTGCGGCTGTCAGACAATGTTGCAAGGACAAATTTAATTTAGTCAGGGGATTTAGCCTATTCGGTCCCTGCTTTTGCTTTGTGAATGTCTAGTTTTATTTGGCTGCTCTGTGCTGATGAAGAACCAGAGTTAACTGATCCGAACCTATTTACCTTTGTGGCTTCAGTTTGAACATCCCATTAACTTTACAACGGCAAAAGACTTTCATGGTGTAATTAGTTCATATTAGCCACAGACACAATTTGGAGAATTAAAACACTGCTGGATATTTTACTGTAGCAATTACACTTATTTTCAATATGCTGAAATACTGAATTATTACTAACATAACAGGCCTATATGCATTTCATGCTTATGACAGGTATAGAAGCCAGGCAGTGATTATATACAATTTCTGCTTTGTGAATAAAACGGAGCATCTGGTTTCAGTTCACAATAACTACAAAATAAATCTCTGGAAAAATCTGTGAAGAATGAAACAGCCGTAGCTCCTTTCTTGCAAAGCATAGATATCTCTCTTGTGTGTAGATATATTTGGGGGTGAGGAGGGCATGCCTTCACAAACAATACCGCCTGTCTCCCTCCACCCACCATAACCACGGAGAAGGTCCCATTGCACTGAGGTAACAGGTGCAAAGGTTTAAGACAGTTTCACTACTAAAGTCTTATCCCAGCATGCATCAGTCCATCCCCATATGGGTAGAGGAAGTGTGAAAGAATGAACATCTTCCTGCACTGAATATTGGCCTTATTTGCCTGGCTGTCAGTCATTCCAAATGGTGTTTTGTCAAAGCATGAAGTGTGGGCAGAGTGAGCAATGGAAGAGTCTCATCGTCTTTCTACCTCCACATTACGATGAAGAAAAATGACAAAGAGACAAAGACTGCCTGGTGAGAAGAGAAAGAGAGAGTTAGTGGTTAAATGTCACATTAGATTATTGCAAAACATGAGGAATAAAGGTCCGTGTCTGTAAAGTTTACTTCATCGAGCACTGAATGAGTGAGAAAAGAGAGAATGAACGTTCAGATTAATTAGCGGGAATGTTGTGACTAGAGTTTGGATATTAAAGACAGCTGCCAGGAAGAAAAAAGAAAAGACAGACTGGGGAATGATGTGAAAGAACGAGCAGAGCAGACTTTCGACTTAATGAGTTTAGTTCTGCTCATCGAGCTCATCTGCCTGGATATCAACACACGTCTTTTTACTTACGAAATTAATATCTGAAGTACTGACTGTTATTTTTCAAGAGAGAGACAGAATAGAAAGCACACAGATAAGAGTAGAAGCAGAGCGTCACGCAACATAATGCTATTTACACAATTCAAGACCTGGAAATAGATCTTCTTTAAGAAAAATCCACTTTCTTAAGCTCTAAACAAACTGAATAGTTTCCACTGATCAAATACTTCTGAAGATGACACGATTACTAAGTTGTAGCTTCACTATGTTCTTTTTGTCTTTGTTTCTGTTTTCATATCATGGATAATATTTTTAATAGTTTTGGAAGTCATACTTTACATTGTACTTCCAGACTCAAGCATCTGGATAGCAGATGCTGGCCAAGCTTTAAACTACTTTTAATCATTTTAATCTACTCACTAAACCACTACACTTGAATTTTAAGTAAGAATGACTATATTGGAAATCTCAGTCTGTACTAATTATCACTTACTTTGTAAAGCTGTGTGCACAGAAGATGGGTACCTCAAATCAGCGAATTAATTCTTTAAACTAACTCAAGGAAAGTTTTCTAATATGTAATCTTCTCATTGTACTTTTTTTTTTATCTGAATGGATGGATGGATTGTTTCTAAAGCCAATGTGTGATTTCATGACTGAATTCTTACCTGTTCCTCCTTACCTCCATCTCAGAAGAATTACAGAGTATAAATCAGCTCAAGACAAATGATCCTGTCCAGTTTGTGAATAATATGAGAATCACAAGAAACAGAGGAGATAAAATACAGGAGTGACTTTAAGCTGATCACAGAGAAATAAATCTGATATTGTTCTCGCTCATTTATAAGCTAAGCAGGTTTTCTTTTGGATCTTACTGCTATCTTGGGAGGTGATTGTTTCAGACAAATGAAGATCAATGCAGTAAGAGAAATAAGAGCATTTTTAAGACCTTAAAATTTGGATAGGGCTGGGATGGAAGTAAGGTAAGGTAAGGTATGGATTAGTTTTCCCAAAAGCACAATATTTCAGGTACTGTAAAAACACAGCAGCTCAGCCATTCCTGTAAATTGAAGGGCACAGTGCAGTCACTGCTTTCCTGGGAAATAGCAGGCTATCTTTGAAGATTGAACCAAGCAGAAAACTAGAAGGGCAACTGGAATAGCCTATTTTCCAATTTTCAAGAAAGTTATGTAGATAATCTTTCTAACAAATAGGCAAGCAAACTGCACAGTAAACATACCTCCACAACAGCTATCTACTTTGAAGAGAAAGAAAACTAGTGGAACTTAGGTTAATATTAATATTAGATAATATTTCCTTACCAAGAGCACAAAGTTTTGGATAATTAACAGTCATTTCCCTTCTGTTGGAATGTGGAAAATGTGAGTTCAAGTGTCCAGTCAATAACAGCCCAATAATCAGACTCAATTGCTCCTTCTTTTCCACTCTCACTAAAGAAAAAATGTAAGATTTGGAGATTTAGATGTCTGAAAAAAGGCTAGATCAATGAATATCAAATGTCACTGGAAGGTATGGAGCTAATGTCTGAACATAGTGATGACACTGGCTGTATGCTCTTAAAAAGCATTTGAAAAGTTTTCCAAAAAGCTTTATGTAGTCAAACTCTGTGTGATTGTTTGATAATGCAGTGATGGCAAGAGTTAGCGGTTTTCATTTTGGATTAATTATATTAATTAAAATAATTGATTTGACGTCTTCTATTGGGATTCAAATTGACAGCCTGAAAAATTATATTTCAACAGCATCTAAGAACAGCATCTTTTCCCCAAAAAGAAAGAAAAAAGAAGAAAAAGAAGAAGTAAAAGATACCTTCTGTGTATTCTTTTTGTATATTAAATGTGCAGACGCATACTTAGAGACTGCTAAGAGCTACAAAACCCTGAATTTGGAGGAAGGAAGTTTGCAGCAACAATCCATCCATTCTGTGCCGCTCCCTTTAGATTACATTTCTCCTTCAGAATCTCTCCATCCATCTGCTGAAATCCTATTTTCATGACAAACAATAAGACAGACACACTCACTCCATCTCTTCACCCTGTAGCTGCCAGGGAATGGGATGAACAAAGAATGGAGTAGAATTACAAATCACAAGGTTGGAGAAGACAAGCAATTATAGTTCTTATATGATGTTACTAATAAATGTTTTAAAAAGCTTCTCTGTGTCTGTCTGTCTCTTCACTTATCTCAACAGCTGTTCATGTGATCGACCTCAATGTATTGCTGGAGACCAGAGCAAATACAGTGGTGAATGTGAAAAAGCTGTTCAGTGCATTCTTATCCCAGTGAGTCTAAAATTGCCTTGTTGTCTTGAGGTGATGGGGTCACAGAGATTTGCACAAGCCTTTCTTTGGTAACAGTGCTTTGACAAACCAGCCGCAATACTGGATGCTAGGAGGTGACATCCGGTTTTTAAAATTAACAGCCTTTGCATAAGAAGACGGGGGAGTGGTAATGGGGTAGAACCTAAATTTCTAAGCCACCAGACTGTGTTTCAAGTTTCATTTGGGAGCTTTGTGTTTTCTAACCAGTTTTCACTGGCTGATTATTTTTGTGTTCAGTCTTTTTTTAACTTTCCTTTCAGTGTCTTTGGTTAGGTTTAGGTACCAGAAATATGTAAGAGTAAATTGGGAAACTTCTTAATTAGGGTAAAATATGCCTCTTCAATGCATAACCATGAAAGTTGAAAAATAATACCTAAAGGTACCCACTATATACATTCATGTGTCACCCATCTGACTATGTCCATGAACGAGTGTCACATCACAGACACGAAACGGCACCTTGTGCATATGACATCTACTTCTTTTAATGCAGTGTAGTATGCACATATCTAAAATGTGATGTAAATCCCTGTCTCTAGGAGTACTGATTGTTTTTTATAATGTAATTTATTATATATATAATACTGTGTGTTACAATGAATTAATTATGAATGAAACTAATTTTCATCACCAACAAATAATTAACCTCTATATTACTGGCATAATAACATTTGGTTTTTAATTTGGCTATTAACAAAAATAATTAGTCTTTGTTATGAAAACAAATTGCACTGGATTCCCAGTTCAATAAATGTTGCAATGTTAAATGTCTAGTGCTGTTGTTAATATGGCTGTATTTTCGATTATACATCATACATGCATTTAGGATCTTGCTGTCTTTTGAGAATGTGTGTAACAATATTAGCACTCAGACCGTGCTCTTTACTGAAAAGGCCAGCTATATCTGAAAATGGTCATGGATTAAGAAAAAAGAAGAAAAAAAAAGCTTAAACTCTGACTAAACCGGCGACTTTGAAGATTTGAGATGCTGCTCTGGTAACAAGATAGACCCAAAGTTTGCTTCAGGGAACAGAAAATCCTGGGCGTTTTCCAAACTGTCAACAACCTCAGCTATAACTCAGTTATCCGCATACAGGGAATGGGACCCAGATGTGAAGTCAGCATGTGCTGTCACAACACCCCTGTCCTCAAACATCAAAGTGAGCTGGAGCGGATGCCGTGGGAGCAATCGTTCGACAATCAGTGCTATCGCTCACAGCAGCAACTCACCGAGGAATAAACCTTCTCATCACATCTCTGACTGACCTACTCTGCACAGTATCAGACGTTCGTCTTCTCTGTAGCCTACAGACTGTGAAGCAGCAACTGGGCTATGCTGATTAGAAGACATAAGAAATACATAAAGTCTAACTCATACTTGGTGCAACAAAAAAACAAAACAGCTGCTGCTGTTAAAACCTTCAAGAGCTGTAAGAACTTGACTGATATCATTATAAAAGTAAGCACCATAGAAGATAGCATCATGAAAGCTGCACAGCTCTCAAATTCACTGATCTGTTACTTAAACTGGACTGGACCAGGACTGTGTGAAAACTGCATAGCTCTACTAGCAAAGCTCAGACAGGGATTGTCCTTTCAGTATCGCTGTGCAAGAATTTAATTCCTCAGTCTATTGGTTTCCACAGGTTCCACCACTGATCAAACCATATATCAGTAACTTTGCCTCTGGACTGATTTTTGCATTCTGGCCATTCTGGTCAAAATTAAGACTCAGATATATTTGTTCCCTCTCTCAGTCAGAGTAGCCTTTTTTACATGACCTGAGACTTTTCGGTGCTGACTCTAATTCCAATTGCTTTATAACACCAGCACACAGACAAAAAGACCAGCAAATACACTCAGTGTGTACACATGTGAAATTCTGCAAAACTGGGGCATCCCAGTTCTGTCCAGGAGTGATTTTGCAGAGGTGGTAACTGAGTGCCGAGATGAGCCCAGCAATATCTAGGTAGCACGTCCACATCACAGGCAGTAGCTCTTTATCTTAGAGATAGGCATTTGGTAACTGAACAGCCATTTTTTTATAACCACTGTAATCACACTAAAGCACATTTTCGCACAGCTGGGACAAAATAAATCATCTGTTCAGAATGCAGTTTATTAGGATCACTCCCCTCTGAAACCAGGGAGGGGTTCATACTCATGAAATCAGAAGACGATTTTATAAGTATGAAATCACAGGGTGACCTCAATAGAATTAATGGGAACTTGAGTATGTTATGTAAAATCTTGTCTCTAAGAAGCTGAAGCCAAGTGTTGTCAGTACCACAGCACACGTTGCTCACACCCTCACCTTTCTCTCATGGATTTTATCACATTCTAATTCAAATCTCTTTCTTTCCTGTCACGTCCCTCGTCATGCAGCTAATGTTGTTTAATAAAATTATACAAAAGAACACCACTTTGTCCTGGCCTGAACATATTGAATTATCCAACTGAGCCGGCAGAGGAAAAATGAGAGAAAACCCAGGAGATAGATGACCTCTTGAAATCGCTAGCACGTCTCTTTCTTTCCTTTTTTCCTCTGAGGGTTAATGTGATCTTGATGAAACCCTGCTCCTACAACAGTTTATGTAATGGGGGAAAAAACGAGCAAGAAGTGACAGGGAGATCCAGTGTTCATTTTAAATACCAATAAAATATAACCACAAATGAGGAGAGTGTAGCTTGATATGTAATAACAGCATAGAGCACCAAGTGAGCCAGATTGTTGCATAAAAAAGGGGATTCATCACTTTACCAGTAATTTAAATGCTTCCAATGATAAGCAGTTTTCTCTAGTAGCTGTGGATCTGTCTCTGTGCATTAATATGGTTTTGATACACTGTTTTAATGCTGCATGAACAGAAAATTGACGGGAGACCAAGCGAACGATGACAGTTGCTAAGGGGTTCAATCTGGAGCTGCTCCACTTAACTGGAGGATGAAGCGAAGAGAGCTGAGGAGGGACGATGATTTAAGAGAGCCGAGGAGTGATGTACTATACTCAATGGGCTGCAGTCTCTTCAGTGATGAGAGCATCGTCATATTAATGGGATCTTGTATTCGTTTGTGTGAGTAGATGTACAATTTATACAGGAAAAAAAGTTCCATAAGAACAAGAGTGATGAGATGGATAAAGGACAAAATGAGGCAGGAAGGAAGAGGAGACAAAACAAGGCAGACATTATCAGGATCTATATGAGTTGTAAGAAGCTGGAATTAAATAAAAGCGGTGGAATCAGGGTAAATTTAGTTTGAGCAAAAGGTCAAAAGAGAGTGACTAAAGATTTTATATCAAACACGTCAACTAACAACTTGCAAAAGAATAAGAAAGTAGGAACCATGAGACACAGATGTTTAATTTTTGAAGAACTGGCCCTTCAAAAATGGTTATAGGTGGGATTTTATATTCAGTAATACATCAATTTCAAGAGTGCAGGTTTCACTTGAGGTCTTCTCGGTTGTGAATACAATAAAATTCAAACTAAAAGAAATTTCCTGACCTAGTTCCCTCACAGAACACCCTGCTGCCTCCTGACTGTCCAGCAAGAGGATAAGAGTCATCCCATCCACTACTGAAGTGGAAAGGTGAGCATGCCACAGCAGTACAACTGCTTTTACATCTGTAAAACTACATTCAGAGGAAAGAAGAACATCTGAGCTTGTAGATAGTCAGAAAATTTTCAAAGCATACTTGAGCGGTTCTCTTTTGGCATCTGTCCACTTGGTCTGTTTTTCTGCAGCTTGTTTGCATTTCACCACTTTAGTATGGACTGCAGATGTTTAAGTTAAGCATATTAACCCTTTCCACACGTGAGTCCCTGTACCTGGAACAGGCTAATAGGCTATATGTGTCTACCAGCATTTTTTCAAGGTTGGAAAATCCAGAGCATCGAGTGAACAGTCTGTAAAATAGTCAAAATTTCAATTTCTGTTTTGGTTTTTCCAAAGTCAGATATTGTGAGATTCTCCAGGATGTGTTTTCTAACCATAGAGACAAAGGTTGTTCATGGGTTCATAGTTTTGGTGTTTACACCAACAAAGTTTTTAAAAATGTATTTATTTTTATTTGGGGATTTGTAAATTTAGCTTAAGAAGTTGAGTTCCTGAAGACTGAGGAGAGGAAACCTGAGTAAAGACAGCATTTGTCAATTTCTTGTCTACCTGAATAAAATCATTAATGACTAGTTTTCAGTCATCTAATTCTACAATAATGGTGTAGTGGTTAACACATTCTTCTTGGCAATTTCCATGATTTTGTTTCTATGAAGTGTTTCTGCTCAGTAAGATATGAAGGTACATGTTCAGCAGCAACAGCATAAAAATGAGCACTTATTTCCTTTTAATTGCATAACTAATTTGATGTTGACGAGGAAAAAGCAGAGATGCCCAAATGGGGGTGGTGAAAGACTTGCTTTTATGTATTATTATTATTGTTATTATTTAGTCATCTGCTCTGTCAGGGTTGTTGAGGTGTGTGAAGATGTGTGGAAGAGACTGGTTATTATTTGTGACTGCAGGTTTAGACGTGATAACTGGAACTGCAATGCGTGGGAGGACAACAATTTCACCCCTAAATATCAGAACAATTGACTCTTGCTTTTAAAAAAGAAAAATGACTCATTAGGTTCTCTTTGCACACTTGGCCATGCTTTTGCTGACTATACTCATGCTCCTGATCCATGTGACTGCAACCAAGAAAAACTAATAAAGTTCTTTTTTTATATTTAAAATAAAAATGTGTTTGCTTTTGCCCTAATTTTACAAAACTACATATGCAAATTGATTATATTCTTGGCCAAAGTGCTTATTTGTTTCATTTGCGAATGAGTAGATGTTGATTAATTTGTTATTTACCAGTAAAGTGATTAAATATCTAATATGATGAGTACTATACTGAATGCATGTCAGAAGCTGAGTTTTTAGACACAAGTAAAAGGAAGATCTGAAACGTGCCATTGTGTAAAAACAATTTTGATTAAATTCATCAGTTTTTGAAATTATAAGCCGATCCAGTAGCCACTGTCGTAGTTATCGGTCACATACATGTTGACAGTATGCGTTCTCCCCTGCATGCATACAATGTAATTCAATTGTGGTATTCCTGCTTGTACAAGAATATAATATTACAAGGCTCAATTTGTTATGCTTTAGTCATACTAGAGAAAACAGCGGTTGGAGATCGCAGCTTGACCAAAATGATCACAACCATGTGAAATAAACTTGCCACCTTGTTGGCTTTGAAATTGTTGATGGAAGATGGGAATCAGGTCTGTTAATTCTAGTGGTCATCAAGAGAGCAATAAAAGCTAAATAAGATGGAGTCAAGTTGCATTTGAATGGGGTCATGTCAGCAATCTGTTCGTGATTATAACTTTTTTCTTGTTTCACTCTACATATAGAGAAATTCAAATTACCTATTTACATTCATTTAAGTAGCTAATTTGAAAAAGAAATTCAGGAATTCCTTCGCAAATAGTGACAAAGTTACTATAGCAACTGCAAAATGAGATGAGAACATTTGTATAAGAGTGTAACCAGAATGCAACCAGCCTAATCCCCTATTACAAAGAAAAGCATCACAAACACGTTGTAGTCATTGGCACAGACTGACTGAGATTGATTGCAACTTGCTAACAATCCCTCTGTGTTTATAAATTAGAAGGCAGTTAATTACAAACCTTCTTTATTGTATTGTTTCCAGTCAGTCTAAGTTGAACTGTGTTTGGAAACAAACTTTTTTGCCTTCCACCAGGTTACCTGTACAATTGCCTCACGATCTAAAGTGGTAGTCTACAGTTTGAGGATATATGTGTAACCAGTTGGTTACACATATATCCTCTCTGTAAAAACTTGAAATCAGTTACAGAATGTAAAAAATTAAATTCAATCACTAATTCAAGGCTACCATACTAACTTTACTCTAATATTGCAAAGTGATCAGCGAGAGATGCTACAAGTACTTGTGATAAAACTGCTGGATTTAGTACACGGTACTCTCAATTTACAGTGATTACACTAACTACAGTGGATAATAACAGATACTAATCTTGATAAAGGCTGTGAAGGGCATCTAAGGCAATATGAATAAGCAATAATAACTTTCCTAAAGTGACAAAGAGACAAAAAGAGAAAAAAGGGGAAAAAGGAATGATAAGCTTAATGAGACACAGCTGACTCAAATAAAAGGTAACAAGGATCAGAGACTTTTAAACTATCTCACAAACCCAGAAACATGCCCATTTATTCACGCTAAAGGTAATTCAGACTCTCGTTGATCTTTGATAATCATGATTATTATGTAGATCAAAGTACAGTGTCTACATGATTGCATTCATTTGGGGTTTGTGAGTCTGACAAGATCAGATAGTTTACAAAGATGATTACATAGCATTAATGTTTAGTCAGCCAGATATTCAGTCACAGCATCCTCTCAGAAGAAACATCCTTAAGGAGGGAGAACTAAATGGAAATTTTCCCATTTGCCACTGAAACCACTTCTCTTCTCAACTAGACATTATAGGAGAGACATGACACTCAAAAGATCGTGAATAAAAATCTTTCAGAGTATGACAAAAATTGCAATTGCTACCAAAGAGCCAATCAACAGTTGTACTTGAAAATATGAATGAGTCATGCTATTGTACTGATGCACAGATACACACAGTAGAGGTTCAAAGTAGTTTCAAATGTGTAATGGCGAACGTATAAACTTGTTATGGTGGTAAAGCTGTATATAAATATACTTTTTTTCAGCTGTATCCATAACATGACAATGGGGTGAGCCAGAGATGCTGATCATGAAAATACTCTGGACTGAGCTGTTAATGAAGCCACAACGGTAATTAACTTTTCACATTCTTATTCTTATTCTAGATCCAGAAGATTAAAATCTTCTGGTGGAGCTGTTACCATGTTTTTTGCCAAGAGGTGAGATTTGCTCCTCGAAGGACATTGCCTCAGTTAATCATCCATCTCATTTAAACTGGTTCTTTCTTCCATTGCTAGTTATTTCTAAACTTTGGTGCTTGTGCACAAGGTTCGAGCTGTTGTTTGTTCATTTGAAGCACAATAAACACACTGAATGTTTTCACTCTAGTGTCATCTGAAACATGAAGGATTCGAATGAGGAGATGATCCCGGTGCTATGCCAGTGACTGCTGTTTGTGTATGTCTGTTAAAAGGACAGCAGTAGCTTGCACCAAACGCCTGTGTTATCACATTAATTGTTTTCAAAGGAGGTTTTGGGAGAAGATTAAACAAAGGAGACTTTTGGGGTTTGTTTGGTACACAGTTAAAGGTATCCCACTCAAGCTCTTGAGGGAATAGAAGAAAGCAAAGTGCAAAACAAGATGCAATTAGTGCTTCTTAAAATATTCTTCAAAATGTGATTCTAGCTTTTAGGTACTGAGGGATAACCGAAAGTAAGAAACAGAAGAGAGGGGAGATGAACCACTTAAAAATAGTAAACATGACTGTATACCTAACTTTAATCTAAAGATTAAGATACAGAGTGTACATTGATTCTTTGTGGCCTTCTGGACTGATTTGGGGGGTTGTCATTATTTATTGAACACATATTAAGCTAATATGCAGAAGCATTATGTGAAAAATGAATGTATTTGTTTTGACTGATTATTGCCAAGCGTGATCACCTCTATACTAACCGAGCCTTCGGGTGTGTGGAAAACATCAGCAGTGATCTTAGAGAACCAAATATTGTTGCCCACCAGTCTGGGAAGGGTTATATGGTAATTTCCAATCTTCCTGGGAGTGAACATCCCATCAAATTCACTACTACTGTAGGTCAGACTGTGCAATGCTCAGAGAACGTGCAAAACAAAAACAAAAACAAAGAGATACATGTCTGACTTTGCAGGCTTCAGTTAGATTTTTAAAAATTTCGCGATCACCACAAGTGTGGCCTGTTTGGAATGGTTGCCAGGAAAAAGCTTCTTCTCTCTAAAGAGAACACGGCTCAGGTTTGTAAAACTGAATCTGAAAAAAACAAACAAACCCACAACACCACCACCACACCTCCACAAGTGGAGATAACACACATAACACAGTGTGCCATATTTGTCAAAAAACAAACATAGCATATTACAACAAAGATTTCATAACAGCTGTCAAGCATAGTGATGATTTGGGTTTGTTTTACAGCCACAGCACCTTGCAGTCACTAAGCTGACCATGAACTCCTATGCATACAAAAATATTCTTGAGTCAAATCTGAGGCCATTTATATGATGTATAAGGTTGGGTCCATATTGGGTCAAGCAAATAGGCAATGACCCCAAGCTCACCCTCAATTCAACAACAGAGTATAAAAAGGGAAAGAATAAAGGGGCTGCAATGGCCAGTCATAGTCCAGACCTCAAGTTGAAAGAAACGGACCTTAAGAGTGTTGTACAGAAATGAATGCTCACCAACCTCAATGAACTGGAGCAATGTTGTAAAGAAGAGTGAGCCAAAATCCTTACAGAAAGATTTAAGAGACTGTTAAAGTCATACAGAAAACATTTACTTCAAGTTCCTTAAAACTTCCAAATCATGGAGTCTACTGCACAGAGTCTTGTGAAAACCTTTTCATTTTACTATATGTCCCTGATCTACCCACATTCATTGACTACAGTGGAAGTACAAGGCCTCAGCTCCATCAGTGTACCTTGGTGGTCTACAAGTTACTGAATCGTGGGGTGTTTTTAATTGTTCACAGGACTGCCTCATTTTTTCACAAAAAAACAAACAAAAATAGTGACATTAACAATGAGACAGCACCATGTTGCACAACAGCCACCAACTCTAACAACAGTTAGGTTTTCTGCTACTGTTTCCTGAAAAAGGATACAGATTCTGTTACACACGTTAACACAGATCAATGGGAAACCTAATAAACATGCAGCAGGAAATAAAGGCATTGTTAAGATAGTTTGCCAACAAGCAAACTTTAAAACTTTAACAGTAATCCGCAAATTTAATTTTGGTCTATTTAGACGTTACTGTGGTCTTTACTCTTCACTATCAAACAGCTTGTCTGCCAACAGCTTGTGACCCACAGCACAAAATGAACTAGATAGACAAATTTAATTGGTAAGTTTCATAATTATGACTGCC
>NW_005187402.1:12021008-12022309 GCF_000239375.1 Pundamilia nyererei | reverse complement strand
ATTGAGAGACCTGGTGACCAGTGACGGACATTAGACCTACTGTAAAATTGGATGCAGTTTGTTCGCACTAACCAAAACAACTACCATCTTCATCTCATGTGGCCCCCCTGGCGCCAGCTGGATGCTCAAGGCAAAAGCTGATGGGAATAACAATTCTCCCTTAGATAACAAGACTGTGTTGTGACTTTCTCCCTCCTCATTCAAGGCCACCTGTCTTGACCGAAGATTGTTGTCTTTTGCGTGTGAAGGGACACTTTCTCCCGGCTGAACACGGAACACACACAGAGCCACACGCACACATACACTGACAGCTGATTGACACTCCTTCACACAAATCTTCAACCAGCAGTCAGTCTGCATGTCTTAAAAGGTGTCTATGTCGTTTTTTACCATCATGGATGGAGGAGGTCTAAGGCAGATGAGAGTGAGAATAAGAGGTAGAGGGGTACAAGGAAGAGGAATCCGTGTGAGAGGTGGAGGCGTAGTTGGAAGGGCTCAGGTTTCAGAAGAAATTCAGGCAACTATTATTGATGACGTTATCAGTGGTGGTCTTTCACTTAGACAGACTGGGCAAGGAGTACAACTTGTTCTAAACAGAAACACTGTTGCATCCGCTGTCAGAATTTTTCAGCAGGAGAACAGGTAATGTTACTGTACAGTGTATACAGAAATACATTCAGTGATATACTTTATGTAATTGTTTTCTCCTTTCCCATTAAATGTATTCTATATTTATATATTCTATAAATGTTTAAATGTTGCTCATTGTTTCGATCTGTTTATGACCACATTGTACCTATCTTCTGATGACTGCTTCCACCAGGCTAACATACCATGTTGGAAAGCTCAAATCATGTCAAACTTTTTCACTGTACTCAAATGGCCTCCACAATCATCAGGTCTCAATTCAATAGACCACCTTTGGGATGTGGTGGAATGAGAAATTTGTTTTATGGATGTGCAGCTGAGAAATCAGCAGCAGCTGTGTGATGCTACCATGTAAATTTGGACCAAAATCTATGAGGAATGTTTCCAGCACCTTGCTGAATTTAAGCTATGAAGAACTAACAGTTCTGAAGGTGAAAGGGAATCTAGTCCAGCGAGATGTATCTAAGTAAATGGGCGTGCGCTTTGTGTTTTTGCAGCTCAGAAAACACCCCAGTGCTGCGGTTCTCTGATAATCACACATTCATCAAACAGATACACACAAGCAACCGGCAGATAGTTAATTTCAGGGGTTTTCGCTGTCTCTCTCACACACACATAGACACACACACAAACTGCCAGCAGGTAATGCTATT
>NW_005187402.1:12018419-12019536 GCF_000239375.1 Pundamilia nyererei | reverse complement strand
CGCTCAACGCACTTTATACAGTATGCCTCATTCACCCATTCACGTCCTTTTTTCTTTTCTTATCCTTAAGTGCTTTATAGCTAACACTGACACTCTGATGGATGCTTTGGAGAGCAACTTGGTATTTTGCAAATATCCAGGATATTTGTTATGCAGACCCGAACAGCAACAGAACTGCCAACATTCAGTTTAGTAGATGCTACATCCACCCCACCTTTTTGCCTTCAACCACTGAGAGGGAAAAGCATAATAAAGGTGCACAAGCAGCAGGGGTCATCCCAGTCTTGAGAGGACTGTCAAGAAATCTGAGAGGGAGAATTTCATGAGTGGACAGAGGCAGATGTCAGTGCATCAAGAGCCACCACAAGCAGTTGTCTTCAGGAAAGGGGCAGCAGATGTTGCATTCCTGATATTAGGCCAGTCCTAAACCAGTCTCAGAAGAATCTTACATGAGCTAAGGAAAAGAAGTGGACTTCCTCTTTTCAGTTAAAGTCATTTTTGTATTTCATTTGCAAATCAAGATCATAGAGTCTGGAGGAAGAGTAGAGAGGCACAGAATTCAAACTGTTTAAAGTCCAGCTTGACGTTATCGTGGTGGGTGGTGATTAAAGTGCTGGTGGTGGTTGGTCCATGCAAGTTTATTTTTTCAGTTTAAAGTGAAATAATTTTGTGATATTTGGTTGAGATGACTACTGTGCACTACTATGTCTAAATGTGTTTGGACTAAAGTTAATAAAATCAAAAGAAAACTCAAAACCAGGCAGAATTTAAAAGAAAAGTTAGACTATTGCTATGCTATAGTGAGTGTTGTGATTGCCGGCATTTCCAGTTCATAGCAGTGTCTGATTTTCTGCGTTCCCTTTTGAAGTGAGCAAAGTTTTACCTAACTGAGAAAAACAAATGCATAAAATGCTGATTACTGTGCATTTCCTTACAATTTGTTTGTTAAACAGACTTGAAAATAAATAAAAAGGAAAAAAAAAGGCATAGTACTTGATAAAGTATAAGTAAAATCAACAGGTTTGTTCCTGTTGTATGGTCAACGGCTGCTCTAGAACAGATGCATTTCATCCCTGTGATATTGTATTATCAATTACATGCGGTACAACTTCTAAAA
>NW_005187402.1:12016937-12018399 GCF_000239375.1 Pundamilia nyererei | reverse complement strand
CGTGCGCTTTGTGTTTTTGCAGCTCAGAAAACACCCCAGTGCTGCGGTTCTCTGATAATCACACATTCATCAAACAGATACACACAAGCAACCGGCAGATAGTTAATTTCAGGGGTTTTCGCTGTCTCTCTCACACACACATAGACACACACACAAACTGCCAGCAGGTAATGCTATTGGTGACTAGAATTCATCTCATTTGTATCTCATCTATGCTACCGAATCATAATAATGGTGAGAAACAGAGGCATAGCAGGAAAACAAACGGAAAAAGCAACTGATCCATTTGGTCAAATTAAATAAGGTGAACACAAAATTCAGACAAGAGCAGTTTTTCCTTCCTAGCAATCTTTTTTGCTCCTGGCACAGCACCCAGAATGCTTATTTGTTGAACAAATGAGTCATTAATGTACAATGTAAAAACGATTTTGAGATTTTATTTTGAAAAGTCTAAGCAAAACAAATTTTTTTTGAAATCCCTTGTTAATGGGATGTTACTTATTACTTACATAACTGCGGGAATTTCAGTGGGTATACTGAGGTATTTATTCTGTTGTATGGATCGTATATTACTGCAGGTTCAAACAAGAAATAGAAAGTGCACAAATATCCCCAAGACTCTATAAACTATAATCACATGACACACAATAATTTGATGCAACTATAAATATTCTTATGCTTTTTTTTTTTAAGAGACTGATCATTAATATGCTGCCTATACATTTACAGTGTTGCAAAGTCCCTTGCTAAAGCTTTCATGTTAGCATACACTAACAGACCATGATGTTAGAATTGAACCTAACTCTAGAAATAGCTCAATGTTACCATAGGGCTGAGCTTTGATCCTTCTGTGTGCATTAGCTATGGTATCTTTATCTGGTTTAAATGACAAGCTGTAGGCTTGGTTTTCTTTTTTTCTTCATCCTGGCAACTCTGAACGTTTCTGACACATTTGAAATGATACTTATATTTAATGCACACATTTTACCCTTTTTGATAATTGTGTTAGCGCTAGTTTGTTCATACTTCCTAATGACATATACTTGAAGAAATGAAATTACCGTGTTTAAGCTTGCACAAGAAAACAGTTGGCAGATGTACATGGTAAGACAACTTCAGAGTATAGACGTCTGTTATTGCTTTCTCTACTGCAGACATATAAAAAAGTGCTTACACAGAAGATGTCTTGATGCATGCTCAATCATCCAGGTAACTGAATCTCCAAAAGTTGATTCTATTCATCTGGACACAGCGTTTTTAGTGGAAACACTGAAAACGCCACGTCCAGATGAACAGAATCAACTTTTGGAGACTAACACAGAAGAATATATTGGGCCTCCTAACGTTATGTAGCTGCTGTCAACCAAGCATTCAAAATTTAACCAAAATGTTTTAATCCCTCAAATCTATTTAATAGTGAATTTCCTATTTTAATTGTGAGTATCATGAAGTTTTTTGATTT
>NW_005187402.1:12014298-12015634 GCF_000239375.1 Pundamilia nyererei | reverse complement strand
TATCAAGGGCAGTAATTATATTTCAGTATAAAAAATATATTTCTGCTTTCTCTAAAATATAAGGTATGATGTTTCAGCACCATTTTTTCACACATGTGCTATGACGTCTCATCATATAATAAGGTGGTGGCAGAGCCTAAGGGAGGGAGCAAAGCGGGCAAACACAGAGTATTTCATGTTTGTCTGTAGGCAATGACATTAGCAACCCAACATGATTTAACTTCCTAATTCATCCACCTTCTTTATTTATGAGGCAGCAAAGGCTTTTTAGCAAACACTGATGGATCTCTTTTACTCTTTGGTCTCCACCCCGAGGACTTGGTAGGGGCATAAAAAACTGATGTGGAAGAAAAAAGGGGCTGAGAAAAGAGAGTAACAAAACAGTGCTAGAAATGTGACGGGGTCATGTTTTTTGTTGGTAAGACATGTGGGATAATACATTTAATTTTTCAAAAGGCCACAGTTTCTTTCTTGTTCTGAGGATCTTTCTGTGTCCATTCTCCAAAATCCCTTTTCTCATCATGTGCGAGTGTTTCTTTCTTATATCAGAGAAATCCTCTGCTCAAGTAATCCGTCACTAGATGACTTTTACAAGCCTGTTCATATCCCTGGGCATCTCTTTTTTCTTATCCATGGGTTGGTCAACTTCCCAGTATTTGGACTGAAGGCTGCTGTCATATTTCATTTCCAACTTTCTACTTGCCAATATTAAATATCAGGGGCCACGAATCACGTGTCCACACATGTTTAAGTGAATTAAAAATACAAAACACCTGTTGATCCCTTTTTTCTAGAGCCAAGTTTAGATATTCCATCCGAACAGTTTGTTAACATTTAGATACAAGAGTTTTAACCCAGATGTCCTTCAGAAAACAGCCCAAAGAGGGTTGGTGTCTCTAGCTAGAATCAAACTAGCAAGCTTCAGCTTGCCAAGCAGATGTGTTATCCACTATACCACTAGAAACAATACAAGAGTTGAGAAACCATGTAGAATTTTTATTAAAAACTAAGAGTCTTGCTTTGCAGTTCACTGTCTATATCTAAAGTTTGCATGTTTTTTTAAAGCAATTTCTTCTGCCCTTGCTAGCCAGTTGCTCTGTTTCTTGATCCATCATTCCCACATGTTCATCACTGAAATAATGTGACACCCTTTGAGTATGCATTGTACAATTTTATCTGCATCACCATACATGTGCATGAGACAAAAAGCCTTAATGGAAAAAAACTAAACAAAACGTAATCCGTATCCCATTATGAAGTCCTTAGCCATCCTCCCAAGAAAAGAAAAAAAATTGTGCATGTTTCATATGCATATAAAAACAAGTCTTTTAGTCTC
>NW_005187402.1:12004348-12012538 GCF_000239375.1 Pundamilia nyererei | reverse complement strand
GGAGACAGCAACTAAGGATTACACAGAGACATAAACCATAAGACAGAACTCTAACAAGCTTTGAAAGGTTCATGAACTAAAAATTATATAACAGGTATTATCATACTTTTTAGATCAAGAAAATTTATATATATAAATACCTTTATTTCAAAATTCCTGTTAAAGCTTTCAGTTTGCTGGGTAGGGATGTCTGCCTACACTTAACCCCTTAGCAGTCCTACAAATTTACAATTAGTCCCCTAAACCATCCAATGTACCGTGGGCGGTACGTCCGACTGCTAACAGGTTAATCAAGTGTCTTTTCCACTGTTAGATGAATGATTCTCTTCCTTCGGGATTACTTCAAGATTTTAGTAAGACTTGTCATAAGAGACATAAAACTAACCATTTTAATATTAATTTAATCAATTAGGAACCATTCTCGTGAGCCACAGTAAAATTGCAAAAGCATTTCACTTACTGACATGCAGTAGTCGATGCTTGTGTCTCTAAAACTGTGCCTATTAACAGTACAGTGTATAACTCAACTGTTTGTTATGTCTAGTGTCTGAAGGCATAATTTATTTCCTAGTTATACAGTTGCATCCAAATCACATTCAGTCTGCTGCCACTGCTTAAAGTGTGGCTGTATCCACCAGCTTACTTTGTGCCATATACTATAGGGCCCCTTTAGGCGCTTTCAGAGTCCATTTCTCAGTGAGGTGGAGTAGTTTTGGCAACAACAGCACATCAGGTACTGGAGGTCATCATCAGTGTGTGGGAGTAGTTGAAGATAATACAGAACAAGCTTAACAAGAAAACTTTACTGCTCATATACGGTACATATTACTAAAAATCAGTCATTGCAAATGGAATGCTTATGGTTAAAATAGAGCTGGGTGATAAAAAAAAAAAGACAATTACTGTAATATATGTTTTCCTTGATAGAAATGTGAGATCTAAAGTGAGATATAAAGTTGCCAGAATTCATTCCATCCATATTTTCAGAGACAACACAAAAGGCCAAAGACAATGAGAGGAGTGCCACCTAACAAATCGCATGGTTGAAATAGGGTTAACGCCACTTTAAGTTATTTTGATGCACACAGCATCAGAGGAACAGCCACCACAGCAGCACGTGTGCTAATGTTAGGGTTACTGCATCAGTACACACCAGTACATCAGGAGTGTGGACAAGATAAAAGACAAATTGACAACAGAAAATGTTAAGCAAAGCTTGAACAATAGGGTTACTGAACACGGCACTTCAACAGACAAAGCCTGAGGGTAAAAACTCAAAAAGATATTGATGAAAAGAAGAGTCAGAGGACTTCAGTAATGTGGGGATATTTTCACTTTTTGAAATCTTACAATGAAGCAGAGTAGTATACAGTAGATACAGCCACTTAAAATGGCTTCATTAATGACAGGACCCTGATAGATCAAAATATTGATATAGATATCAATACCTTACTCAAGCTATCTGCCACTAATTTTAGCCCATCAACTTCGCCATTTATTTTAATACTCTGGTTTTAAAAATTTGGCACTGTGAAAGGGACACTCCAAATTCAACAACTGGTGCATGTCCTGCGAGTAAGTGTTTAACCTACAGTATTCATTTATTGATTTATAAGTGGAAAAAGTCCATGTGATGACAGGTAGGAGAGAATTAACAGCTATTAATGTTCAACCTGGTCTTAATGAGTTTTTTCTCAAAACTGAGAAAAAAAAAGTCCCCACTTTTTCTTTTTCCAGTGGTCCTGATCCTGTTACTAGTTTATGTAGGTCTACTCAGTCAGAGAAACCTTTTTGGGGTAGTCTTCTAATATCCCGTTTTTGGAAAAGCACCATGAGTTTGGTTCTGTTTGTTCAATCCAAAAACATCATCCCAGCCCCCATAAAACTCAGCCCAAACTGCTGATAGTTACACACCCACACACATTCATCAAGTTAATGCTGGTAGAATACACTTTAATTTGCACGGTTGGAAGGTTAAAACAGAGCATGAAAAACATTCTCTTCTAAGGTATGAGGACAGGATGGAAAATGATTTAAAAAGCACCCAATGTCCAAAGAACAACCTTGATTTACCTTGTTAAAACCTGGAGACCACTGAAAAAAGAAAAACTAGGTGAAAGTCTGGCCTGTCTTAAGCAAAATATAAAGAAATTATGGGTTGCTCAAGACTTAATTTTAACATTTTAAGAGTATAAAGAAATGTAAAGAATAAATGAAAATCTTAAGCTGTAGCCTAACAGAAAAATGAAGGACATGCTCATAATTCAAATAGAGGTCTGAAGAAGTACCAACCCAGCAAACATTAGGCTAAATTAAAAATTAGTTCTCAATCTATGAGGAAGCTTGTGTGCAAGAATATTATTTTTCTCCATTTAATTTTCTTTTAATTTGTATCTACGTATTAGATTAGATTTAAAAAAAGGATTAATGAAAAACCTTTTAATGGAAATAGTTTTGGTGAGTTGCAGTCTGAATGGCCAAATTGAGTGTAAAGTTTTATCCATTTATTTTACTTTTTTAAAACTTAACTTTACATTTTTATATTTTAATGGATGAAGAGGTTTACAACAAAAGCTATCAAGGTCAAAGTCAAAGTCAGCTTTATTGTCAAAGACCATATGCACAGTCATACCGTGAATGCAGGTCTGGAGTTTGTGTGTGTGAGAGCAGGGAATGAATTCAGCATCCCCACAGCCTGATAGACGAAGCTATCTCTCAGTCTGCTGGTTCTGGCCCGGAGGCTCGTCAGTCTTCTTCCTGATGGCAGCAAACTGAAGAAGCTGTTGGACGGATGAGTGGAGTCACCTGTAATGCAGAGGGATTTCCAGATGAGGTGGGTGCAGTAGATATCCTGGATCCTGATCTCCTTAGTCTTCTCCACATTCAGGGACAGGTTGTTGTTGCTGCACCACTCGGCCAGATGGCTAACTTCAATCCTGTAGTAGGTCTCATCATTGTCGCTGATGTGACCTACCACAGGTGTGTCATTTGCAAACTTGATGAAAAGGTTGGAGTTGTGTGATGGTGTGCAGTCGTGGGTCAGCAGAGTGAAGAGCAGGGGGGTCAACACACATCCTGAATACGGGGAGCCCCTGTATTCTGGAGGTGTTGCTGCCGACCCGTACTGTCTGCTGTCTTCCTGTTAGGAAATCCAGCAGCCAGTTACACAGCGAGGTGCTGATTCCAAGCAGATCCAGTTTGTGATTGACTTGCTGGGGAATGATCATGTTGAATGCTGAACTGAAGTCTATGAACAGCATTCTAACATATGAGTCTCTACTGTCCAGATGTGTGAGGGCTGAAAAAAGACAAAAAAAAGTCACAATGCCAGTAAGGATGCAAAAAATGTCATATTTAGTGGCGTCCAGATCACTGAGCCAATCACTGAGCAAGTCATAAAAGGTTAAACATATTTGTAGGTTTTTAAGTAGGGACCTTCATTACCAGCTCCCTACTCAAACATTTTCCTCAGACAGCACTTGAACAGTTGTGTCATACTTTTCTACCAGATTAGATTTTTGTTTAAGTCACACATCTGATCCATATATGAGGCTCACTGCCCATTTCTTTTTTTATATTTTTATTTATAAAGAGCCCAGAACATTTGAATAACTGCAGGCTTCACTTGCCTCAGTAAGGTCGGTGTTCATGAATTAAAACAATTTTGCAAAGAAGTATACGCCAAAATCTCTCCACAGTGTTGTGAAAGACTTATTGCCAGTTATGACAAATGCTTGATTGTAGTTCTTACTGCCAATAATGGCGCAACCAGTTGTTAGGTTTAAGGTGCAATTTGTTTTCTACATTGAGCCAGGTAGATTTGGATGGCTTCGTCCATTAATAAATGAAATCATGATTTTAAAACTTCTGTTTGCATTTACTCAGGGTTTTGTTGTCTCATGCGGATTGATAATCTGAAAGATCATATGATAAATATGCAAAACATGAGAATAAGACACCAGAAAGGGGACAAATACTTTCTTACAGCACTGTAGTTTTTCAGTTTGTTTGTTCTTTTGTACCACCTAAAGCTTTTGACTTTTCAGGATTAAGATGTCAGTTTTTCATGGTTAAAGAAACACCATCTGCACAGATAGCCAGCTTGGAGGCATCATTAGTGAAGAGCTCAGGGTCATCGGGTGTTTTGGGTCTCTAGTCTTCAGACACCCTCACCTGGGTGATCAGGCCCAGGCTTGTGCCTCTCAAGAGCGGTTCCCCTCTCTTTATTCACAGCCACTTGGAAGCTCCATTTAAACCTTCACTGATGTTTTTGGTGGCTTTCTCTCCAGTAACCCTCTAATGCCAAGAAGCCTACGACTGTAGTGCAGAGACTACTCCAGGAACCTTGTGCTTGTCCTCCACCTTCCCTTTCTTTAGCAACAGGGATCTGGTCTTAGCCAACTTAAAGGATATGCTTGCTTAAGTCAGAGTCTCTCCAGTCCATGAAGGAGCCAACTATAGCCTGCCACTGATAGATTAAACAACACTACTGATAAGGTATAACCAGTGATAATTCCTTTCTCCAGATGATGTCATGATGTTAGATGTTACTTTCCAATTAATGAATCTTAAACAGAAGCTAGTGTAACAGGTATATATGTTTATTTAGAAGACAGTTGTATAATGTTCTACAGTACTTTTACCATGTTCAGTTTTTAAAGAAAATAAATAATATTTAAAGAAGCAGTGCAACATGTACTTCAAATTGTGTCAAAAGCATGTTTCTCCAAAGACACCATAAATCATTTTTACTATCTGAAGTAGTCTCATCTTTAGACTGTGCACAATCCAAGACTAGTTTCTCTAGTGCTATGCATAATGAAAGAAAACGAAGAGACACAGTGATATCATGAATGCTTATTTTATTGTAAAAGATATGGCAGTAGTAACCACAGTCAGACATGTCAGAAGCAGCTGACTGAAGTATGTAACCCTTGTTAACCTTATATCTTCTCTTAGGAGTACAGAGGAACCTTTACGCTTGATGGTGATAGTGATTTGATTTATATTGTGATATTATATGTCAATATCAACTGATATTAAAAAAACAACTATATTGTAGTAAGATTATTTTTCCATTTTGCCCAGCCTGAAGTTAAAATTATAACTGCATAGCCCCTTGGATCCAGACAGAAATTTAATTTCACTTACCATTTCAATATCAACATGAAACATCCATGGAATATATAAGTGGAAAACCAGAGGCTACAACTCCCCTTTAATCTTCTCACTGACCCACAAAACTGTTTGGTATGCTGTAGCTTGTAAATTCCCTTAACTCTAATTTCCAATCATAGTTTAAAAGGAAAGGCTCATGGTGAGGGAAACAATATAATCACCAAACCTTTAAGACCTGATCTGATATCAGCCTCTGGCACAAAAGCTACGTCTCTTATTCTGTCGTATGTCATGAAAATCTTGGCATACTGATCGAGGTCAGCTGAGGGGAGTGGTGGCAGACATGACGCCCTGCAGGATCTGATGTGAGTTCAGCAGATGTCTGGTTAAACCACCTACAGGGAAAGCAAGGCTGTCTGCAAGATATGGCCAGAATGACCTCTGCCTGTCACCTTATCTCTCTCCACAGGAACACACACACACACACACACAGCTTATTTCCATTTGTGCTTTTACAACGAGTAACCCCATTTCGGCTTTATGTCTATGATCTTTGTAGCCAGCTGTTGAAAGTATAGCACTGGTCTGACCTTCACCTACTAGATCAAAAACATCTCAAACAACCAGTAAAAGCACTAAACGAGACTAAAGAAATAACTCGACACATAAGACCTAAAGGAGGCAGAAATAAAAAAGAAAAGACATTAATCAAATAGGACATCTTGATTTCACAATATATTTGTTCTTTAAAAAAATAAGAGTTCACCTTTGTGAGGTAGACTAACCTTGCATTATTTAAGCCTTCATAATTTGTATAGTTTTAGACTATTTTAGTTTAGAAGAATATTCCAAAGGAAAGAATGGAAACAGAGTGAAGACAGAAAAGAAGACTGCATTGCAGGTGAGCTGTAGAAGCTATATCATAAGTCAACTAGGGGATGACTATGGCGATTTCAGTGACACTTGTGCAGTAGCCTGCAGGGTTGCTGGGCAAAAAAAATCTGAAACTTGCTTTACTGTTAATGTACCTGGGAGTAAACTGTCTTACTGATCAAAAGGACTGCAGCACACACTAGAACTGTGGCATTGGACCTACATTTATAATACATTTGTTCAAACAGATGATAAAACAATAGCTCCCTCAAAGATTTTTTCAAAACATTTTTTTTTGTTTTGTTTTTGTTATAAGTAAAACAAAACGAATTATTTCATGGACTTGGTTTGTCCCTTACTCTACCTTAAATATCCCGTACCTGCAGTGGCACTTTCCGCTAGTACTGCAAATACTAGCTAGAAATGCTAGTATTTGCTGCAGGGCTATAAATCATATTGATGAATAGACTCAAACCGTAACAGACATATAAGAATATGATGACATAACAACATGACAGCATTTGACACTGACAGTTAACACAGCATGTTACAGCATCTCTGTTGTATGATTATCACTCCCTGCAAAACTCATTAAATGATACCTTTAAATTTTTTCAAAACTTCTAAATCTAAAGCTGTACAGATATATAAAAAAAAAGAAAAAAAATTTGGGTTGTGTAGGGCAGGGACAGCCACAAGTAGAAAGAAAGCAATTGTAAAAAATTAAGAAATGGAAGCTGGAAAAGTATGTGTGTGAAGGGCATGGTGTTATATGAGGGTACAAAAGAAGAGTGACTATGAGCGGAAAGAACAGATGAGTGTGGCCACAGGTCTAATGTAGTGTCCCCTTTATATAACAAAGCAAACTACACAAATAAGCTCTTGTAACCAAGGTAGCGCCCATTTAATAAATTGCCCACCATGAAAAGAACACAATGCAGTGCTTGCAAGACAGTTCACATTAAAAAAAACATTGGCTGTGAGTAAAGTAATTAAAAAAGCTACACAACAAGACAGAGACTGATTCTTTTATAAAGTAAACAGGCACCCATGTAAAGACTTTTCCCATTTAAAAATCTGTTATATTCTGAAACACTCCTTACAAACCAAAGTAAATATAAAATCAAAGGAACTCAGCATAATTAAAAAAGGAGGAAAAAAAAACATTTATAGCAGTATAATGGTTTACAGAAAAATATGCGAGAGTTAATTTTGGAATAGTGTCAAATAGTTTGTCCAGCAAAGCAGCTCTGACTCTATTATTTACAATGCTCCCAGCGCTGTCTAGTAAAGTTAAGTTCTGTCTTCCCAGTATACTCTGTTTGTGTTTGTGTGAAATTTAAAGAAAATTATCCCATGATTTAACAGACTGTTTGTTTTAAAAAATATCAGAAGACATATATTATTGGAACTTTTACTCACAATATGTGTCAAGCTCAACTAGGAATGGCAACTTTCGCTTTGTCTCAGTGGAAAATGGTTCTTTTTAAAAAGCAACAGTATTAATGATGGTTATTGCACTCGTGAAGATATTGCATAGCAATCTAGCAATTATCCTTTTAAAGTCTGCAAATGCGTAAAGGGAGGTTATGTATATGTAATTAACATAAAGAACCTTTCACTGTTGCCATAGCGAGCATCTGTTACAGAACAACTGAGCTCTCAGCAACCCAACCACCCACCCATGTACAGCCATTTGATATTTACGTGCATGATACTCTAGCATGATAGCCGGAGTTCATATAATTGAAATAATCTTAACGTGCTCTAACTAAATAAAAGTAATACAGGTTTGCACATTCAAAGTCAATCTAGATGTGAAATGTAAAGTAGGATAAAGGCAATTAAAAGCATATTTAAAGCACATTTATTAGTACTAAAGTATGTATCCTGATCACAAATATATGTGATAACATGGACACAGAAAAAAAAAAAAAGAACAGCCAATGCATGGATGGGAAAACTCATTTTCTTCCTTGTCTTGTAATAATGGTCATAACAATATGACAGCCCAACAAGTCATATCTACTTACTGGATGCTAAATTAGTTTCAAAAGATCTATGGTTTATGTTCAAATCACCAGTGACACACTAAAACACTTAATCCTATCTGTACATACTTAAGCAACAAAGTCATACTGATCGGCACCTTGACATCACCCACTTGGATATTCTGGTAGACTATAGACGAAATAGTTA
>NW_005187402.1:11992102-12003722 GCF_000239375.1 Pundamilia nyererei | reverse complement strand
TAAATGAATGCTATTATGCAGATCTGTTCTTTTTCATTAGTCTAGAGATGAGTTTAGTTCTGTGTACCGCTGAGTGGTGTGAGCAGTAGAAGGAAAGTATCCCTAATTAAATACAGTTGCACAGTAATCCACAGTCTACTTATTAAGCCTCTGAGCAGAGGATCACACAAGTTTCATGGTTTTGCCATCAGTTTTTGTTTTAAGTGTACACAAATCTCTGTATTTCTTTATATCAGCAAACCCTCTGTATTTAAAGGCATCTCCACATTTATTCGAAGAAATGCCTCTGTGTGCTATAACCAACCCTGATAACTTATTATAAAAATCCATCCTCCCACATACAGCAAAACAGCGAAAAAACCCCTTCATATTTAAAGAAGAAGAATACAAAAATGCTCTTCTAACTGCAACTCTTTATCGTTTTTCCTCTTTAGATGTTAAATGTTTTATACTTTTTTCATTGTTACTGCACTCTCTCTTTATGTCTTGTGCTTGCAGTAATGTTTTCCCTAAATTTCATGAAATCAGAGCCTGTCTCTTCTTTATACCAAACAAAATAGACCACAAGGGAATCAGTAAAATGTCCCCATTTCGTTTTCTATCTGTCTAATTATGAGAGATATAAAGTATAAAAGAAATGCTTTCAGTCTAATGCTGATGGAATGATGGTTAGATACATGTATTAAGCAGGGATACATGTAGTGCCGTTACGTATTTAAAATACAAAAATATGAGTAAATGTATTCTGTTACAGTTGCCGTTTAAAAAAGGTGGTATTCAGAATACAGTTACTGTCACAGACCCAGCTCTGGAGGACTCGGGGTCTGGGAGCAGTGTGGACTGTTGTTGTTGTTGTTAATATTATTATTATTATTATTATTATTATTATTATTTGGTGTATGTGTGTGCACTGTTCCGCTGTCTGGGGGTTTTGTTCCATGTGTCTATGTATGATGAGGTGTGTGTGTGTGCGTGGTTGTGGCGGTAGCCAGGAGGCCGGGCTACAGGCACTGTCAGGCCTGTGAATGACTGGCCACGCCCAAGGAGGATGCCACACACCTGCAGCGGATCAGCGTCGGCAGAGGGAGCTACTTAATGGTGTGGTGAAGCCTCCACCGACGCGGGATCGTTGCATGAAACTCCACATTAGTCTTTAGCTTAGTAAAGTTAGTGTGTGTATGCCCGCAGTTGTAAAGTGTCCTGACGACTGCTTCTGTTGTTTCCCCAGGAGAAGTGTGGAGCGCCAGACAGCAGCCAGCACCAGGAGTGCTGAGACACGGGAGCAGAGAGCACAAAGACACAAACTTTTCAGGGAAAGACACGACACAACGAGTTGAAAAGTACGAGTTGTCACCGAGCAGAAATGGGAGATGGAAGCATGTAAATATAATAATAACCACTACAGCCAAAAAGAGTGCCGTACGAGCCCAGTCGTAAGCTATTCAGACTTGACTGTACACTGTGTTTGTGTTTTCCTCCGAAACAATAAGTTCCGTTGGAGCAGCCTTTCAACGCCTCTCTCTGTCTCTCGCAAGCAAAGTTGACCCAGACAACAAAGTAAAGCTAGTTTTCGGCTACGAGCCGAATATCACGGAACCCGACATATTAGCCAGAGGTCCCTTTACGGTTTTATGCCTTTACAGTTCGGAGCCGCGGACCTGTTTTATATATCGTTTTCTATATGAGATCGCTGCAAAAAGTGCAGCCTTAGCTAATGTCCACCCTACTGTTACTCATTTTATATTAAGACTTAAAAACCTAGTTGGTATTGGTATGGCGAATAACCTTCAGTAATAGTAATAAATCACACAGCAATAACACATGTAGTTGTAACAAGCATGATAATATATTAAGTAATCCAAAGTATTCAGAATACGTTACTCTCACTGAGTAACCTAATGGAATACGCTACAAAATACATTTTGGGGCCTGTATTCTGTAATCTGTAGTGGAATACATTTTAAAAGTAAGCTTCCCAACACTGGTAGTAAGGGGAAGCATATTGTACCCGAAGGTCAACTTTGACTAAGCAGCGCAACTTTTTACAAAACGAACCAAAAGAAACAGACTAAACTCTACCTTGTGCATATTCGCACAAACTTCAGACTTTATGAAGATCTTACATTACTCTTTCTTTTTCTTCTTTCTGGCTTTACATCTTTGACTTCAGCTATTATTTTCACTCTGATTTTCTCTGTCTCATTTAACTCTCCTCTGACTGAGCTAGACTTAATTAACCTTTATGGAAATGTGAAGTGCAATATTATCAACATGTTATAGTCTGATCCATTTAGAGTACTTGCTGAAGTTTCACTAAAAGAAAGCCAATTATTCCAGGAGCCTATTTGAACTTTTGAGCATTTTGGGAGTTGGTCTACTTTGCTAGTCTGGTGGGGAAAATATTTCTTGATTGAAAAATAATGCACATTTTCTTATGACCTGCATTATCTCAAAAGTGGCAGACAAAGTAAACGCACAGTTATTAATAAAGTGTCACTTTGTTGCTAGCAGTCTGTAGCAAAAGCAGAGGAACAGTATATGAGTCATGCCCTTAAGAAATAGGAGGAAAGCCCTGATACTGGAGCTGAAAGATGGATCTGGCCCTTTTAGTTGACACATCTGCTGTTCACTGAAGCCTCATCAGAAATGGTCTCAGTAGAAAGATGCTGTCAAGAACCAATAATTAAGCAAGGGAAACATGGAGAAAAGGCTGAGGTATGCCAAATTCCATAAGTGCTAGACTGAAAGTCAGTGGCAACAGGTTATGGACTGATGAATCCAATTTCGACATTTCTGGTTCAAATTATCATCAGTGTGTACTGAGGAGGTCAGGTGAGAGGTGCAACAGTGAGTGTCCTTGCAGTAAAACATACCTGGTCAGTCAGGATTACTCTCAGTCATGGATTGGCCCCACCACAGCCCGGATCTCACCAACCAACATTTAAATAATGTCCTTCAAGAGAGCTATTCTTCAAGAATACTTGAAGGTTTTACATAAAGGTTACCTAGGAGAGCTCAAGTTGTATTGAAGAATAAAGGTGCTCATACCAGAGATTGACTTTTAAGCTTGTAAGAAATGTAAAACCTCTGTGTTTGCCTTATATACTGTATTTTTATGTATGCTTTTAGAAGTTTTAATAAATATTGCACCTAAAAACATCTAAAATTTCCCATTTTTGTAGTAAAAGACAAACAAATAATGGATGGATCCAGACGTTTCTACTGGGATATGAATCCAAACCTGCTGTAAAACATTGACAGTCAGTGGAGTAAATTTCAAGTAACGGTATAACTTCTCTATCCAGTAACATGTCTTGAGGCAAATGAAAAGCTATTATCTCCCAAACTGGGGATTCATTCTTTTAAGGGGCATAGAATAATTACAGACATTCAGTCAGTTACAAAATTGGCCATTTTGCAGCATGTTGGCCAGGGAGCATTTAATTATAAGCAATCGTTAAACGTTTTATGTTTTATCTGATACATTTTATGATGTAAGTCAGAATTGTAATACTTCACAGTAATAATGTGAGTGCTGCTGAACACATACACGATTATTGACAGGATTATTTTTTCTTTGGCCATTTGATATTTTGATAATGTGTAGCAAGCTGTTTAAAATGATAATATCTGGCTACCCACCAACACCTGCTGTGAATTCAAATCAGCCACAGGTCTGAAGCTCTGCACAAATCTCTTGTGACAACATCCCCACTGGAGAGAAGAATTAGGTTTGGCAGGATCCTGCAGTGAATTTTAACATACTTATCAAAGCATAACAACAGTGAATTAATAACTTAACTGCATATACTTTAAATAATTGTTAAGGACAGATGAGAGAGCTGGAGGGAATAAAGAGGAGGAAATAAGTAAAGGTCATTGGCAATGGTGTGTGCTATGTACATCAGACCTGATTAAGGTGCTGAACTTTTTCTTCTGAATCCAGAATTAAGGCAAGGAAGTCATTTAACAGCTGTTTCAGTGCTGTGTGACACACGCAAGAATAAAGTGATATTTTATCTCAAGATGTTGGGGAGCAAGGAAAGGACAAGTTTAACGGGAAAGATGATGTACAAGTTTTTGTTGTTCTATTTGTCTATGTACAAAAGCAACAGATAAATGAATAGAGAAGAGGAATCTGAACCGTCCATATGAAGGACCCAAAACAAAGGTATTGTACACAGCACATACAGACAGGAGTGGATCATTTTAATACATTTCTCAGTATGACTGTAACATGAAGTTTTATGAAAAGTAAGAGGTTTGGGTTTGGTTAGAGGTTTGGTTACTTATTTAATGCCAATCAACTAGAGAAAGAGTACAAATGTAGATAAAGTTTTACATTTTGTATAATGTTTTTCTTTTCTTCATTTACATTAACACGCCTTTCCAAATGCCAAACAGATCAAATATCACTATCAGCATTCTATAATTCTTTAAGTCTTGAGTGACTGTTTTGCATTTTTTGGCATGTAAAATTAAATAATAACTGTACTAAACTGTATTAGAGTTTTTATTTGTGTCATTTCCTGTGCATATAGCTCTCTTTTCTGTTAATGGTTAGATATTTAACAAGCCATATCTCTGTTTAGGTCTCAGTGAAAGTTGTTGATGAAATACCAGAGTAACTACAATAGTCCTTATTTTGAGAAAAAGAAAATAAATGAGTAAATATTAAATATTAACCTGAGTAGGATGGTGCCTCTGCAGTGCAGGATCGAAGGCTTAAAAATAATTCAAAAAGCAAGAATATCTGTTAGGTTAATATGACTCTTCTTAATCATTTGGATAAACAAAACCTTAATAGCCTTTATTCCTAATGATATGTGTACATATCTGACAGGAACATGTCTATAATTGTTCCTGTGCATACATGGTGACAATCAAACCACATAACAACTTCTGTTGGGATTACATCAGTGGCGTTCATGTTGTCACAGAGACTCAGAATGGGGACTGATTAAAAATCTATATGTTTCTTTTGCTAACAGAATTCACCAAGCACTCTGTTGCTGGACAGTCATGTTATTGCCTCCTACAAAACATCTCTTTGTGGTACCTTTTCTGTTTCTGTTGTGTTTAATTGATTCAGCGTACATGTGTTTTGTGTTCTTTTGCACCATTTTTCTATTTGCTGTTGTTTTTGAAGTAGCAGTGTGTTTGACCTCTTAGGGCAATGCTTCCACAGTAGCATAGCAGTAGTGATTATTTAAAGTCTCTTTGGGCTGGTTTTCAGCTTTCTTTTGTGTTCAAAGTCATACAAATAAAGACCCTATGTCCTCATTATTATAGGGATTTTGGCTCAGTATGTGGTGCTGTAGCCTTTATATTGATAATTATGTGTGCATTTCATGACATGTAAAGTAAAAGTAATATAACAAGTAGTTTAAGGAATTTGTTGCTCCAGGAAATAATTAAGTACCATTATGGTTTAGTTTTAAAAATGTAACACTTATATTGCAATATATTGCCACATTTTTACATTTTTTTATTTTTTTTTCTGGGGGGGATTACCTAATTACATGAATGATATTACTAAACCGAAGATGTATTACATCACTAAAAAAGTTATGCACTTGTTGCTTGTTTGGTTTGACAAAAGTAAGCAAGGTTATAAAAATATATATATCACTTATATGTATGTTTTACAGTGTCTTTAACCGCATATTACGCAAGCATCATTTGCAACTAATCTTTAAGATGTATTGCACACCGCCTGAAAAATAACATAGTGAACTATGTCGTATTAATATTTAATATCTGTATACTACATAAGCAGACAAACACTGGCTCTGCTGGGATGTAACATTTTCTAAGTTTGAAATGAATAGCACACTAGAGCCACCCCTGGCTTAGAGAGCACTCTTAACATCTAAAAAAAAAAATCACAGCTTCACTCCTCTAATATTGAATACAACATTCTATGAAATGCTGTTGCCTGGCTTACCGTTGCCATATACACATGAATCAACTCATATTTTGAGTACATGTAAAGCACTAAACAAAGTATTTCTGCAGAAAGAGACAATGAATATTATTTATCACTGGATGTGCAAAGGCTCTTACTCTCTGAACTTGGCTGAACAAAGTTTGCCTCTATAATTTTCACCCTCCAAGCTTGTCAGTGGGATTGCAGTTATCCAATAATAGGCCTAGAGGAGAGAAAGAAAAACAGGCAGGTGAAAACAATGTTAATGGAAAGAGGGATGTGTAGATGACAGGATGGATGATGACTGGAATCAGAACGAATGGCAAGTACGTCAGTTTCAAGGATTTCTGAGAAAGAGGAAAAAAAAGAGAACAAATACACTGCAGAGAAGAAATATGAACTGACAGAGGTGAGAAGATATTAAGGGAATGTGTTGAGATGGGAGAGGAGGAAAGAAGAGAAAGTTAATATAAAATGGTGTTTGCTTTCCTGGAGTAGAGCTCATCTGGATTCAATCCCATATTCATGTCTCCAGCTTTGACAGGCAGTGTCTCATTTATATGAACAGGCAGGTATAGTGCTAAATATTAGATGTGATGCCAAGAAGATGATGAAGCTTCACTCACAGCCACACGGCTTTGCATCTGGTTTTGAAGAGAGGCAAACTGCTGCAGTAATCAATACTTAATTAGTAGATAGTATAATATACACACAAATGCACAGTCATAATAAACACAGCCAAGTGCACTTGTTTTGAAAAGCAGATGCAAGTTCAAATCAATACCTATGGAAAATGGCAAATTGACTCCAATTGCATAACCCTTTTTTTAACCTTAAAAGTGCAGTGTAACAGTATAACTGAGCCAGGGGACGTTCCTCTAGTAGGTTCTCAAACTTTCCCTTGCATGCCCGGCTTCAGTAGCTGGGAAAAGTTTACAGCCACGCTCCTGTGAATTTGCTTTCATTAACAAACAAAAACAGGATTCAAGTTGAATTCTAAATACATTAGCCACTTTCACTCTATATTTTTCTCTGTGGTCATCTGTGCTCCACTAGCAGAGGCTTTGTGCTGCACGTATGGGATGCTGACCAGTTTGTTCTCACATGCAGAGACAAATGATGTTCTTTAGTAGTTCCCAGAGGCCTCCACCTCAGGGAAGACATGGCAGTGCCAGTGTTTTTCTCTTTTTTGTCAGTGACCTTTTAGCTGAAGAATGTGGATTCTTTAGTGGAGAAAAGTTTAAAAAGTTTCCCTGCAGCTGAGCACACAGGCCTCGTATCTTTGTTTTACAGTGCAGTGTCAGAGGTCATTCTCAAGTCTCTTTATTATTGTGAGTGGAAGTAGTTCTAAAGACAGGAACTGTGTGGTTACCAAAACGCAGACAGGCTATGATTTCATTCTTTTCTTACTCTATTATTTATTTAAATAATGAGAAGTTGTTTTGGAGCCATAAAATGTGCATACACAAAAAGTAATTTACAATTGAGCTGCCATACACATAGCTGCTATGCCCAGCAGGCAACATCCCACACAGCTTCCTGAGCCACAACTCTCCAGATGAATAGACTCATGTTACATTGAAGTTGACCTTTGATTTTTAATATAAAATACAATCATGTCATGATGTCACCTCAATAAACATTAGTTTCCATGCCACATCCTGTGCATGTGTATATGCATCAGTAGTGTGGTTTGTTGCCAAAGCCTGCACAAACAAAACAAGGATTCTACTCACTTTCTTGTCCTGAGTAAACCCAAGGGAAGAGGGAGAGTCATACTGCACAGGAATAAGCTGAATACAAGAAAAGAACAACAACCACACTGTGTGAACCATATTAACCATGAATGATGCAGGCCCCCAGGTCAGCATCTAAGAAGCTGCATCATCTCTCCTTTACAGTTTCATCAAGGCTGGCCCTAATGTTCAGTGCTTCACCAAAAAAAAGTAGCAATCCATCCTCCTTCCCCCCCAAAAAGAAGACAACACATTTAGCACATTTAATCCTATCATGAGAGTAAGAATTGAACAACTTTTGGGATTTAATTTATCAGTCTTATCATTATCTGTTTCATCTTTGTCACAAAAGTCCATATTTCAACTTTAAGCTTCAGTTTCTTCAGCCAAAGAACACCAAAGACGTGGTTTTGTTGTCGACTGTATATTGTCGGAAACATGAGGAGGAGAACGTGTGCAGCACCCGCATTATCACTGATCAAAGAGTCAAGATTTCAAAGATTAATTCCTGCTCAACACGTGCACATGCTCGACTCTCAGGAACACAGCAACTGTGATCTCGTTTCACATCATCTTAGAGGAAGCTGAATGTCTTACTTCAGAAACAAAGAAGGAAATCACATAATTATTTCCTAGTTTTATTTACAATTTTCCCAGTTATATCATTGCATTTCAGTGAGTGGTGTTGCTTCTTATAATCAAATCTTCTTAATAGCAATCCCACAGTATTTCAAAATCTTTCTCAGTGTCTCTCAACCAGTGCTACAAGGAATCTAATGAGTCCACATGAGAATACAACTCCCTGTCTTCCTATTGCATTATCTTCAGTCTGATCGGCCTGGTCAAGGAGAGCCAGTCGTCTATTTAGTGCATTTCTGCAGCTTCACAGCAAGAGCTCTGTAGGAGAAGTAAATGTGACATCACACACACATAAATGTATCGAATATTTGTGATGTCATTTTGCAAAAAACAAGTATTGATGACACTGGAAGTGAAAATACATTTTCATTGTCAGCATCACTCAGTTCTGCCTTTCAGACAGGCACCAGAGAGGCTATTTTAGTTTTTTATTACATCATCAAGTCGGCACTCCGTCAGATCCTCACTGGAAAGCAGAGTCGAGTGTCTTATTTATATATACTATAAGTGTCTTATTTAATACATTCAGCAGAAGTAAATTTGTTGAAGTTTGATTTTCAATACCCACATTACATTTGGATACATGTGATATAGATTTTGAAACAATCTATGTGTAAACCCAAAATGACCTAACTATTAAAAAGCTTTATTAATAGCTTTATATATCAAGTGCTGAGGACCACTGGAATAACTAATTTTCTACTTTCCTGTTACCCAAGTTAACAGACAAACTTAGAAACATGTCCAGAAAGCTTGCTGCAAATGCTGATTTATCTTGGATGAAGCTTTGTGAAGCACAGCTTGCTGCTGAAGGTACTCTAGAGTTTTAGAGCCCTGATGTGAATAGCAAACCAGACTAATAGCCGCTTAAACAGTCAGTGGGATCATTTAAAAAAGACACTTTGTGTTAAATGCTAGCAAGTAAATCCAGAGGCATCTTAACTAACTAAACCACCCCCACTGCGCCTGTGTACTGCCTGCCCATGTACAGTAAACAGGACTTTTATGTGAATTGTGCTCTACAGAAAAGCTGAGAAACATAAATAGCCAAACTGAATAGAATAGCACTGCTTTCAGGGTTTTTTTTATGTTGGATATAAACTGTGAACCTCTTTTGCAGATTATTGAACCCAGTTAACTGATCTAAAATCAGAATAATGCTAAAAATGTCCATGGCATGCCTCTCCTCCTACTTTTTTTTAAAAATTCATAACTTAGAACAAAAAGTTTTTGAAAGGAAGTGGCACACTCATTTTGCACAGGTCTGTCACTCCCAATGTTTTACATGTGCACACATGTAAACGATCCCCTGGTTTCACACTTAAGTAATTTTTCAAAATGCAGGGTAAATGCTCTTTTAATTTGTTAATTTTTATTCCCAATGCACACAGAGACGCACATACAAATATGCAGTCATATGAAAAAGAAAGCACTCAGTGATACGAAAACTAATTACAACCTTACCGCCGCCACAAGAATAAAGGGTAAGTAGGTTCTGCTAATCAAATGCTCTTGATTAATTGATCATCAGCAAGTTTGAGAACCTGTATAAAAGCAGAAGTTTTGTTCATTTCTTGATCTGGAGCGTTAAACAAATGCTGTGGCCAGACCTCTGTGAATAAACAAAAATATGAAGTGAACTCTTTGAATTGATGAAACATTCAGAACAAGAGTGGGCCTTAATTTCTCCACATCACGTGAGAAACTGCGATAAAGTCATACATTAAACCATTACTTTTAGTCATTGTTGCTAAATGTGGTACTTCAAGCTAATGAATCTCCAAGGCACCTTTACACATCCTGCAACTTGGCGTGTCTCAGCTGTGGGATTCCTGCCCCTATTAATCTGGTGCTTCAGATCTTTTCTTGTGCCGCCATGGACAAGAAAGGGGCTCTGATCATGTCAACACAAGTCCTTTAGGTCAGACTTTTCTAGCCACAAATGCCAACCAGTTCCTTTATCTGTTGATGGTGCATTCCATGGAGCAGCTTGGTCGTCTTCTTGATCTACAGTATTTTCTTCTGCTGTGCCTTATCAGCCCTCCACTGCCCGAGGCACTCGTGTAACAGCTCATCTCACAGGGCCATCTACCTGATGTATTCATAGACGATTCTCATTTCATCCTGTATTGTGCCTTTGACACTCACTAATCCTTGCCCTCCCCCTTCTGTTGCTCTTACAGCCTCAGGGTGCTGGACTTTGGGTGGAAAGCTGTGTGCATTGTGAGGAGTACTCATATCTTGATATCCGTGGCATCTATCCCCTCATGTAGGCAGCCTATTATTCCAGAAGGGTATCTGATGACAGGTTGAACATATTTGTAGGGTAGAGCATATATAAATCAGATCCTGTGAGAACCTGGAACATGTAAGAATTTGAAATTAATCAATTAAACCACTAATTGGTTTGGCACCTTTGTACCGACTGTGTCAGTGTAGTAGTAGTTGCTTAAATTAAGAAAACATTAAATTAAATTCACCAAACAGCCTGTTTGCATTTACTTCAGCATCAAGAAACACACAACATACACAGTATTTTTTCAAAATTCTTCTCAACACTATCTGATGTTTTACGTGCGCTTATGTATACAGATATAACTTTGTATAGGCTGCTTAAACCATTTGAACATAAATACAATGAGGAGAGGGCAGAGGAAAATACAAAGAGCCACCACTTACAAATATTAATGTCACCAAAACAAATTGAGGTCTCATTGCACTTTAATGATTATAAGAAGCTTTCCAGGCAGAAGAAGAAAAAATCAATGCTCCCTTTAGCCATATCTATCGTGTTCTGACTTAACAGGCAGCAAGAGCACCTCTGGTGTTTTTCCCTGATCAATAATAAATAAACAAGGCTAGTCACTTGTTTTCTTCAGATTACACAGAGGTGTATGTAAAATCCTGAATATGTATTGCCTGGTAGAGCTTGGTGCTGGAAAAATAACCATACCCTTTTCATTTAGTACCTCATTATGAAAATAATAATTTATTATCCTTTTAAATTATGCTTGTTCTGTTGTAGTGTGCTGAAAATAGAATAGAGCACACGCCAAAGTTTAACTTACTATGAATCGCTTCAAAATCAGTGTTTTTGGGTTCAGTTTTGGTTGAGAGTGAGGCTACATAGCATCTACCAAACTGATTTTCTCTCCTTGAATTAATCCAGTGACTTTTGTTAGAGCTGCTGCATGATGAACATTTTGTCTTTTAATCTTATGTCACATGAGGGTTTCCCGAGTCTCACCTGCCCCATATTCTCAGTCACCAGTCTTTGGTGACTGAATTTGTTAATTAGGAGGGAAAATAACACCTT
>NW_005187402.1:11972637-11991861 GCF_000239375.1 Pundamilia nyererei | reverse complement strand
TAGATAGATAGATAGATAGATAGATAGATAGATAGATAGATAGATAGATAGATAGATAGATAGATAGATAGATAGATAGATAGATAGATAGATAGATATGTATGTATGCTATAATATATTGCTTATTTTGCATTGTGCAACACACAGAGATAAAAACAAATTTTTTTTAAGATTAGCACAATCTCATTAAGATCATCTCTCCCTCTGCACGATGCTATTATTTGTTGAATGAGTCAAAAGCTGGCGGAGTTGTCTGACTGAATCACAAGCACGGCTTCAGCCAGTAAGCAAAGTAATCAAAACCACAACCATCATCATCACAGCATTTATGATCACCATAATTACAGAGATTACACATTACACATTAAAATTGAATTTGACATGATTTTGTATTTTACTCTTTTCTTTACTCTATTGGAATTTTCTCTACAAATAAATAAATAGCTGTTTACTACAACGCTGGCTGCATTTTACAGATAACAAACAACAAACTTCAGTTAATAACATGTTTCTAAAATGGATACATCAGAGTCCCAAATTACTATTCAGCTAACACCAGCTGCTGGTTTGGATTGTCTTTGGCACAGGAACTGATAATGGCCACCTGCTAAACAAACAACAGGGACTCCATAAGATTATATTATTTTGAATGCCTCAGTTATAGGTAGTCCATCTGTTTCACTCTTCAGTCTGTTTCCACAATGATATATTCACCGACAGAGCGAGTTAAACGAAGGCTGTAGATCTAGATGAAGAAGAATTCAGGGTGGAGTTATGCTGAGATCCAAACAAATCTCCTACATCTCAGCTTTTCTTTTAAGTATTAAAAGCTTATTAAATAGTGGATAAAGACAGACTGTTTGTGTTGTGAACAATAAAGGGGCTAGATGGAGCATAAACACATTACTGCTTAGCGTCCTCACCCGTTTATTATTGGATGAACTCAAATATGTTGCCAGTCCTCATACTTAAACTCTTAAACCAAAGACTCTTGTGACACATCTTAAAACAGAAAAAATATGAAAGATTATGTCAATAATTGTGACTGTTGCCATGGTGATTTGACACAAAATGGCACAAAATGGGATTTTGAATTACTGTGCCTTTAATACAATGGAACCAGACACATTGACAACAGAGGAAGAAATCTGAGCTGCTGCTGCTGCTGTGGCAAGACGAGGAGGGTACAAAAAGCTAAAATATTGGGACTTCTCTTTTCCAAATGCAGATAAAATAAAAAATGTTTAATTTCCTCTCCAAATGACAAATTTTGTCCCGGAGGAAGCCTGCTAGAGGCACACAGCAAACACACGAGCGAGAAATGACTGAATGAAAAGAAACAATGACAACAAACCAGACTTGTGGCTGTGAAGATTGGAGTTAATGAATAAAGAAATTGCAGACATCACGTGATGTAAACCGCCCTGTGCCCGGCTGGCTCTGTGATAACTGTGAATGTGGTTTATGACCAGAAATAGAAAATCACCAGTGGCATTCAGGCTGCGGGCCAAACAAGATAATAGGCTCTACTCTGCTTATCAATATGCTGCACTGTCTGCCAGCCCAGAAGACACACCCACCAGAATGAACACTGAGACACTCAAGAAAAAAAAAAGACACAGAAGTGAATTTATAATGCCATGGTCATGGTTATGAATGCAGTTTTATCGTCTCTGGGCAGAATAGCTGTACAAATAATATAGAAATAGTAAAAAAAAACGTTTCTGTTTTTCCCCCTTCCTTTTTCCTTGACCTTAAATACATTTAAATTTCACAAACTACACAAACACCTGGGTGATACTTTTCTTGACTTGATAAATATTACTCTAACGCTGCTTTAAAGTTATTCAAAGTAATCACTTCATGCTACTGCATCTGTCACAGTTTCAGAAGAAAAGAGAGGATTGATGACAATAGGTCAAAGAGTCGATACTGTGAGGGTATGGGAGAAAGCAGAGAATAATAAAAATATGCCTTCAGGAAAATATTCATGAAACAAAAAGAGGTAGCAGAAAAGGCAGGGAAATGGGAGGGTGGTAAACATAGAACAGAAAAACCAGCAGGATGAACTACAAACATTCCTGTGTGTCTTTTTCCCTTCCATATTCTCTCACCCTTGTTTGCTCTGTCAAACAAATGACTCCATGTCCTGTTTTTCCAGGGTTGGCTGTGGTGGTGTGTTATTAAGTATTCTAGTATACAGTGAGCTTACCAACCCAGAGAGTGAAGGGCAGGTAAGCTCACTATGGACAATCTACAAGCATACCATTTATAAAGAAAAAAGAGGCAGGGATGACATGAATCAGTGGAGGGGGTATCCTTTGGTAAAAGAACACAGGGTACCAGGATCAAAGACAACAGTAATAAAAGAAAAAGGTGTCTGGTCAGGTGATTGGATTTATGACAATCTTGCAGAACTCCCTGCCACACATTCCCACATTTTAGCAGCTGCTTGTCCTCACTGTGCCTTTTGTCTTCCATCCTCCTCATTGTACATAAGATTAGATTTTTTGATTAGGAACACCTAGCTGCTTTCAATCTCCCAGTTAACCATGAATCATAGCTTACATGACTCCAATCTGTCAGCAATGATTCATAGTTAATTATTTCTGTTCCAATTCACAAATCTGGCCAAAAGCGCACGTAAAGCATATTGTACTGTAATAGAAAGGCTGCTTTAGATTCAGTGTGAAGAAAAACAGAAGATTTACTAGGACAAATGTATTTGCATAAAAATGTAAAGAAATGGCAACAGAAGTCAATGTTTAATCTCAGTGTTTAATGATAACACAGTTAGTAAAGTGTCTCGATGCACAATGGTAAAGTTTATAGTTTTATTTTTATTCAGCACATCCCGTTCAGCGAAAATGGGCTGCAATGCAGGACTCCAAAAACAGGCAAAAAGTTACCAAAAACAAACCTATTATTTATGTTGCTGCAAAATCCAGGGTAATAAGGAAAAGAGAAAAGCAGGAAACTATCAGAAATCATTCAAATATTCAAGACATTAACCAGGGACCTCAAAGTGTAAAACTCACACAAGACAAAAGAGATGCAAACAAAGTAAAAATTAAGGAATTAAGGAGGCAACAAGACACAATTTGAGACAAAATTTGAGACAA
Organism: Pundamilia nyererei; assembly: GCF_000239375.1. Taxonomy (NCBI): domain Eukaryota; kingdom Metazoa; phylum Chordata; class Actinopteri; order Cichliformes; family Cichlidae; genus Pundamilia; species Pundamilia nyererei. The sequence continues at coordinate 11,988,739 of NW_005187402.1, read as the reverse complement.
AGACTCACAACTGAGAAGAAACAAGGGATACTGGAGGGGCTAGAATAGCTAAACCAAAAAATCAGTGTAACCGTTCAAAATAAAAATCTGGGGTTACGTCCATGTGTATATAGGTATTTTTTTCAAGCAGGTTTTTTTTCCATTTTTGCTTTGAAGATCGCCCATCTATATGAAAATGCCAAACTGATATCAAGCACTGTCAAGAGCATGCTGCAATATAACCATAACTACACAGAAATGTTAGCCAGTCAGAAGCCTACAAACAATAGCATGGCACACAGTCTGACATAAAACAAGGAGAAAAAGGTTCCGTCAAGAAAACTTCTTCAAGTTTCTGAAAATCTTCACCCTGGAGGGAGTTTTTCAAAAGCTCAGGGCTTAAGAACAATAAGAAACCCAAAGAAAAACATACAAGAAAAACACCCCCAAAGATTCAACACTCAGACGAACTCAGTAACAATGGATGGATGGATAGACATATAGACAGATAGCTAGATAAGTAAATAACAAGTGTAGCTAACAAGCTATTACACTTCTTCTCTTTTGACTTGCCAGATGACTTGGCAAACCCATGCTGAGTTTTATCATATTTTTGAAAAATGTAATTTCAGGAGCTAAAAAAGTTTTGTTTGTTTGTTTTGTTTTTTAACACTAGAAAAAATGATCATATCCTGCAGTGCCAACTACACACTCTCTTGTGACACAAAGCAATGTACCTGATAGAACAAGCAGAGTGAAAGTGGCAGTTAACAAGTTACAGTGAAAGAATAGAAAATGAATATTCTCTGTGCTGCACTGCAGCTTTTTTGCTGTTGTATGTTAAAGCTTAGAGACACATGCATGTAAATCCAGTGACATCAAAAGGCCACAGGTTTATAGCAATTTTACCTGGTTTATAAAGCACATTTTTAGGATGCTACAATATCCGGCATCTGGAGGCAAAATTGCAAAAAGTACCGTAATGTAAAACAGAAACCTAAAAGTCACCGAATGATCTGTCTCACAGAGTACATCCCCGAGTGTTTGATGTTAGATGTTTTCTCAGTGATTTGGATCTGCGTGCTGCAAATATCCCAAAAAGTTTCTGATTACTACTGTGTGTATTGACAACATCTGTGCAAATGTTGTATGGCAAATACAAACATGAATCAGTGTTTCATGAAAAAAAAAACTAGACACTGAATGCATAGGGTATTAAAATCACTTAGAGTTAATTTTAAAAAAAAAGTTCCTATAGCTTAATCCTTGGATATATTGGTTATTTACCTCATATCAACACAGAGCTGACACATTTTGTGCTGAACCAGTTTGATTTATCACAGAGTGGGGTGACAGCTTTATTGTACAGCTTGGCATGCTGACAGCTCCACTTGGCGCTTCCTAACAAGGTTATTTAACCCTCCATATACTGCATGAGTGGTGTCATTATCTCTATTATTAGGTAAATGAAATTGTCGGTCATGCAGCAGTGTAAGCTGATGACAAAACAATTCACTGCTGCTGACAGATATGTGTGCTTCCCTACATACAGAAAACAAAGAAACACCATAAAGTTGTTTAAACAAAAATATATTTAAACAAATGTGAAAAAAAATGTCTTCCCATGTCATTTTTTTCCTATTGATCTAACTGTGGTCCTCCTTTCCTCAAGTACCACCATCAGGTTGACATTAAACTATCTCCAAAACAATTTGATGAACTAACTGTACAAATTTTGACCAGCAGGTAATTTTATTTTTGATTTTAAGTTTAAGGTCAGTGAAGGAAAAAAAGCATTGATTGGGCTTCAAATTATTCAGCCGTCAAATCAACCCATTAAACAATAATGGTGATTTGGTTAGCATAAAGTGAAATATATCCTAGTAAGGCAGACTGAGATATGGTGGCAAACCCATTAAAACCACATGTCAAACAACAATGTGATATGTGAAATTTATGACCTCAAACAATCCCTAAAATTTTGATGGTATGTTGAGCAGAAGAGAAGAGAGGAGAGGCTTATGGGAATTTGTGATTTAGAGCTTTAATTAGAGGCTCAAGTGAGTCATGTTGGGGGTCGTGATGATAGATTCAACACTCCAATCAGAGCCCTTGATTTCTCTATTGGACTTCCACTAATGAGGAGATTTACAAGTCAGGCACAACCAGGAGACAACTGGCCACTGTGCTCGTGTGTGTGCACACATTGATGCTTCGAGACTAAAATCAGAGGCTTTACTATAGTGTTGCTCCAAGCAGCTGCTCAGCAACAAATGCAGTAACACACAATGTACACAGGCACATACACACACGGGACAGCATCTTTGAATATTTTATCTTCTTTTTGCTGCTTTCCACATCAAAGGGGCTACGGCAATTTACCTCTGACACAAACACACTTTGCAGAGTCAGCAACACTCACATGAGCACACAGCACATTATTTAAAGTCCAAGTTCTCCAGCACCGTTAGAAAGGTAGAATGAGACACGGTAAAGTGACAGAAGCATTTAATTGAAGCACACGACACATTTCTATAAATTATACAAATAATACCTCGATTGCTTAAATAACAAGATTAAATGGAATTAAATGGTTTTTAACAATGAGTTTACAATTTATCACACAATATCTTTTTAAATTCAAATCAGTCAGTTTTTTGTTTGTGTTTTTTTTTTATTTAACCACATCAGCTCAGGGGGAAAAGGTGGTCTTGTGCATGTGCAGTGCAAGGGAAACATCATTAGCTTTCTTCGGTCGGAGCAGCCAAAAAACAACATTCCAACACCAAGCAGCTGTCCATGGTGTTGGAATATTTCAGCTTCTAAACTTTAGTAAGCCACAGAATTACAATTATAAATCGCATACAACACACTGAAGGCAACATTTTCAACAAAACAAATTCAATTGGCCTAGATGATTGTGACTACAACATAATGCAACATTAACTGTTGTATTTTTGCAATTTTGATAACATCCTGAAAATTACATGATCAAATAAGCATTTCATTTTCAAATTGTATAAGGCATTCTCATTTAAGTGCCAGTAATGACCTCCAGTTTGCACTGGCATAGTTTGCAGCCAAGTGTGAAGTGGGGGGGAATGAGAATTAGTATCTCAAGGCCGAGGCCATGGTTCTCAGTGTCTGCTCTGGGTGGGATGCCCCAACTGGACGAGCAGTTTAAGCATTTTGGGGTTTTGTTTTGTGAGAGAAGATGGGAGTGAAAGACTGACAGATGGTTTGATGCTGCATCCTCACTAATACAGAGAGAAATAAGAAAGAAATAATGGAGGTGGTATAAGACAGAAGTACAGATAAAAGTTGTGGAAAAGAGCTTCCTGCAACGGATGCCTGGCCTCCTTAGAAGCAAGGTGAAGGGTTTGGTCAGTCAAGACAAACTCAGAAAAGAGCTGCTACTGTTCCACATTGAAAGGGGCCAGTTCAGGTAGTTTGGGCAGCTGTCCATGGTGCTGAAATATAACTGTTTGTAAACCAGTCAAGTGGGCAGATTATGTCTCTCAGGCTACGTCCACACATACCCGGGTATTTTTGAAAACGCAGATTTTTCTATGCGTTTGCACCTTTCGTCCACACGTAAATGGCGTTTTCGGTCACTGAAAACGGAGATTTTTAAAAACTCCTGCCAGGGTGGATATTTTTGAAAACTCAGTTTTTGCGTTTATGTGTAGACGAGAAAAATGGAGAAAACGCAGCATCAAAGGTGTGTGCATTTTTTGATGTCACACTGTGCGCCAGGTTATTGTTTCAGTCAATTGAATTTCTACAATGGCGGACTTACACAAAATACCATTACTGTTACTGCCCCTCCACACATAGGACTCACTTCTGCTTCTATGTGCCATCTTTGTTTACTCTTTCCCACCCAGGCTGACTTCTGATTGGCCAACATTTCTACACGGATAGGAATATAGCACCACCTGCTGCTTTTGCATGTTCCTAGCAGCGTTTTCCTTCGTTTTTGACTTTTACATGTGGACGGGAGTTTTTTTAAAAACGAAAACGGAAAATCTCAGTTTTCAAAAATACCCGTGTACGTGTGGACGTAGCCTCAGATGGCTTGGGAATGCCTCAGTGTTTTCCCCCACGAAGAGCTGACAGAGGTGAGGGAGAGAGCAGCATGGGCATCTCTGCTTAGACTGCTACACCAGCAACTCTCAACCTGGACAAGCAGCAGAAGATCAAAGGATGGATTGAACTGAATTTCAAATATTTTTAATATTTCACAAATACTTTAAAGAAAAGCAACAACATTACAAAGCAATGAGTGACGAAAATGCATTTGACTAGCTGAGAAGCCACTGATAATACATTCCACACACACATATTAACCCTCTCAGGCCCAATTAAGTTTTTTGTTGCTAATGCACAACCAAGTCCTGCAGTGGTACTTCTGAGTAAAAAAAACCCTCATAAAATATGTATGTGGGGTAATCAGGTTGTTAGTTCTTAACTGTTGCAAAACTGCAATGTCTGCCTGGAGAGGGTTAAAGTTACACATTCACAAATTGCAGCAAAAATACATGTACTGTATAGGGAATCTTCTGAAGCATGTTGTAAAATATTTTGGGGAAAATAATAGTAATAAATTGCTGTATAATCTTTGTTTGACACCTTTTTCAGTTAAGTCAGACTCTTAACTCATCTGAAATCATGTACTATTTATCTATCACCGTCTCAATTATCCCACAGTGAAAGAATTTAAAAGTGAAAATCATAGCAATCCAAGGAGGCAGACATTTCAAGCACAGAAAATATCCAGGTGTGCCCTGAGATGAGAATTGTTGTGGATATATGGTGTAGTTTCCAAGCTTTTTGTGTACCTAAGAATAGTTTAACGTTTTAATGTTTAGCTGCCAATTAGTTACTATAGCCAAGACACCTGGATATAGTCATGTAAAAAATGGCATCATTTCCATTACCACTGTGTGTAAGGAGTCAGAGAACTGTGAAAGGTTTACAGTGTGTAATTTTTCAAGAAACACTGGGTAAGAAACACTTCAGGGTACATGGACAAGGACATGCAGGAACTGGCTTGAGGATGGTATTTTAGATATACTGATCAACAATACTTCGAAGGTACTTTCAGCAGCTCCCTTATTTCCCAAGGAGTCACCACAGACAATGGATCAACATGTTTGATTTGGCACAGATATTACATCATATGCCCATCCTGATGCAAACTTCCTTCTTATCCAGGCTTGGTACCAGCACTGGGAGTACACCAACACTGGTGTGTGGTGACTTTTACAGAAAGGGAAGCAAAGATAATTAAAATGCAGAGGAAAATGTTATAAGACTAAACAAATAGCATACAATGATAAGGAAGTTAAAACAAACTGAAAGGACAAGAAATCATATATAAATAATTTTCACATTTAAAACAGCCTATGGGCAATACAGCCCATAGGCCCATATTCTCTATTGGCCATAGCCAATAATTATAAGTAATTAATATCAACAATAATCATTAATAAAATCTAAATTAAAATTACAATGACATTAAAATAATACATGACGCAAATTAGAAAAAAATGAATAGACAAACTTGGATAGAATGAAAAAAGTAAATAAAAATAAAGTGGGCAATGTCTTTGGCACACTCCATCAAAAACCAGGTTGACAAGGTACTTCACTTCCAGCAGTTTTTTAGTCCTTCACCACACTGGTCCAGTGGCCGAAGGCATTACAAAAGCTAAAAATGATCTCGCCAAAGGCTTTTGTCCAGATAACCTCAGGGGCTGTGCTGATTGGTACACTGTAAGCATGGGAGGCATAGTGGAGCAACACTACAAAGTGCTTTTAAAACAAGTCAAATTATTATAAATTCTATATGTAAGCTGACAGGAATTCAGCATGGTGGCTTTAAAACAATTGTAATGTATTTTCTTCTTCTGGCTCTAGTCACATTCTGTAGCATTTTGAATCAATTGAAGTGGTAGACCACATAGTGGAGCACTGCAGTAGTTGAGCATACTAGATATAAAAGCACTAGATATAAAAGTATGTGCCAGTTTTTTGTATTTTTAAAGTGATAAAAGGTGGATTTAGTTACAGACCCCACATGAGCGCTAAAGTTAAAATCTGAGCCAAAGATCCCTCCTAGGTTTCTCGCTTGATGGCTTGGAATATGCCCAAGAGAATTCAATTTTATGATCAATATCTAACCCTATGCTTTACACCCTATTACTTCTTTTACTAAAAATTCAGTTTTATATTGGTCAAGCAGCAAGAAGTTTTTTCCACTTCCATATAATATTATCTAAAACACGTTTTGAAAAAAAATGCAGGGGTCTTTATCACCAAGAGATTTAGCGCAGATTGCCGCATGTGTGGGGCTGGACGGCACTAATGCCTTGACCCCACGCACGAGGTGATCCACGCTAACTCACTAACAAAGATTTGCGGCGTTAATGCGGTTAAAGCTGACAGCACACACACACACGCACACACACACACACACACACATATCTGTGTGTGTGTGTGTGTGTGTGTGTGCGTGTGTGTGTATACAAAGCTTATCCATAAGGCATGCCATAAATGATTTTATGGGATTCATAACATCATAACATAACTGGTTGATATGATCCATCACTCTGTGGAAATAGAACTTTATGAAAAACAGAACCAGTAGTGATGGATTACTGACTCATGATGACTGACTGAATGATTCCTATGATACTGTGCTGATGTTGTGATTGTCCCAAAAACCAGACTTAAACATTATGAATTAACTGATGAGCTGAATGTGCACCTACAAAAATCTTACTAAAAATGGCATAATATATATTCTTCTGTTAAATCGTTGCATTGATAGAATCATTGGATTCCTTTGTCTTTAACAGGCGCTTTAAAGCCAGCACAGTCTTCAAAGCTGTGGAAATATGAGTTTTTGCATCGAGTGCTATAACTGTACAGCACTCTACTTAAAAGAAGTAAAGGATTAATTTTTTTCATCACTAAGCTTTAGAGTTAAGAGAATTTATATAAAATCATTTGTTACTTAAAGACAAGCATATAAAAGACATCCCTCCAACTTTGCACAGTGGGAAGTGTTAGACTGATTGATAATTGAGTACAAGTGTGCTCAATTAGGAGATCATTCCTTTTGTAAAACTGCCTATGCTTCTAGAAATATTAAAAAATGTCACAATAGCTGGAAAACAGCACAGCAGGTAAGTGTGATGCAAAAGTGGGACCTACTGCTCAGTCATGGAATGGTGTTACTGAAGATGGAAACAACCACAGTGAAGAGCAGGACACAGTGGAGAAGCTAAGACCATGAGATTTCTTTTCTGAGTTGGAGTAACTGGAGATGAGTGCAGCTGAATTCCTTGTGTTGGCCTAAAAATGAAAGATTCTCCTTGCTGAACAAAAGCCTTTCCATCAAGGACACAATTTTTTTTTGGCTGGCTAGATATCCATTGAGTATAAGATGGAACTGAGAGTCTTTTTGCTGTTGTTTGTGTCTATGTGCTGTAGTCTAGGGCTCAGTTTGCTGGGGATTGGAGCAGCAAACCTTTTGGCACCCAGCTTGTTACGTTTGTCTCTAGCTACAGTATGATTAGTGCAGCCCAACAGACATTGCTACATTCAATTGTGACACACATTCATAACTCTGTGCTCTGTGGTCAAAATCTTTGTGCCTGGTTAACGCAATTTAGGAGAGATTACAAGAATAAAAATTTGACAGGCTGTAACAGTAAAACATGCACAAAACTGTCATCATCACACTTTTACCCCACTATTAACACTCCATTAGGTAGTAACAAACCTTGGGGTAATTTAGAACTAAAGATTACAGTGATCATATTTGGCATGTCTTTCTGTCAAACTCATCTTTTTGTGCTGCTCTTTTTTGGCCCTCCCAACCTCTCTCTTCTCTCTCTCTCCCCAACAATCCCCCTTCTCCTTCTCTCTTCCCATAGACACTCACAACACAGAACAACAATCCCTTGAATTATTGAAGCAGACATGTCTCCCTCTCTTGCGCTCATTCTCTCTATCACAACACAGACACACAACCACACACTGACATAACTACAGGAAACCTGAATACCTGCCCTTGAGGGATAAAAGCAGATAATGACCAATTCAAGCTGACATGGTTCTCAAGAACATACACGTCAGATGGAGAAAGAGACAGACAGGAGGCAAAGGTGAAAAGACAGACAAAAAGAAAAAAAACTCAGTAGGAGGTGACCGAGAATGAAACGTTTGTAATAAAAGCAGGGAAAAGGAAGAAAAAAAAGGAACTGAGACTGAAAGAGTAAAACTGAGAATTAACTAGATCGGGCTATTTTTAGATTATGCATAAGAAGGATTATTAATGAATTTCTCTGTATTCTCTGTAACCTTATCAACAACAACAACAAAAAAATACTTGGAAAAAATTACAATTAAAATTGAAAAATAACCAGGCTCTGGTATTGATATTTTTAATATAGGAAAAAAAAAAGAAAATCCTAAAAGTAAAGTTAATAATTGTAGCATTTGTACATAGTATTTTTTATTTTCCTACTTTAAATGTACTGCTGAAAAAATAAAACAACAAATAAAATAAAATCATTTATTGAAATGCACTATTACAATATTTAGAGTCATTCATAATTACAGCAATATTCAAAAATTGTTCTACATGCAGAAATATAACATACCCCCAATCATTAAGTGTAAATATGTGAAAACTGTCAGATGTCACATAATTCTCAGGTAATGCACTCATATTGACCTTCAGACAATATGGTCATAACGTTGTTCAAGCTTAGCTGCTTTTTTCTCAAAATTTTCCAATTCTTTTGAAGGCTAGTTTTTTAAAACAATAGACACTGTACACACACGACTGCAGACACTGCCAAGTATGTATATCGACACATGGATAAAAATGTGGAAACATGAAAAACAATGTGGATGTACATGTTGCGGGGTTACTTCAGGCTAGCAGAGCAGCGGATATCTTCAAGGAATTAAATTTCATGTACTGACTTTAATAACTTTATTATAATAATAATAATAATAATAATAGTAAGTTGTGCACATACATGTATTTTGTCACTGTCTTTGGTTTTAACATATAGCAAAAACTTTTTGAGCAGTTGTGATTCCACTATACATACTGGATCTGAGATTGTTTTTAGGATGCACACAAAATGACCACGCACACAAAACATGCTTTAAGCTTTCATCCAAGAATGTAAAACTGCACAAATAAATTTGTAAAAAAAGAAATACACACACACACCGAAATAAGAAGAGTATGATTCAGAATGCTTTTTGGGATCAAATATGGCAGCAATACATAAATATAAACATATCTTGTCTGGCCAGGCAATGCCTCGGGATACCCTAAGGGAGAAAATGAAAAGTATTTCCAGGAATGGAAAGTCTAGATTACCATGCTTAGCCTGCTGCACAGAGCTGACTTTGAATAAGTAGAAGAAAATGGATGGATGGATGGATGTTTGATTACAATGCTGAGCCGATCTAAAGATAATGCAAAGTCACATCGTCAGTAATAAATTGGACTTTTCTTGAACTTTTAGCTATCCTCATAAAGTACAATGCATTAGAAGAGAAATACAGTAGGGTCAGCTATAAAGTGCACATTATAGGTACTGTTGGTACTATTTTAACAGTTATGATGATATATGGTTCAGGGAACCATGCTTTATTAGCTTTTTCCTTATAGTGCTAGTTCATAAAAGAGCAGACGATGTTGGAAAATTGCATTACGGAAAAGTTACAGCAGCTATGGGTTTTTGGGGGGCATAATTTATCATCTATTTATTAGCTATAGTCGTCTATTGCAAAGGAAGAGAGTTTATCCCAGGTGACAGTTGGCAGAGGCAGGGTAGACCTTGGATAGGTTGCCAATCAGTCACAGGGCTTACGTGAAGAAAAAGACATGCATTCACAATAACATTACCACCTACGTTCATGTGGTTGACACAATAAGAAAGACATCCATTCACAATAACAATCCCACCTACTGGTAGTCACAAATTAATCCAGCCTGCAAAACGTCTGAGTCATTAATCTGTGGAAAGGAGCGAAAGCACCTAGAGAAAATCCACATAAGCGCGAGGATAATATGCAAAGTCAATTTCTAAGAAGGCCCCAGGTTGCTGGTACTGCTTCTTCAATCCATTTGAATATGTCATTGTGTCTTTATGTGAAAATGTCTCATGCCGTTGTCTCAATTTATCACATACAAACTAAATGTGGATGTACTTTAAATTGCACTGTATATTTATATTCTGTTGTTCGAGACTGTCACTCTAATACTTTTGGCTTAGTGATGCGCTATCAAATGTTTTCTTTCCCCCATCCCATGCCTGACTGTTCGCCCTCCCAGTGAAGCCTCTGGGAATTAGATTACCTCTGCTGCAGACCTTGTTTCCCCCGTTGCCCGGCATCATCACATCTAATCTGTTTCTTTATGTTACAGCTCAACAACTAAAATGCAAATTCCCTGCAAAAGTGTGTTGGCACAATAATCAACGTCTATATGCTTCTAATGGAACAAGACATTTATACACAAGGTGACTTAGTGTACAGTAAAATGATTATCCTTCAAGTGCATCTTTTTGACATGGTTAATTAATATGTATCTCTTATATCTGTCATAGTTTGTTTTTCTCAGTGCAATCCTGGGTTCCCCTGACGAATGAGACAGATCAATTTATTACTACTTACGGAAAGGTTATCTACAAGCTGATCAAAATCTGCTTTGGATTTAATACTTGAAAATTCAAGATCGGAGATAAAACTATGCAGAATCCATTTGTGTGTGTGTGTTCTCTCTAAATACACACTCAAGAGAAAAGGAGTTGCAAAATGGCAACCCCTTAGAGACTGTCAGAGCTTGGCAAAGAAATCACTGCTGATAAAAGATGACAATATCTAATCCTCGTCAAGTGACTCAGTTGAGACATGCTCGCTGTCTCTTTTATACATACAGAGAGCAGACACGGCTTTAGAGCTAGTGACTGCCACAGCAGGCGATCAGACATATGGTTGTTAGAAAGAGAATCTCACACACACAGTTAGAGAGGTAGATCCAGAAATATTACTAATAAAGGCACCTACTTTACTTGGCAGCAGTTAATCAGTACCAGTCAGCACTTCATGAACAAGGAAGAATCATCAAGACTGGAGAGGGAAGGAGCAGAGAAAGTGAGGAGAAAAATGACTTGGAGGACAAACAAACACTGAGCTGAGAGACAGACAGAGATTTTTTTTAAATTTCTTTAGGATTAAAGTAGGTGTGTTGAGCAATAGCAGGCTTTCTGTCTTTGGTTTCATAAACAAAGTTCTACCAAGAGACAATGAAGAGTTGGAGAAGCAATAGGTGGTGAAGAGAAAAGGATCAGATGCGATCACAATCTTAACTAGACAAATATTAACTTGACTGCAAATCAGGCTTGCACGTGTTCGAGGTTATTGTCTCATCAAACCAGCAAAACTACACCATCATCAAAAAGAAGCTGCTTAGGTCACCTGAGCAGAAACCCTGCAATCAATGACTGTGTCTGTAAGTGAAGGTCACACACTAGAAAGTGACAGATCACACCCTGAAACAACATGCCCCAACACCCACAAAATAATGGGTTTTGACAGACTGTACACACAGATCTCACTTTAATTCTTCAAGGACCAGATGTTCTCATATTATACAGATGCTAGATGTACGTATTGCTATAACCCCTGGACCAGCAAGAAAAAACTGGGTGAGAACAGTTAATAAAAGCCTCCTCCCTTTCTCGAGGTCAACCACTGTGTTGTTCTTAAGCAAGGTCCTTAATCCCCTACTGCTCCAGTGGAGCTACTCAGATGACAGATCACACTGTGGTTGTACTAAGCTGCCTCCAGGTGTGAATGTCTATAGCTGTGTGTAACTGTGACCAAAAGAACAAAACAAAACAGAAAAAAAAACCCTCAGTGAAACAAGTCTGCTTACAACATCAAACAGGATGTGCTGTAAGAAAGAGGAAAGCAAGATCTGAAAACTGCTGTTCACAAACGCTGTCCATCTAATCTGACTGAGCTGGAGCTGTTTTGCAAAGAAGACTGGGCAAGAATTTCAGTCTCTAGATGTTTAAAGCTGGTAGAGACATACCCTAAAAGACTGGCAGCTGTAATTGCAGCAAAAGGTGGTTCTACAAAGTATTGACTCAGGGGGCTGAATAATTACGCACACCCCACTTTTCAGTTGTTTATTTGTAAAAAATGTTTGGAATCATGTATGATTTTCGTTCCGCTTCTCACGTGTACACCACTTTGTATTGGTCTTTCACATGGAATTCCAATAAAATTGATTCATGTTTGGGGCTGTAATGTGACAAAATGTGGAAAACTTCAAGGGGGCCGAATACTTTTGCAAGCCACTGTATCTACAGTAAAGTCAGAGCTGCCACTGTTTCCATGCTACGTTTTTCTGACATCATTTCTCGGGGCATTTTATCACCCGTGTGTGTTAGAGACAGCTGAACCATTTCGTGTGTAATTGTTGGACACACATGTGACCCCAGCACCACTCTGCTCTGCTCTTTCCACTTCAGCTGGCTCAATACTCCATGAGTTAATAAACGTTCATTGCATGGCCCTGCATAATAAGGCATAATAAATACCTCTCAAACATCCATTTCACCATTTGGTGATGTTTTTCCATTCCAAACATAATTGTAGCAGCACCGGTTACTTCTGTTGTGTGTTTCACTCCAGTAGAGTGGAGATGTGCATTATAACAACTATTTGCAATACATAAAAGCCAACAAGGGGTTGTTGTTGTTGTTGTTGTTGTTGTGGAAATTGTAGAGGCTTTCAATTGAAATGCAGAGGGAGATTCAGCATCACTATTTTAAAAAGCAGACAAGCAAAAGTGAAAACCTGGGGCACAGAGCAGAGCATTGTTAAAAGAGATTGTGTTTCTTCTCAGATCAACAACACCTTTCACCAATCAACATCTTGTCTTCTTTAAGCACGCCTTCTCAACTATTCAACCCAAGGGAACTGTAGCTGGTGGTCAGATGAGTAAATGGGGAAAAAACATAGTCAACACTAGTTGTAACATTATCTAAACGCAACAAATGGCTTTGTGCTGTTATTCCAGTGAAAATTCAGAGTTTTCCCGTATGAATGTAGTGAATCTGGGTTTTTATGGCTGTCCTGTGCACTGGATTTGATCAGTCCTCTACAGAGACACAGACTGTGACTTTCCTAAAGACCATGAGCATTAAGGTGAACAGGGTTATCGCTGATCAATACTTGGAGCACAATGAAACTCAAACTGATGTGGATCTTTGATTTTTTTCTTGACGTGCCCATCAATTTGGCAGTGGGCCATTTTGGACTATTGCTTGTAGACATGGATTTCTTTGAAAGATACGGCCTTTATTGCTGCCAGAGATTCGTTCAGCCTGGTGCTGTTTAATGAATTCAGTTGTGAGGCATATTTGCATGGAGATGAATGGATGTGCATGTACCCGACCATGCAAGCACTAGGGCTGTAACAGTATCAGATTGTTGCAGCCAAAAGCAGCACTGTTGCAGTATCTTTAGAAGACATTTAAAAAATGCTGTCAGCTTCGTGATTGTTTATTGTGTGTTGCATGCATCATGGAAATATAACAGTGTGTAAATTATAAACTATAAATAAATAAAATGATCACTATTCGTTTGGATACACATCTTTATAAGACAGACAAAGCTGGGATACAAAGCTAAGATTATTTATGATTTAGCAAAAAATCATTTTGTTTCAAGATGATTTCCCACTTTCAGTTACTGTACGTGTTAGTATATGTGATTTTGAATATGACAGACACATAAACTGAGATTTATGGGATCAAAAACATCATGAAGGTTAAATGACAATTGTATGTCTGTCGTGTTGGAATATGATTGTAAGATTGATTAACTGAAGCTACCCCCCCACCCCAACACACACACACACACACACACACACACACAAACTATTAACATTGAGGTTGTATTGCATAGATTAACAAACCTGCGGTAAAATAACCAAATGATAATAATCAGTCCTTGAGCACCTGCAATTGAGAAGTTATTGAATTTTAGAATTTCAGTGAATTTGCCGTCACTTTTGCAGGTTATATAAATGTAGTGTTGTTAATTAATGCAACAATAGTTACATGGACTTTTATGTTGAGTATGTATCCAGGCAACAGGAAAATGAATATTATTTTAATGTATTTGGAAATAAATGTGTTTTTCTCCACTTTTCAAGAAGTAACAAAAAAAAGAGAATATACATATCACACGCCTATAGGAGTAGTGCAACTGTAGATCAGAATGTGAGCTGAGATTTTGTTTTCTGCGAGGCTGTGCCTGGCTTTCATTTTATTAATGGTTTATATCTGCTTGGCCACAAACCAAAGAACATAACATCTGATATAACCTTTTAAAACTAGTGGCAACTTTAAAAACCACAGTGGTGCCTATAAATGTGCTTAACAGACTAGGTTTGCTACTTTATAAATAAATCTGAAGAATCTAACAAATAGTTTTGTTATAAACAATTGTTTCTTGTCACCTCAGCTGAGGAAATTGTTGCAGAGCAATCCCTGTGCACACTGTATGAATTTACCCAAACACTCCTTGACCAGCAAGGGATAGAGAAATCATTTCCACTGTGCATTCCTCTTTCCTCCTCAGCATTGCATCTGATTAGCCATCCTGGGATTTATCCCTGGGAGATGTAGCAGCTGTGTAACAGACACACAAATCCCCGCACAAAGAGAAACACGGGCAGACATGGGAAGCTGACTGTGATTGATATTGTTTGAGTTCCAAACATTTGTGCCAAACATTTCTGCTCTCCCTTCACGTCTCATTACATTGTTGCCTGTGACGCTTGTCAAAATGACAGCATGGCTGTCACCCTGAGACAATGACTTCTGTTATGACAAGAGAAAAGAGGGAAAACTGTTCCTCCTGAGGCTTTCCAGATGGTTGAGAAAAAGTTATTAACCTGAAGCTGGTAGAGATCTGGTGTCCTGCATGGGCATCACATGAAACCACAAACTCTGGGGACAATAATATACCACCAGGCGCACAATCATAGGTTGGGATGGTAGATAAAATACTTACAAAAACATCAAGGAGTGCTCATCTTATATATATGAGTTTGTCTAAGTGTGCTGTAGATATTATTGATTTTTCACTGAGCTGCAAGCAAAACAAAGAGCCTTTGCAAAAAGCTAGTGAAGAATGTGCTTCTGTGACCCAAACTGGATCCTTGTAGAAAAGTTTTCAACACCGAAATCCAAAGAGTGTCAGAAGGGCTGCAAGCATTGATTTACGATGATTCATTCCTTGTGGCCTTTTGGAGAATCCTTGCTTGGGAATCCTATCACACTGTTCAGAAATTTAAATTGGATGCACATTTATAACTTTAAATTTCTGAATCCACACGAGACATGGAAGCCAAAAAATAAATAAATTAATTAATTAAATACCACGTTCACCAACTTTGTCTAGCATTTGCCTCAGGGCATTGTGTCAGAGTTTGTTTGATTAAATTTCTACCTGCTGCTAGTAACACTGCATGGGCTTTGTGGGCCTCAGCTGTAGCCCTTCGTTCCCTCACGCTCTTGGCTGAAGCAGGGCACCTGCAGTCAATTGCCATCTACTCATGATAGATAAACGCTGAAGAGCTGCACTTCTGGATCCTTTGGCTAGTCTTGCTACCTATTTACACTCAGAATGATCCTTTTTGTATGCTATTTAGTTTAAATCCCTATTGTATTCTTGGCAGTGTAAAGCCACATTTTAGTCATTAGTCCTAAACACATGCACATAGGTTTGAAGTCATAACAAAGAAGACTGACCTGCTTGACCCCTGATATTCTCCCTACCCTCCCTTGATCAAATTGGGGTTGTAACCCACAACAAATAAGAATTTGCAAGTGTGAAATTATTATCTCTGGATAATGTGGTGGACAGAAATTGGTGTGAGGAATGACTTTTTTCTTGCCAATGCTTATTTTTAGAGTAAAAAGAAAATAAATTGCATGTCAATAGAAATTAATGCAAGCAAAGCAAAAAGTCATATGTGTGATAACACAGGTTTATTTTTTTT
>NW_005187402.1:11968858-11972500 GCF_000239375.1 Pundamilia nyererei | reverse complement strand
TTTACTGTATCTAGGACAGTGCCTCTGGATCACCTGTGAAGTCTGGTTTTGTGGATAATTCGATCAGCCTGGAGTGAGTTAGTCAGCTCTTCTATAGCAGCCTATCTGAAGCTGGTTCGTCTTCTTGCTAAATTTCCCTTATCTATGACACACTATCTGAAGACCACCGTATTATACAAAGGTATGCAATTAGAGAGGATAAGCTGAAAGTGACAGTAAAGTAAAGAAAGAAAGAAGTGAACAGGGAAAGCTTAGCATATGTCATCCTCTCATGTATTTTACTTTCCTTTTAAAGTAGAGTCATTGCTGCTTCTCTTTAAAGCTTGGGGCTGTGGTGATCTATAAAACACTTTGTGGTGCACTGTTTTCAAAAGGGATTAGCTGAAAAGACCTGAAATACTATGAGGTCAAACACACACTCTGTTCAAACGTTACTACTGACCTAATGGCTCTCAATTTTACAGGCTAAGGTAAGTACTTACATGCGAACATATCTCTGCCAAAATACAATCAATAAATATCCTAGTAAAGTACTGTTGTACAACGTCATGCTTAGAAAACTACTTTGTCCTAAGCTAACGACTGCCAAACATTTGCAAGTGTTATAATTTTAAAAGATAAAACCTGGAGTGGTTACATGATATATTATCCTTTATCTGTCCTCCAGTGTGCACAAGTATGTGTGCATCCCATATTTCTCCAGCTCTTATTGATTACATTAAGGTTCCAATCAAGGCTGTCAGTCAGAGATTAATTAATTGATCACTGTATGGATTTTTGGCTATGTAGATAAGTGTGTGTGTGTGTGTGTGTGTGTGTGTGTGTGTGTGTGTGTGTGTGTGTGTGTGTGTGTGTGTGTGTGTGTGTTGTCCAGATTTCCAGATCAAACAGAATCAAGTCACTCTTAGTATTAATGACCATGTTTTGTTTTGTTTTTATCGGCAGGGATGATAATTAGACATGCCTGTTTGTGTATTACATTAGGCAAGCAAATTAAAAAGAAAGTACCCACACCTGAGTTTTATCTGTTCAAAAAGCTTACCTTTGCATTACCCTATTACCTTATTAGCTCACTACATGCTGGTGAGCTTCTTTAAAGAAAGAAGCTGTTGAAAATTTGTTTTGTTTTTTTCTTCCTTTTTTTCTGAGAGTGGAAATGTGCAGCAACAGCTACTATTCTATCATTGATTTTTTAGCAGATGACATGCAAGCTAGCACTTAGAGCACTATCATTTGTAATAACTACCATACTTGTGGCTAGTGGGTAGGGCTTGGGGATCTAGCTAAACAGTATTGATTGTCTTGATATGCTCAAGAGAAATGCTGATAAAAAAAAAAAGTACAACATCCTTAACACAAGTATATGAGTGAGTGAGTGAGTGAGTGTTGTTACTAATTTTAAACCACAACCAATGTGAAAGAGAGAATCAGGTTACCAAAATTAGTCAAAGTGTTTAGATAGTTTCACATTTCACTCTGACAATGATTCAAATCTGCTCGATGCCCTAGAAGGAAAGAAAAAATCCAGGTTAGCATTGGATCAGTTTGTATATTAAATGATAGACATTAGATATGAGTCAAGCTGGTGTGATTTTGGAGCCATATCTGTGGAAAAATAAAGCATGCATGCACGAATGAACATTTTTCTATTAACATGCAGTCTGTTAAAATAATATAGCAGATAACAACAAAAATTAAAAATTGAATAAATGTGTCATAATTTCCATGTCTCCCTGGAGCTATTAATTAAAAAAGTCCCTCTAGCTGCTTGAATTCTTTTTAAAAATTCAGAATTTTGTAGTTTGGACATAATTTCCACTTCAAGAAACATCTGTTTTGCTACAGGTTTTCAACCACTGGTTAAATAGAGGTTTTAATATAAACTTTTATGCCTTTGGATTTAAGTCAGATTTATACCTTAGAATTTTATTCAAAGCTTCTTTGTTCCAAGGTTAGAAATAAAGAAAATGCAATGACATATATATTACATCTTGCTCCAATGATCCAACAACAATTCTAGTTCAAGTGTTTGCCCTCTTATCTCTTACGCGCAGCTTGGTTTTGACATTTAACGTTCACCTAGTACCAATCTATTCCTGTGCAATTCAATGAATTTCATGAATTCAATACATGCAGCTTTTAGCTGTCTTATGCGATACACCCTGTCATATATTTTTTAACCTCTAGCTTTTTTAAACAGGCTAACAGGCAGAGACAGATAATCTTTTACCGCCACACCAACAGCCACTTTAGAACAGCCACCAATTTCCCGACCCCAAGGTGCAGGGAACAAACCCTCTTATCCATTGGTAAAAACCCCAACGTACAGGCAGCAAGTCGAGGGGATAATAAGAAGGGCAACTCCAGCCCCTCGCCAGGAGACTGGTTCCAGAGCCCAAGCCGTGCAGTGAGGTGAGTCAGACTATATCTAGCCAGTACCGCACACACCAAGGCTCCTTCTCCACCAGACAGGCGACATTCCATGTCCCAATCACTAGTCTCAGTCGCCTGAGATCCCAGCACACATTGCACACAACCCCCATGGCGCCTGAGTGTGATGGGCCTACAGGAGGGGTGGGCCCATGTCCCTTTTTTGGGCTGTACCTGCCCGTGGACTCAGGTCCGGCCACCAGATGCCCACCTTTGGGCACCCTGCTCAGGCCTGGCTCCAGGACATGTCCCCAGTAACCCCATCTCAGGCAGGGTGAACTATTCCCTGGATCTTCTGCTCATGGGGATTTTTGAATTGCTCATTGTCTGGTCACTCAACCAGGACAAATTTACCATGGGAGACCCTACCAGGAGACAAAAAGTCCCCAACAACATAGCCTCTGTGGTCCCTGGGACACACAAACCTCGCCACCTGACCAATTATTGACTTTGCCTAAACTTAACTGAATAGCAAGTGAAAATAAACAGTGAGTGAAACATGCACTTAAATACGAGTAATGTAATTTCTTGGTAAAAAAGTGATCTTATCACACATGCTTACTTATGCAGACTTTAATTCCTTATGTATGTCTTTTAAGCAGCATGGCAAATCCTCTACATAATGAGGTGTTAACAGCAAATTAAGCCTATTGGATGACACTGAAGTACGCCCACTAGCACTGTCTATAAGAGTGGGAGATCATAACATGAGATTTTCAGTCGTGAGCTATGGCTGTCTGTGTTTTGGGATCTTATGTGTTCATAGAAATATGCCAGGAGCTGAAGGAGAACTGAATAGTTATGAATTTCAAAGACAATGAATTCGATTCTTGAATGTCATTTATAAGGTGTCAAATTAAGTTAAATACTGCAAACAAAACAAAAACCATCCCAGTTATTATTTAAAAAAATATAACTGCACTTCTTTTGGTAGAAAGATGCAACACCTCTTTTTACCAACAATCCTCTATCTTAGTGCCACCAAGACAGTGAATTAACATCAATTTCTAACTGTGTAAATACATGTTTTTTTCTTCAATGTAGCGACATCTTGGCTGGGAAAAATGTTCTTTATTTATTAAATTTTTACTTGATAAAATGAGAGACTGACAGATTGACATAAAATATATCTGAGGCATGTGCGCACACACACACACACACACACACACACACACACACACACACACACACACACACACACACACACACACA
>NW_005187402.1:11956678-11967107 GCF_000239375.1 Pundamilia nyererei | reverse complement strand
TTTTTTTTGTTAATCCCTTTTACTGTTCCCCTTGTTTTTTGCTGCCTCCCTCAAAGTTTATAGTCTGCTATTCTGACTGAAGTCAACTTTTTGAGCAGACTAGTACAGATGCTGATTTTCAGATTTTAGTGAAGCATTTTTGACAAAAAAAACAGGGCAGAAGCTGAGAAGAGAGGAAGTCAATTAAAAAGAGACAGATATAGTAAAGAAGGAGTATAAAAAGGGTGTAAAGGCAGAGCTGTATTGAAAAATGTGAAAACGCATCTTAATTTGACTGGCACTATGCAGTTCATAGCCGACTCAAGATTTTAAAGGCTAATGACTTTGAACGAGGAGAGAGATTGAAGTCAGAAAAGTGAAACAAGACAGAATAAGTCAAAGAGAGGGGAAGAAGACAGGAAACGTGATGAATCTCGGGTTGTTTGGCTAAGAACCACATTGTTTGGTATCCAGATTAACTGTGATTTATTCTTCTGTTTAGCTTGATTTGTACCTGCCCAGAAATGTGATTACTTTCACACCTCGACACCCATAATATGTCCACTTGATAGCAATGTGCCCTGTTTGCACATAGATAATGGTTCTGTAATTGCATCTGGCTTAATGCAAACACAGTAGTAAATATTCTTTCAATGTAATCCTGTGCCATTTTCTCATTTTTATGGCTCCAGCTGTGTATTGGCGCCATTGGTTCCGGCATTCCTGAAGTCTATGTTGCAGTCATTTCAATAAAAGTACCTACTGTTAAATATTTATTAGCTTCAACTGTAATGTGCTCAGTTTTGGTCCCCACTGTTTAAAGTACATGAAGATGCACATGTACTCTCCCAGCACAATGGAGTGAAACCCACTATTTGTGTAATTACCAGTATAAATATAGTATAAATGTAGTAGCACTGTATGCAGTACTGAAGTTTTGTTAGGAAAAAAGTGGCCAGGTGTCGTTTACAGTTGGTGTTACAGATGGGACTGGTCTTACTTTCACATTCAGGATCTCTTTGTGTTACATGTAAACACATTGTGTTCATCAACTTTGTGCAAGGTAAAATGATATACTTCTAAAGTAACACAAATAGTTTTTGTGTCTAAAACCTGAAGGGAAACTTAAGGAAACCATGAGTAAACGCAACATTAAAAGCATGTTAATGTCATTTATGCAAAAGCTACCCCTCCTGACTCCTAATGCAGTGTTGTTCTTTCTACCAGCACCTTTACCTCGCAGCATACAATATTGCTTGGTTGTATAATCTTTAGCAGAATCAGAAGTGAAAGGCCACAAATAGGCAAGGACTCAGATATTAAAATATTTAGACTTTAAGGATTTATTTACTTTAAATCTTTGTAGGTGGCAATTTTCTTAATTTATTTAAATTTAGCAGTCAGCACAGAACAGTCACATAAATATTGGGTTATGCTGTGACACATATCGGCTTTGGTAATTCTGTTAGAGCATGTGTACTGGTTTGCAAAGGCAGTAGCTGCAAAGGCATTCCTTTTAATGTAACATCCAAGGTCTAACCCTTGGACATTTTTAGAGTTCTGTTTTGAAATTGCATCCTTTCCAGGTTTCTGCACCTGTCACCAACCAAAACTATAAAGGGTTTGTTGGGTTTTGGTTTTTTGAATCATATGATTTAATTATAACAAAGATTTTTTTTTTTAAAAATGGATATTGGAAGAGGTATGAACAAATTCTGTACTCAACTTGCGTCCTTTTTTTGTCTTTTTTTTCTTCATTTTTACTTGCACTTCTACATTTGAAACACAATACACAGTAGAATCATACTTTCTGTGTTGACTTTTACTAATCCTTTTAATTTTTATCCTGATTCTCTATCACTCCATTACCTTTAATTATTTTGCTTTTAATGCTCTGATCTTTTATCAACCACTCAGTTATCATGTATTTTATTTCCTCCACTGAAACTTTTAATATTTTAACAAAGATTGGAGGAAAAGTGTTAAAAAAATAAGAAAAGTCACATGATGCAGTGGCTAAGATTATCTTATTGAGCATATATTATCCTGTATCATTAAACTAGTTTGAGAGGGCTTACAATAAAATTATACAGTGCTGAATTCACTTCAATTCAATGCAGTGATATTTACATAGAACCAAATTGCAAGAACAGTCGCCTCAAGGTGCTTTACATTGTAAGGTTGGCTCTATAATAATACAACAGAGAAAACCCCAACAATCACATGACTGCCTTTGAGCAAGTGCTTGGTAACAGTGTCAAAGAAAAACTCCCTTTTAATGGAAGAAACCTCGGGAAGAACCAGGCTCAGGAGAGGGTGGCTGCTATGATGGCTTGGGGTGCTTAACAAAGGTATTAGACCAAAATGTCATTAAAAAAGAAAAAGAAAAAAAGATATTTTAAAAATCTACCAAGAGCTTGTTTAAAACTGACAAACTGGACTTCTCTGACAAATTAAATATTAATCAAAATTCATTAGCCACTGAAATGATTTTTTTCTGTTCAGTAATGCAAGTAAATAACTGTAATCTGGCATCTTGATGAAAAGGTAATAATGTGCTTCGCTATTTTTCTGCTTTTTTGTAAAAGAGCAAATTTAAAAATTCATTTAAAACTCTAATTATATTTTAACATTAACAATCTCACTTTGACTGAAGAGCATAAAAAACATTAGAGAAGCATTACAGAAGTTTAAAAAGGTTGGAAGGCATCAGAGTTGGTACTGAGAATCAGTGGTAATAGAAAGAACAACAAATTTCTGGTATTTAGGCACAACCTGCTCTTGCCAGCCCCTCCGAGTAACTGCTTTTCATTTCTCTCTTTTTAAAAAAAGAAATTAAAAAAATAAGTTGTATGTTGTCACCAGTTCGTGCCATTACTGTCTGCTACTGCCATTGTGTTAAGGCGAGAAATGAATATCAGTTTGGCTATTAAAAATAAATCCTTTATACACAGATCCAAACACATGACCTCATTCATTCTGTAAAGTGAAAGGAAAGGCAAACCATGGAAGTATTAAGGACCATTGTGGTTTTAAAAAAAGCAAGGCGCAGGACTGAATCATGGTGATATTAAACTTCCTCCATAGAGGGATTAGGAAAGAAAAAGGAGAATAAATATCAAGGCAAGGTCAGAAAGTCTTCCAGTTGAATCAGTGATGACAGTCCACATCAATGACTGGCCAAACGAGTCCCCCTGGTCCTAGATAAAATCACTAGTGGGCTCACTAGCGAGCTGTTCTTCATGAAGAAGACACAGACAGATTTAGATTTATTTTGTCAGTTTGATTATGTAGACCTGCAAGCTTGACCCTTCATACCCAGATCCTGTTAATAAGAAAATGCTTTAATCTCAAGAGTGTTCACACACCCAGTCCAATGAATTCCTTCTCCTCGTTACCCATCATTCTTCTCCTCTTCTCATGCCTTTTTCCCCCCAATAGTTCTTTTTTATTTCAAGTCATGGCTCTTTTTCCAAACCATTTACCCCCAAGTCTTTCCCTGGCACTTTCCCCTAAACTTCATGCCTCGCTCTCCCCTTTTTGTGGTTGCTATCACTCACATCCTCCCCTCATATTTCATTCTGATTCTGCCACTCATTAGCTCCTATATCTCTCTTATCCCTCCAACTGTCTTTATTTCCCTTTAGCCCACCTTTCTTACTCTTCCCTGCTCCTCATCCTCTGCTTTTTTCCACTCTTCATCTACCGCTTATCCACAGTGCAATTCTTTTCCTTAATCTTCCCCCACATTCTTTCTCTTCCTTCTCTTTTTTTCCACTCCTATTTTTATGCTACATTAAGTCAGTGGGGAGTGTATTGAAGCCATTTAACCTGATGGTGGGGGAGGCAGGGGATTCTCCTGCATTCTCTGTGTGCTAACAGTGACTGGGGGGGATCATCTATCTCCTGGGTTTTTTCTCTCAGCTCCTCTGACTCAAGACAGCGGCGCAGGACAGAGCGTAGTTCCTTTGTCAACATATTTCATTAGGCAACATTAGCAGCACTATCAAAGAACTGACATGGAGGAAATGATGGATTCAAATGAAAATATGGAAAGTGTTGGAAAAGCAAAATGGCTAATGTATGTGTGGGTGAGTGCACAATCTCTTGCTTGCCACACTTGTCCCCTGCTACTTAACAGTCAAAATTTACATAACCCATTTGAATTTTCATTATTTCTCTAGGAAGGATTCTGTAATTGGATTTTTTTCCCCGCAAAATTTCTTGGACCACATTTATCAGAAAATAAAAGGAATCTTTCTGTCTTTTAAAGTAAAGCTGGGTGTGGTCTGCAAATTTTCTGTCCTGATAATGTTATTACTTAAAAAGGGAGACATTTTGGTATTACTTTCCATTCTCACATATTTGTGTGTGTAATTTGCTGTAACATTTGTCAAATTATCACTTGGTGAGATTACAGAGCAATGCTAAAATGTAGTTCTTATTCCATTAAATAGACTGTGGCTGAAGGAAAACAGTGGGACAGATAGCATGTTGAACAGTGCTGAAGTCCATTACTATAAATTAACCTATATTTTATTTTATAAAATGCACCCTAAAGTGCATCCACCTTAAGTCACTTTGTAGGCGATTGCAGCTTTTAACCAGGAGAAGATGTCATCAGGTGGTGTCCAACTATCATTGGGCATTTTCAGCGCTGAATCACAACACCCTCATGTTGGCGGGTTGGCAATGATGGCCAGTCACTGCCCATCTTCTCCTCATCCCCAGCTACTCTGCTCCCTCCTACTCCAAAGCTGGATGCATAGCATTGGTCTTCCTCAAACTTGATGTCTTCTCTGCCTCTTCTGCTTCAAAATGTCGGTCAGTACTCTAAGGACCTTATCTTGGCACCTGTAATTTCCCTGGCTGAGAGTAGTCTTGCATGCTGCTAGAATGTGCGCCATTGTCCCTGTCTCCCCACATAACCTGTATATCCTCACTCATTCCCCACCTATACAAGTTTGTTTGTGATGGAAGTGTGTCATAATCTGGGCAGAGCAAGAATGAGATGCAGAAAGGCTCCGATCTCCAAAGTAAGGCAAAGTAATCGTCCCGCAGGTCCCATTTTGTCCAAGTTCTTTGTGAACCCAGTTCAGTGGCTCTGAACACTTTACCTTCCTCCTCAAACTCCTGGACTTCAGCTTGGACCATTTCTCTC
This sequence comes from Pundamilia nyererei, assembly GCF_000239375.1. Classification (NCBI taxonomy): domain Eukaryota; kingdom Metazoa; phylum Chordata; class Actinopteri; order Cichliformes; family Cichlidae; genus Pundamilia; species Pundamilia nyererei. The sequence continues at coordinate 11,961,967 of NW_005187402.1, read as the reverse complement.
CTCTGTCTTGGATAAGCTTTTTCCAATTGTCAAAAGTGGGTGGATCCATATCCCTGACGCTCCATGCAAGGATTGCCAATAATGTCTCGCAACTTGAGCATGCTTTCTGCTTGCGTCACTGATGCGTCTGCAGCCCATTTGCTTCCAGCTCTTGTGGTGACTCCTGCATCTCTCACCTTTTTGTCATTGGAGCCTCTAAAGAGCATCACAATCCTGCACGTTGAATTTGCCTGGTAGGCCTGAGCCATCGATCTTGGTAAACCTGTATGGGTCGTTGATCAACTGAGTTCGCTGAGCCTCCTCCTTTTTTAGCCTTTGAGACCTCTGAGCCCTCAGTCTGCACAGTTGTCCCCATAGTTCAGTCGTCAGGTTTTTTATCCCCTCCTTCTCGTTGGTGCCACCCTGTTTGCACTTCTTGTTGAGGGTCCTGATTTCCATTCTTAGCTGCAAGATCTGTTTTACTCTCCTGTTGGGCAGTTGACAGTTTCTGCCATGCTGTCTATTTTCTGCTCAACTGGTCCTGCCAACATGGCCTCTAACACTAACACCCAAGTGGTATGGTTCCACTATAATTGTGTGTGTGTGTGTGTGTGTGTGTGTGTCTGTCCCTCTCTTTCTTGTAGGTTGGGTGTCTGGGGTAGTGCTGTGGGTACCGCATAGCTGAGGGGTGGAGCAATTGCTAGGGGTCTCCGATACTGAGGGGTGCTTCCTGACAAGAATCTTCGAGCATTTTACTGCATGTTTCCACCATGCGCGCCAACTTTTTCTCGCTTCTTTTACAGGTGATCTTGGATTGATGTATCTTATCTTTCCGCAGTGGTGCTTAACATCCAGCAGTCCCCTGGTTAGTGTGGTTTGGGTCAGTGTACTTCCTGTAGCTGTTACTGTTATAATGTTACCATTGTAGTTTTCCCATTGAGTCTCTCACCTCCCCCCAGTCAGGAGACTCGGGGGGCATTGCTCATTGTTCTGTTATGCAACAATGGTCGGTACTGTGAGTGAAGCCTTACCCACCTTTATTTAACAGTGGCTTGGGTTTCAGTCATGGTTCAGTTGTGGGATTTGCATTTTATTTTCCTTTTGTTTTTTTGTTTTTTTAGTCAACTGGCAAATATAATCAGAAGAGGGAGGAGAAAAGATAGCTTTAGAAAACTTCGCTTTTTGCACACTCTCTTCAACACTGATATCATGCTGCAAATTTTTCTGAAAGTGAAAAGAGATAAATAATAAACTTTGTTATGTCTGAAAGAGAAAGAGCCCAGACTAAAGTCCCTTTCCATTCCAAAATGTGATTTGGTAACAGTTTACTTATTCACATCCTTGGTCCTTTTATATTTTGCTAGGACAATAGACATAGAAGAAGTAAGTGCAGCAATTTATTGAAACATGCAAACTTCAGTGGAAACACTGTGTAATACAAAAAGTGTCAAGGACAGCTGTCTAGCAGGCAGGGCTGGACTCAAATACAGGACTTAGAAAACCAAACATAAAACTCAAAAGTGGCGTTATTGCTGACAGAATTTAAAATATTTTAAAGATGTTCAGACATGCCAAGTTTTAGGCTAATAGCTCTTTGAGAATCATGTTGTTGGTGCAAACATATTGTTTTATGGCCTTCCTAGATTTAATTAAAGAGATGGAAACAAATGATGTGTTTGCGACAACCTGTGAGTAATAAAATGCCTAAAGACAGAATTATATATTGATTCTTTGCTAAGTAGACATAACACTATTCACCCTATGAGTGAGCGGCCTTTTTATGCTTGAATGAGTCTTAGATTGGTGCCAAGCAGATTATTAAAAAGAAAAAAAAACGACTTCCTCTGAAAATGGTTAGGTACAAGGCTTGGACTGAAAATAGGGAAAAAAGCAGCCAATGTCCAAAGATCAGCTTTGAAAAACCTCCAAAAAGCCTTAAGAACTAGTTTCCAAGGCCAAACATGGCTCCTTGCAAGCAAAATATGAAGAAATTAGGAGTGACTCAAGACTTTTGCACAGCACTGTACATATAACACCAAATAACACACAAAGCCAAACTTTTCGCTGGGTAATAATTTGACTGAATGCATTATCTTGTCTTGTATTGCGTAATAATCACTACAACAAAGTGGGAGTTTACAAAATAGACTGTATAAACACATTACACTACACATTCACGCAACATCTGATACACTAATAATGATTGGAAGCCCCCAGCTGTTTTTAACACTTCACATCTGTCCACTTGAAGCTCAATGTGTCATTTACAGATACAGGCATAAAAAGACAGAGAGAGTTGATATTGCATGCGAGGACATTCTGGTAACTGTGCCTCATTATTCCTATTGTTCTATCTATGGATAAGCAAAAATAGTGACAACAGTTCCTTTCACATTATTATCAATATTCATCTTTAATGTTTTCATTTGGCCATTTGTAAGTGTAAAGCTATGGACCTGCAAAGATATTGTAACTAGCTATTTTCCTTCCCAAGTACAAGCTGCCATCTTCATTATGCAGTGGATGATCTGTGATCAGGTTTTATTTCTGACTGTTGCAGTTTACTGAAGTGGTTTAGATTCTCTTCATGCAGATGTAATGGGAGTTGGCTGCATAATAGTTAAATGTATCACCAGGCTTGTTTTTGAAAATAAAAAATCTGAATAGGCCTGGATGAAGGAATTATTAGCACCTTACCTTCTGTACTCTTTTTTAATTGCACCATCAATATCACCCTTTTTCATGACTGTCATTCACTGAACACTGAGTGGCATGTTTAACACCTATATATTTCATGCCTAAAGGCTGGAAAGCAGGATACACAATACCAAACATAATTGCAGATTCTGGTAACCGTTCAAATTCTAATGGTTTCCATCCTTTTTGTCACATCCCCCACCCTGTGCCTTTCTCTTCCTCCCCTCCCCTCTCCTCCTCCTCCATCTGGCTCTCTGGCACTAGTGATGGAGTGAGTCTGCGTGTCTTATTGTTTGTCATGAAAATCAGGTTTCGGCAGATTAATGGAGAGATTCTGGAAAAGAAATACAATCTCAAAGAAAGTATACACAGAAAGAAAGAATGATTATGGTTATGGTTTCTCAAACATGGTGGGGGGTTAACAGACTTGAATGTTCTTTTGTCAGTCTTTGTCTGCGTGTGTGTGTATACATGAGTGTATGACCCCGCACTTGTGTGGTGTCTGTGATATGTGCTGGCATGTATCCTAATATTATTTGAATTCTTGTGTGTGTTTGACGTTTGGCTCATGTGGGAGGAAAATGGCGAAAGCAGATATTTTCTACAAAAGAAAGGAACACCCTGTAGATGTAGATAGAAAAGGAAATGAGCCTCAACATGATATTTGCAATCACAAGTAAATATTGCTACCTACACACTGGCAGGGATAGATTATCTTATTTGGTGGATGCATAACTGATTACTTTTGATAAAGTGGAAAGCAGAGGATGAAAGGATACATATTTCCCAGCGCTGCTCTCCTTTGCCTCCCTCTGAGATGCTGGGTGAGGCAGAGATGATGAGCAAATTTTCCCAAGGGGTTTATAAACTATTCATGTTGTTTGATCCATATTAATATCATTTCATCTTTTTAGATTTTCATCGTATTAGTTCATGAACAGGGATTCTCTTTAGATAGGATGTTCTCTACATTTTAAGAATGACAAAAATGATTTTCCACAAATGTATCAATGTTCACTGGTCCATCTATGTATTGTTTTGTGGTGGTTTTGGTGAGACTTCACTAATTCAAGGAATGGACGTATTTTATTCTATGTATTAAATGATTTGTCATTTGGTCATTTCATTTCAAAAAGTCAATTACAATCTGCTAATGCATCTATCCTCCTTTTTTGTATGGAATAGTCTAGATTTCGTTTTAATTTGATTAATTTTACAATGCAAATATAAAAACAACTCATAGCTTTAATTAGTTATGTCTGCTGATTTGCTCTCTCAGACCTTCGCTGTTGCTTTTAATCTGGTATAATGCAGGTTAACTGGGACTGGACTAAGATCAGGTCATTGACTCAAGCCACTAATGGTTATATTACATTTTGTTGCAGTAAAGCTCATTGGTAGCTGTTATCTTGCTAAATGATGAAATCTTGCCCAGTGAGTTGTGATGCATTTTGTGAAATCTGAACACACTGTCTCCTCCTGTGCATTCTCCTGTTTCTGCTTTCAGCACTGCAGTGCTCACTGAATGCCAGGGTGACTATTCTACTGAGAGTCCAGGTCATAACAGCAGCTCCACCATTGTTGGCAGATGAGAAGGTTTCCTTTGGGTCATAAGCTGTTCTGTATTTCTCCACACTGTCCACTTGTCATCATTTTTGATGGATTTTGAGTGGTTTTTCATTACTCTGTTCTTCCCCAACTCAGTTTCTTTTTTTTTGGATATGTCTCATGAACCACATACTCAAGAGAGTTCTTGACTTCCTGTGCAGTTACAAAGGGACTTCTCTTGACCATATAGTCATCCACGAGTCCTGTGCTTCTCAAACACGTGGGGCCAGATGTGTTCATGGTATATATGACTTTTGCCAGACATTAACTAGTACTGGGATCATTTGTTCTGACTATATTTTCACACTTTTTAAACCAAGCCTGTGAGAGAATTTAGTATAAAGCAGCCAGTTTCAAGGTTCTTTATCATTCAAACCTATATTAATAGTTTACAAACTTGTATATGACGATTTACTAAATTTTCTTGAGTGTCTGGAAATTAATTTGATTGATTCATTAATTCTTTGTTGTCAGTGTGCATTTTTTACAATAAAAACAGCAAAACTCTTTAACAGCAGCCTTTTTCACAAAAGCAAGTATAATAAATAAAAAAGAGAGCATAAAAGCTACTAAATTGGCTATTGCTGAATTACTGAAAACTATTACTTTTATAGAAAACTAGAACTTACTGATTACATGAGCAAACTGGGCGCCCATGCTTGCAAAATGGGTACAGCAATGACAAGACAAAGAATCAGGGGAAAAGACACAGCTGGGGAACATAAGGCACAGGTGAACAGAATCAATTAACAAGCAAGAGGGAAGCAAAACTGAACACAACACACACAGGATGAGAGACTGTCAAAATAAAACTGGAAACTAACACTGAGACTGCTGCTAAAACACATTAACTTGAAAATCCAAAGTAAACAAAAACAAAACTGACTAAACACGGAAGATATAACAGAAACACAGACTAGGTATGGGTAACATAGAACAAAGAAAACAATGAATACAAAATCAGAATGAAAACCTAACCTAAGCAACGGGAATATTTAAACTGAA
>NW_005187402.1:11935776-11955409 GCF_000239375.1 Pundamilia nyererei | reverse complement strand
TTTTTTGTCTTAGAATTCAGAATTTATTCTCAAAATTCTGACTTTGTCCCAAAATTCAGAATTTTGACCTTTTTCCTCAGAATTATGGAAAACTTCAGAATTCTATGATTACTATCAAAATTCTTCCAGTTTTCTCAGAATTCTAACTTTAAATTACATAGTTCAGACATGTTTTTTCCCCTCTGACTTTTGACTTCTTTTTTTTTAAAGCATATAATTTCTGGCAGACGTCTGGGGACAAATATCACATTTGGGGGGAAACTCAGCTGTAATCCTCTTTTATTGAGTCCAGATTGAAAATGTTATATTTAGGTGACCACAGGATGAAGGATACATACAAGCCAATATGTCTTGCTGGAATGTTATAACCTTGTTTTAATTTCACTTAGAAAATGTATTTTTTTTAATGCTCTTGATGTTGTGGCTATTTATACTTTTATTGAAAATATATATTAAACTTCAGGTTAAAAATCAAAATATTTCGACCAGGCTAATGTCTACAGAACAAGCTTTGCATGCTGCATGAGGTTCTCTCAGGGGAGAGTTGATGCTGTCAAATTGCATGCATATTCTTGCCTCATGCTTGCTGGAAACACCCACTGTGTGTGGACGTGTTAGTCAGTCAAATTTCCCAGACTTGTGTTTCAGACTCCTCTCTCTATCTCATCCTTTCATTTGCTGTCAGCAGCTTCTGCCATTTTTTCTGCTACCTTTTAATGACCGATCAGGGGAATGTTCCAAAGAAAATACACCAAATGTATGATTTTACATACTTGTAGCACAGTCCTGGTTACATTTCAGCTAGCTTTGTAGTGCAGCAAAGTTTGTTTGTTAACTTGTTCCCTGAAGAACCCATCCCTAGCCCCAACTCTAACTCTAAGATTTTTTTATCTCCAGTTATGAGGACTAAGTAAATCCAAAATTGTGAATTTCGTACTGTAAGTTTTAGTTAAGACACATGATACCATGCTAACATTAGACTGTGATATGAGTGCTTTATTTTGAATGAATTATATGCTGTGATGTTTAAGAAATAAAAACAGAAAGGCAAGCACTGCTACTATAGTTTTTAATACTTTTAGTCTTTAGGCAAAACATTAAAGAAATCAAGACAGTAAAATATCTCTGCTCCCTTTATAACAGCAAAAACCACTGGAAAGAAAAAAGGTTACCAGGGCAACAACTCAGTGCTCATAAGCCCTGCTGCTACTTTTTTCTCTACAAACAAGACATTTTGGCTAAATTTCAGTGAAACACTTGTTTAAAATTTTTTAACAGGTAAAACTATAAACATAGATGACTGAATTTGGAACAAATTAAATTCATGTAAGGCAGTATTGACTGTGGTGTCCAAAATATATAAATCCAAATACTGGGAGCCAGAGACTACAGAAGGGGCTCGATAGCACATCCAGGGCACTCTAACAGGCTAATCTAGCATTGGCTGTTGGAACTCCCAGGCACACCAACTCCAGTCCAGAGTGTCTGAGAAAAAAAAATGGATTGCTTGTTTGTTTGTATTTCACATTTGATCTGAGTTTAATTTAATCCAGTATTTGAGATTTGACCTTTGGCTCAGATCAATAGATTCTCGTGACCCACTCCTTCTTGCTACACTTGACAAAAGAGAGCAAATACATCAACTCTTAAGATTCAACATTGCCTTTTCATGTGTAGACTACCAGGGGCCGCATTAAGGGAGAGAAAAGTGATGACGATTCTAAGGGAACATGACTGACAGCGGCCCCAGAAAGCAGTAGAACAGTCGTTTTTGTTTTTTTGTTTTTTTATGAAAATTATTAACCTATCACCTTAAAATAATGTTTGCTTTCACATTGTTCTCATAAACGTGTTTGTTTGTTTTTGGCAACAAAGAATAAAATCCACCCAGCCTCTACTCTGCCCCCCCCTTCCTCCCCCTCCTTATATCGCGATTTGGTTTGGCCCAGTGCGTGCGCTCCTAGCTGATGCTGAACGCTAGTGCGGTAAGACAGTTGGATAGCCACATTAAAAGAAAACACTTTTACACCATTTTATAGATGAGAATTTAATTATTATTATTATTATTTGATGTGTGTGTCTTCTGCACTGCTGCTATTCCTGTGTACCATGCTTGTGTATTGGCAGGTATGTGTGGGTGTGTGCGTGTGTGGATGCAGGTGTATCTGGGAGCACCTGTTTACAGGCATCTTCAGGCCTGGTGGGTGTGCCCTGCCAGGTGGCTGGCCACACCTAAGGAAATGATCACACACCTGCAGCTGATCAAGCATCGTTGGGGAGCTACAAAGCAGTGTGGCTAACAGCTCCTCAACTCTGGATTGTTGAGTGACTTTCCATCAGTTCTCAGTAAATGTGCGAAGTAAGTGCCAGTCTGCCGTTATGTAAAGGTACTCACGGCTGCCTTTGTATGTGTGTTTCCCCAGGAGGATTTGTGGAAACAAGGAAGCAGCAGACAGACTGTACACAAGGAATGGAGACAGAGCACAGAGCACGGGAGAAGGGAGAAGACACGGAACAGGAGTCGGGATCGCATTGGGGATTTATTGTTGTTTGGATTGTTACATCACTGTAAATAAACGCACTGCCACGTGGCCCCAAATCCATGGTGGCACCCCTGCAGACTACCACACGATGGAAGCATGAATTCAGGATTTAATCTCCAAATCTAATTATACAGACTTTTTGTATACCAAACAACAGATTTGTTAAGAGCTTTGCAAAGAACACATTGGTCAGAGATAATTTTTCAAGCTTTAATCCACATCAACGGCCCTCAGTTTCCCACCAGCTCTTATAGACAAACCTGTCAAAAAGTTTCGAGGTTTCTGCAGCACCTTCCCCTGATATTACGGTGGACAGATATAACTTGACCCTCCTCCCCTTACATCCTCATAAGAGTAGCAGCAACCTCCGAGTCTGAAGCTTGGGGAGTTTTTTTCTTTGCCTTTCATGCAACTTGCTGTTTATTACTTGCTGTTACAGCCAGTCCCTTTATAGGCAGAGTCATTATTTCATTTGAGTCACAGAAGCAATCTTTTCTTTTCTTTTTTTCAAAAGCAAGAGAGCGGCTGGTAACTGAAGCTGGATTACTGCTTTAGCCTTTATAATTTTCGATGCTTTATTGTAGCTTCATTTGCTTCAGTTAAAGTGTAAATCTCTTAAGAGGTGTGCTGTGGTCTGATTTATACCATCTTGACCTTTATTAAAATCCTTCACTTGAATAAAAGCACCAGTACAGCAATGTGAAAATACTTTGGTTCAACTTAATTCCCCACATTGAAATACCACTTTAGTAAAATAACTTTCAACACATTTAATTGCTATTTTAGTGTTGTAGCTGTTTGTGGAACTTGTTTTAGTTCATTTATACACTTAACACTTTTGGTTAGTTTAGTATAGAGGTCCTCAGCTTTAGGGTCAGCCTCCATCAAAGGTTCACAAAATAATCTGCCAGATTATTAAATGTTGCAGAGAAGTAGTGTGAAAATAACACAAAAAGGATGTAAAGAACAGTGTGTATAGTATTTGAGTTTCACGTTCTGCTGTGGCCTTATGTGAACTACTGCTACACTGTTAAAAAGTCAGTTGTTTATTGTTGTTTTAACAGTTGCTTTACTGTCCTAGGTATTATCTTGTGTCTTTTTCAGGCCTCGTGCGTTGTTTTGAAGTTACTACATGCTGATAAGCTGCCAACCTGGCACCCCTGGCTGTGTTTCATTTGTTTTCCGTGTTTTTCTCCTTTTCTCTCTTCTACCCTCACCTGGGATTCATTTGTTTTTCTGTAGAAAGCAATGAGGGCAAGAGGAAGCCATCACAGGTGGCTGCTGTGGTAACAGAAGGCTTGGATTAGACTTCACACCCCATGTGTATGTTTGTGCGTGTACAGAAAGTTATTTCTTAGTGTGATAAGAGAATAGAGAACATCCAAGTGAGTGCCTCGGGTAGAGTTTATTGCTTCCCCTAAATCTGAATAAAACATAGGTTATTCATAGTGTATAGTGGAGTCCACTTCTCATCTTGTCATGTCTTTTTTTCCTTCTCTCTCTCCGTGGAGCAATGGGCATTGTGTTGTTTAAGAGGAGATGTCATGTTTAACGTTCTCGTGAGACTAGTCTGTTGCAAATTTCCAAATAATCTTCTAAAGAGTTCAACTTTTTGTCAACAGTGATGCTGTCTCTGCTGAGCAGCTGTAATTTCTGCTGTGACTGTATAATCGCTCCTCTAGCTTGGAAAGGATTTGATGATGCTCACAAGGCCAACAATTGACTCACCCTGCTATGGAGCACAAAAAAGGCTGTGTTGTCTCTCTGACTATTTGTGTGTGTTTCAATGCATGAATGTTTACAGCTTTCTGAATCATTGCCCAACAAAAGGACCTCTGGCACCAGTAGCCATGTCGTGCCTCTCCAAAACAATTTGGGTCACACCCAGAGAAACAGATACGAGGGAGTTCTGAGAATTATTGGGAGCCATTATCCTCTATTTGATGTCTACAGAGAATTAGGTGGAAGAGATTGAAATGTGGGGATGTAATGTAAAGTTAGAGGGTGGAAAGTACATGAAATAAACTTGAGATATTGTTATGTGTTTACACGGGTGAAAGGGGTGAAAGGCGGACAGGAAAAGGAAAAAAATTAAATACTCTGACAGAGACAAAGAATGGGCCAAAGAGGGTAATTAAAGCAAAAGATGAGTAAGAGGGAAGATGACATGGTTGTGTGATCGCCCACTTGAAAGAAGTGCAGGAATATAACTGAAGTGGGAGAAAAGCTCAAGTGAATCCAAGGCTATCGACAAAAAGTGAGAATATACTGTAAAGTAAAATCACTGCAGTCAAAGGAGGAAGGAAACATAAAAAAGAGAGAGGAAAAAGAAAAAATAAGTTTATTATAACATGATTCATAAAGTGAGAAAGGTAGCTGACTTATTTTAGATACAGTGTTGTCACGGGGCAGCAGCATCACCAAGGGTGTGCTCTAATATACAGTAAGACATGAAGTCATTTAAAATACCCAAAGGGCTGTGTATTTCATTCATTCATTTTTCATTTTCCACAAATGAGATGAGACTGCGCAAAAACAAGACTATAAGCTGATTTTATGTCCCCTGTGGGCCCATTTTCTGATAACACAGATTTACAAGTCAAACCATTATAGAAACGTAAACCAAACGTTAACATGGCTCCACATAAATGCTCCACTTGCACTGGAGTAAAATCTGATTCCTCTTCCACAGTGATTACTGCAAGTTTTAATGCAAGATCCACAGGGGTTTTTTTTTCTGGATTTCCCATGTAGTTCAGCTGCAAAAAAGCAAAAGACAAACAAAAGATCCACGCCCCTGTGCAACAAGCATCGTCACACAACTAAGGTAGGAGTTACAAGTGCAGCTACTTTAGAAATACTGCAAATATAGCATTAGGATGAGATAAGAGACATGGTTTCTCTACTTACTTTTTCTATTAAGTAGTTTTATTTCAAAAATCGAATGATCTTTTTTTATGCATATCTACAATTTTATCACTTGTCTCGCATAAGTGATCAGTGTGTCAGGCTGCACTTGAACTTTGCCGGTCGGTTCTCAGATGCCTCCTTTTGGAATATTAATACGTTTTCCATCAGGCGTGACAAAATGTTGTCTTTTAGATTGACTGCAAAATGCTAAGAGTGCTCTGCTGGAATTATTTTGACCTGAACAAAAGGAAAATGAAAGGAAAGACATGTAGAGATGGACTGAAAGACAGAGAAAGAGAAAAGTCTTTTTAATTGGTAGTCAATCATTGTCAATGTCAAACGTTTGAAGGAATGACTGATTTATTCAGTGGTGAAAGAGACAGCTTAGAGCAAGTTCACACATATTAGACTTGAGCGTGTCAGGAGAACTGTTTCTGAAAATTAATTGGATGATAATTAACTAGTTCTCTGCAGGGATGGTGTGTGGACAAAAGACTAAAGATCACGTGGGTCTGAAAAGTAAATCCAGTGTGCAAGTACCTCTAAGCTGCATTGCTTCTACTGGCTGGAAGAGTCCCCTGGATCCCTACCCACCTCCTGATGGATACAAAAAACAAAAAAAGATGGTTAAAATCTTCAACTTTCATTACTATTATACTGGAACCTTGGTAAACCATTTTCCAATAAGTTTATAATCTCAATTTCTAATTTCACATCATGTGTAGAAAAAAAATTCCATTCATTTTCAAATTTATGGTCAATTGGGGTTAAATAGATGAAAAAGCGAGCTACACTGTAACTAACAGTTCGCTACCGCGTACGACTTCAGCATCCACATCATGAACGCAAGGTTTCAAAACATTAGTCAGCAATGTATAGATGGCTGCATCCAGATTTTATATACAGTCTCTGGTTCAGATAAACTTTTTGCTCATGTCTTCCTTGTGGACCATCCTTCTTCCCTACAATCTCTATTTCCTTTCTTTTCTTCTTTGTTTTGTTTATCTCTTTTAAATATTGGCAGCAGCCCAGTAGATCCATAATAAGGACGCCAAATCCTGTGCCTGCAGTGAAGATTTGCAGTGAAAGCACACTGCACATGCTATCACGCATAAAGTAATGTAACTACATATGAAATATGACCATGAGTAGCACTTTGTGCACATAATCCTGTCAGCAAAGCTTAGAGATAATAAAATGTAGGAAATCAGTAGATCCTGTAGTTGTTCCTTGTGGAGCCACAGTGTAATTAGCTTTCATGGCTGCAACTTTCCTTTGAGAAAACTTTGATAAGGGTAATCTATTTCCTCCCACTCTGAGGCAGCTCTGAGCCCACCACTATAGCCAGCTGCAGAATTTCCTCTATCACTGTAGGTAGAGGAAGCAGTGGCCACTTTCATGAGTAAATCATATAAGCCTTACATGATTCACTATATGAAGTAGGCCACATCTTATGCAAGTCTTTTATAAGTTTTTACTATTTCTTTTCCATATGGGATCCCCCATAACAGAAACTTACAAATTGTGTGGGACTAATAAAGATTATCTTATCTTATGCATTTCATGTTGTCTTGTTATAAAAGTTTTAATGCATTAAGCCTGAACACATTAATAACTGAAGTCTGTCATCCTTCATCAGAAGTAGCACCAATTTTATTTATTTATTTTTTTGAAAGAGTATTTTTGTGAAATGTACTCAAGAACATTTACACATCTAACTTTTTAAGCACAGTTGGAAGAAAGAAAATGAGACATTAAAAGTATCTTGTTAACAGTAAGGATGAATCTTTACCAACATTACCTGGCAAGTCTGACACATAGTTTAGTTTATCTCTTAGGTCTATATCACACCATATTTTTGCTGTCCTGTGTGACTGCATGCTGACAACCAGCATTTCAACAAAAAATGCATTTGTGAAGGACCATTTGTTAGGTTTAATTCAGCAAAAAACAATAATCCAAGTCTAAAAACACAGTCCATCCAGGAGCATGGCATAGCAATAAACTAAAAGTATAACTTTTCTATTACCTGAACTCAAACTCGTGATGAGAGGAAACTTCTCTAAAAGTTGTGTGAAGAGGGATAGAAAATGCACTGCTTTCATCCAGTGCAGTAAATGGTGTCAAAGATGCCTCTCTAGGGTGCTGCTGTTTCTCTGGAGAGTAACCCCTCCTGAGAAAGACTCTTCTAACTGCCCGAGTCAAGAAACCTTGGTCACCTTGTGTGTTGCCTCTTCACAGCTACCCTGGAGGGAGGCCCAGTAGTTTTCGATGCTGTGCTGCATTGCAGTGCACCTCTCTTTTTGTTGTGTCCGAACAGAGGGCTGCAGTGGGAAGATAACTTCTCTCTTCCATGACTTATTGGTAACACTATACTGTTTTCTCCTTTGTTGTGTCCTCCTCGTGGAATATCAGCTCAACCATTTGGGGATCTTTGAACCCTGAATAGCAGACAGACTGCAGTGCTATTAAAGCTTGTTAAGTATTTTCTGTATTTTTACTGAATGCCATTAAGGTGGCTCTTTACCTATTCACTACTAGCCTTCTTGTCCTTGACCAGCCATGCTGTCTGCCTTACTGTCTGTGGCTTGTCTTGCTTGCTAGTGTTCTATATTATGCCGTACTTAGGTTAAAATTGAGCAAAAGTGTATTTCTGTTGCTTATCCTTTTTGTTTTGCTTTTCTCTCATACCTGATTTGTTTTCTTATCATCTACATTTGTCACTGCCAGACTTAGTATAATATGTCAAGCTAGAAATGTAAGACAGTAATGATGATGACATGCCTTTTTCAGGAATCCAAGTTTCTTTTTAATAGTAAGCCATCAGTAATCTGGTGTCATGTTGTGAGCTCCTTTGCTGGGCTCCCACACAGGTCTACAATATCTTTTCAGATAGTGTCGCTGGATAAATAGTACCGACAAATTTTGAAATGTAGTTCAATATTTCAGGTCATCATTGTTCTTCCACTGAATGTCAATCAATAGTCCTCTGATTCACTGGCCTGCAGCACCATGGAAAGCAGTCCTCTGCCTGCAGTTCCCTGCTCACTGAGAAAGTTAAACATGCAGCTACCTCTAGCAGCAAATGAACTTAAATTAGCACAAAGTGTGGAAGATCAGAGAGCCAACTTAGCTCTGTGCAAAGGTAAATAAAATCCACCTCCCAGCATCTCTAAAACTGAATGATCAATGTGTAATCCTTGTTTAATTGTTTAGTTTAAGTAGATGATTGGGGAGCTGCCTTACATGCAGCGTTTACCTGTCACACAGTTCTTCTGTGAGGTTGTGATTTAAATATTTTGAAAGTAACATAACAGATGTCTTCATCTAGAAATGTAAAACCAGTTCAATCAAAACCGGTTGGTTAAAATCCAATAACTTGGTTTCTAAATTATATTTTTTTTCCACAGTTGCCTTGACAATCCAATATCTGTATTGTTTGCTGGGACCAAACAAAGTTCACAACTCTTTTCCCTTAATTTCTTAAATTTTCCCTTATTATTTCTGAGGCCAAAACTACTTTTCATCTCCACAAAGAAATGTGCTTTTCTAATGTTTGTTTGTCAAGGCGTTTTCAAGCCTTGACAAACTTACTTTTCCACTCAGATTCTGAGGGAAGTGACAACAAGAGACATCCATAATTTTGCTTTGAAAAAGATAACATGCAATTGCAATAGTGCCTGCATGACAGAGAAAAATATGAGAGCTGACTGGAGGTTGTTTCTAAAAGAGTCTATGGTAATTTCATGTACTTACATGCTGAACATTATCTCATTATTATTTGGATGCTAAATTACTTGTGTTCTCATTGGGCATGTCAACAGCATGCACATTGTACTGGCACTGAAGTCTTGATGAGGAACTGATTAGGATATCTATATAGCATATAAAAATATCTATTGGGATGCTGAGACATTTATACTCTCATCCAATTTGCTGGTATGTTTCATGCTCTGAGTTTTCTCTTTTCATCCTATGTGGAACGTCAGAGGTGTAATTGGATTTATAAATGCCCCCAAGAGCCCCGAGCAGAGATGTGAATTGTTGTGTGATGGAAATGCCATATTTGCTAACATTTTTCACCTCGCACAGTGGGACAACCCAGGCAGGTAGGATCTCAGAAGCTGATAGGGTTTATGATTACGGTCTGTGCTCAGGCAGACTGACAGAGCCTTTCTCTGGAGTCATTCGAGTGAAACTGAGTTTCCCTGCCAATGTTACAGACACGAAGCTCATTAAGAAACACACCACACTGCCTACTTTTAAACATCTTCTGCACGCCTCCCCTTCTCATCTCTTTCCCACTTGCCTCTAACATACCTATGCGCGCACACGCACGTACACACAGAAGCTTAATTTTGTTTCATCATTCTTGTTTTCCTTTTCTACACCATCTTTCTTTTTCTTTCACCATCTGCAACTACTGTGTGGGAGCTGCGTGACTATAAACTTACTGCTGGGACACCCCGCTTCCCTTTGCTTTGTTTCATATTTTTTGATCTTTATTATTCAAAATTGGCTCTCCTACTGCCACACTTGTACTTTATCTCCCAGCTGCTCCTGCCTCTCGCACAATGGGGTTTGGGTCAGAATATCTGACTCAAGTGAGCCTGGACTGTATCTTTTAAAAACAGAGAGGGGTGACATGACTAATCTGGTATAACAACTCAATAACAATGAACAACTGTCAAAACAGTGAATATGTCACCATGGCTTTTATTTCCAAGCATGTGTTTGAGCAAAGGGTTGGTAAAAGCCTTTTCACATCTCTTGCCCATTCATCCATTCAACCATGTTTCTTTTGCATCATTCAGATATTCTTTTAGTATTTTTTAACATACCTACAATGTGCAATCATTGACATCAGTATTTTTAATGAAAAATGTTACAATGTATTGCAAAATCCAACCTTAATGTAAACAATTAACTTTGGTGAAAATGTATCTTTATTGGTGTTTATTGTTGTGTACCTTGTAGAGTCTCTCTCAGTGTACGTTACAAGGCTAAAGAAATGGCATTTGGCAGCTGAAGGACAAATGCTTAATCTAATTTCCAAGTCTTGCTCCAACTTTACCCGGTATTACTATAAATGTCAGAGTACCATTTAACACAAGCTACATAACTATTAATTTATATTGCATATAAATGTCTTGTATGAGCTCCTAAATGTCAAACTCAAGTGTTTCATAATCATTTAGCTCATAAGCTGCTTATTGGACTTTTCAATTCAGCTTTCACAGTACACAATACAAGAGTAAGAAATATGTTTTGAAAGAAGATCCTATTATTAATAAAGTTAACTAAAACTTAAGACTTCAAGTTACACCAGAAAAATGAGCCATCGTTTTTTCCATTTTCTAATCTGGGTCTGGGTTGTAAAGCCACTAATCTAAGCAGAGACACCAAGAACCAAGCCAGCTGAGAGACTAAATCTCTCCTGCGTGTCCTGGATCTGTTTCAGGCCCTCCTCGCAGTGGGACATCCCCAGAAAATCTCACCTAGAAGATTAGCAGGCATCCTTGTCAGATACCTGAACCGCCTTAATTTGCTCCTTTCAGTGTGGAGGAATAGCAGCTCCACTACGAGCCAATTCAAAACTCTAAGCCAGCCACTCTGTAGAGAAAGCTCATTTTCACCATTTGTATCCCTGGTCACATTCTTTTGGTCACTACTCAGAGTTTGTGACCAAGGTGAAGGCAAGAGATTAAATCAACCAGTAAACTGCCAGCTTTGCTTTGACCTCCTCTCTTCATCGGGGGTAGTAACTCATTCCCAATCTGAAGTGGGCACTAAACCCTTTTGCAACTGAGGACCATGGTGTCAAACTTTGAGGTGCTACTTTCCTCCCAGCCCTTTCACACTTGGCTGAAAGCTGCCCCAGTGTATTGGAGATTATTCTTTAATGAAGCCACAAAACCACATCATTCTTTAAAAGCAGAGACGAGATCTTAAGACCAATTAACCCCTTAGCAGTCCAATTAGTCCCCTAAACCATCCAATGTCCCATGGGCGGTACGTCCGACTGCTAAGGGGTTAACCAGATACCATCTGCCCATCACTGTCATGGTTCTGGGTCATTTTGACCCAGCATTTTCAGTTTCTTGTATTTTGGTATTTTTCTGTATTATGGTTTATTTTCTGATTCTTTAGTTTTCCTGTTTTGAATATTTTAATCCTAAATTTCAGCGTTATTCTGGTTAAAAGTTTGTTCTTAGGTTAGTTCAGTGTCTAGTCTGTGCCTGTCATGTTTCCTGTTTTACTTTGATGGTCCCTGTCTCATGTTAGTGCATCCAGTGTTACTTGCCCCTGTGTTTCATTATGTTCATTCAACTCAGCTGTGTCCTCATGTGTCGCCAGTTCTCCTGATCACCTCATGTGTGTATTTAAGTCCTCAGTCTTCCTGTGTTCATAGTTCCTTGGTATCGTCTCTGTTGGCGCAGTTATCTTAGTTTTCCCAGTGTAGGTTTTCAGTTAGCTCTCACCCATGTTTGTCTTTGTTTGAGTTGTATTGATGTTTTCAGCCACAATAAAGGCTCGCTTTTGGTTTGCAACTCAAGTTCCGCCTCCTCACTTCTGTCTGCTCCTGGGTCCATCTCACTCACTCCACTTGGTCCACCCCATGCACCGTGGCAATCACTGTGCCTAGAAATCCTGTCTATGAAAATTATGAACAGAATTAGTGACCAATAGCTGCACTGGCAGAGTCCAACACCCACCAAAGAATGAATATCACTTGTGGAGTAATGCAGACCAAGCTCTTTATGTTATTGTACAGGGTTCAGATAGCCATATTGTACAACAGAACAGGACATGGATACAGACATGGCTGTGCCTTCACCAAGTCAACAAAACTGGGTGGGCAAGCTCCCAGACACCTTTGAGTATCCTTGAACAGATAAAGAATTGGTCCAGCTTTCCACAACTGCATTGTTCCTCCAGAATCTGAGGTTGGACCAACAGATATACTCTATTCTCCAGTAAAGAGCAAAGATATTTCCAACGAAGGCTGAAGAGCATGATTCACGTTTTCTGGAAACTACTTAAAGAAATTACCAGCATACCTGTCAAGGAGAGTTCAGGATGTGTTGAAAAATAAAATCGCATAACAAATACTGCTTGTTAGAATTTACAAATTCATTTTTTACTTTAAATATAGTATTTCCATTTTTGTATGTGTTTAAATAAATTGCTGCACCGTATTTTCTTTTTCTTTTCTTTTCTTTTCTTTTTTTAGCAAAATATAAAGAAATGTGGAGTGGCTTGAGACTTTTGAAAATGCACTATATATAAAAAATGTGAATCCACAAGAGAAGGTACTGATGACTATGTTTTTTTTTTCACAAAGTTCTTGTATTGTTTGAACAAGTCTAAAGTTTTATATATCACCATCCATCCATCCATCCATTTTCATCCGCTTTGTCCGGGGCCGGGTCGCGGGGGCAGCAGCCTAAGCAAAGAGGCCCAGACCTCCATCTCCCCAGCCACCTCCTCCAGCTTATCCGGGGGAATACCAAGGCGTTCCCAGGCCAGCCGAGAGATATAATCTCTCCAGCGTGTCCTGGGTCTGCCCCGGGGCCTCCTCCCGGTGGGACATGCCTGGAACACCTCACCCAGGAGGCGCCCAGGGGGCATCCTTGTCAGATGCCCGAACCACCTCAGCTGGCTCCTTTCGATGTGGAGCAGCAGCTGCTCTACTCTGAGCCCCTCCCGGATGGCCGAACTTCTCACCTTATCTCTAAGGGAGAGGCCAGCCACCCTTTGGAGGAAGCTCATTTCTGCCGCTTGTATCCGCGATCTCGTTCTTTCGGTCACTACCCACAGCTCGTGGCCATAGGTGAGGGTAGGGACGTAGATCGACCGGTAAATTGAGAGCTTCGCTTTTACACTCAGCTCCCTCTTCACCACGACGGACCGGTGCAGCGTCTGCATTACTGCAGCTGCAGCCCCAATCCGTCTGTCGATCTCCGGCTCCCTTCTCCAATCACTCGCGAACAAGACCCCGAGATACTTGAACTCCTCCACTTGGGACAAAACTACAATAATATAATAAAGAACCAGTGTTACATATATCTTCACCTTTGTCCTGTCATACACAGAGACAATTTTGAATATTTATAACGTTCCCAAACAAAAAGATCTTAGACACAAGTATTCAAAATGTATGTCTCTTGAACCTCCATAAGAGGTCATATGATGCAGAATGGCATGCTTGGATTTTCGAGAGGGGCTTGCTTTTCATAATAAAGAACAGAAAAACTCAAACTTAAATGTCAGCAGCTTTACATATAAAAAAGCAATATTTTTTGGATTCTAATATGATTCTTCTGCTCTTACTTTTTGCATTCTTTGTTTTGATTGTTTATGCTTTACAATGACTTCATTTTGGAAAATATTTGCAATGATCCCCAAAACATAGCTGGGTCTTCTAAGAAAATATATTTCCTTAGTTTAGTTTAATTATGACTGGATAATAGGGGTGAGCAGTTCAGTCCGAGTACCAGTAGTATCAATATCAACGCTGATATTGATATTGGATCGATACTAGCATAATAAGATTGATGCTTTGGTTTGTTTGCCTCTTCTAAGTTTAGTCATTCATTACACAGGAGATATGTCTGTGCAAATAAAGCTCCTCTCATGCAAGCACACTTTGCTCCACCCCCTGCTCCCTTCACTACTGTTTAGATGTCCTGCAGTCATGTAACTCAGTAGCACTGAGCAGCAACATGTTGGTTACAGTGACTGAGAAAGTGGAGCATCGTGTAGAGGCACTTTACAACAGTAAATGAAAATCCTTTAAAAAAGTGGTGCGTGTTGGAAGAAAATTCTTTACTGTGGCAACAACCCTGACTTATATAAATAAATGAAAGACCAAAACGAGGGCTTTGTCCTGGAATAAGCAGCAAAAGAAATGAAGAGAGGAGGAAGGAAATCCTTCAGACAGACCCAGACACCCAGCACAGAGACAGAGGTCACTGTCACTGTCCTTTCAGAGAGGCAAAGAATATCCAGGTAGCTCAGACAGTGGTGAAAGTCATGTTTCACTCAGGAGTGTTAAAGTGTCACTGGTCTTCGTAATTGTTACTTTAGCAGACTGATTGCCTATAGACTATATTCAGGTATTTAAATAAAATATTCAGTCTATGAAACTGTGTGAAATAAATGTTTTTATTCATATTTTACTAATTAACACAAATGTGAAAAATGCCTGAATCTAATAAACATGTGTTTTTATCAAGTCTGTTTTATTCATGTAACACACTTAAACCACAGAGCTTGCCCCAAAGTGCTTTCAAGACGGGCACATTTACATTCCAGGTCTAAAAAAAAAAGGTTTCAAAATACATGAAAAGCTGAGAGATGTTTTTTTTCTGTGTTACTTAATTATTGCACTGTGAAAAGTAAAAATCACAGTTATTAAATGGTCCTGAAAATGGATTCAGAATGTGACACAGAATATGATTCTTCCCTGCATGATCTGCCTTTAGAGCTTAAAAGTTTCAGTGTTGGTATTGGTATCAGAACTACTGGTTCTGTATTTACTTTACTTATCAGATTGATACCGATATTTACAGTATTAAACACCACTGAGATGGTGAACTAATTTTGGGGTGGGGTGTACTATAGTAAACCAATGATATCTCCCCTATATAAGCTGCCTTTATTAGTTAAAAGTATCGGTATTGGTATCGTCAATCCTGTCTCTGTATTTACTTGGTAACAGATCGTAACAAAATTTACAGCATGGCACATTGCTACTGGATAACTGCCTTTAAAAATATAGCATATGTAACATATGTAATGATATAACATTTCTTCTAAATTCCACATTTTTAACACTAGTAAGTGAAATACAGGAATCTCCGACTTTATTAGCTTTGGGGGTGAGGGAGCACCTGAAACACCTAACCCAAACAGACTGTTCGAGAAAGAACTGCAAAATAAAGGAACAGTTTCTCTACTGACTACTGCTTGACAACCTTATTAATCCTCGTAGCAGCCTATTTCGTGAAAACGACTGCAGCATCAGCAAGAGTACGCGAATCTGCGGAGATAAAAGATATGTTCTAAACCTTTCATTGGTTTTATCTGCGCCAAAACAGAACAGAACACACAGAGAGGAGAGTATTTCTGTTACTCACATCAGCATAGGTACAGAACCCGACAGTAACTTTTCACTGAACCAAACACATTCACACAGACACCAGAGGCCTACAAAGAGAGGCACAACAGAGTAGTCGATTAATAATTTACAGATACACTGTCACATACCCGGGAAAATAAAGCCCTGGTTATGCGCCCTATTTATGAAGTGTACTTTCATTTAAAAAGAGGGCCCTGCGTCTGTCCGTCTGTGCGCATCCTCCATAGGAAATGAAGCCGTTGAACGCTCAGACACACATAGCACTGCTCAGTTGTGGCTTATGTAATATAATTGTATTAACTACGGGGACACGAGTTCGAATTCCACAACAAATGCGCGGGACTGACAAGAAATTTGTGTTTGTAATGTACACCCAAACAGCGCTTTGACGTGCCTCCCAAATCCTGCCTGCGCTCTACTGTGAACACAGAAAAAAATCCCCTGATGAAAATCAATGACACGGTTAGTGGGAGAGAGAGAGAGGGAGAGAGAGAGAGAGGAGGCGGTGTCTCCTGACAGAGGAGGAGGAGAAAGCGCCCGGTCCTCTAGTCCTCGCTGCTCGCTTTTGCCGTCAATCCCACAAGCAGTCGGGTTCTACCGGAGTGTGCCCGGGGCTGTGGACTTATTTTACCCCGGGAATCAGAAGTGGACACCAACGAACTACTCCAGGTGGGCAGTTCACTGCGTCGCGTCGCTGGTGTGAATTTGAAAAGAAATCTAAATTTGAAGTGATATTGAGAGAAAGCAGCTGAAAGCCAAGACAAAGGTGCGTGAGGGCAGCAATTGTGTTGACGCCGGTAATTGCTTTTTTTCCCCTTTTCTGTTTTTTAATTAGCGGATGGCAAGCTCGCGAGCTAATGTTACGCTGTGCCCAATCTGCCGCGGTAACAACTCTCCAGTGTTTATAATCCGATTAGATGGAGCCTCAGCAGTTTGATGAAATGATCACTCTGCACCCCGTGCAGTCTTTCAGTGGGGGTCCGTTTGTTGCTTCATTGTGACATTCTGACCCATGATGCGTCACAGCGTGAGAGTTGTGTGTTCTCTAAAGTGCTCCATCTCACTTCATCTACACTTTGCAGCATCCTCCGCTCCCCATGTGTTTTCTCACTCTTTTCTTACCCCCGCCTCTCTCCTCTCTCTCTTCTCTTCTGTGTTTCCTTTCAGAAGATGTTCTTCTTTCTGCTACCTGTCGTGGCTCTCTTGCTGAGCAGAGAAACGGTGGTCTCCGCTAACAATAATGAGAAATGGCTGGGAACCGTGGCTCAGTATAAGGACAGATCCTGGAACAGATTCAGAGATGTGAGTTGCTCTGAGAAACACAACATCTAGCCAAAAGCGGCGTTTTAATTAGCTTCAATGCGAATCTTTTCATGTGTTTGTGTTTATCTGTTTGGATTTGTGTGTGTGTGAGAGAGAGAGAGCACACTGCACCCTTGATACACCCTGTGAGTACTTGAGCACTTGCCAGCAGGCATAATCCACCTTGTAGAAACTCAGCAGGTTCAAACCCCGGCTGAAAGCCAATCAGACTTATCGACAGACATTGCACTTCTGTACACGACGGGGAAGAATTCTTGCCAGCTTTTGCTTTGATTGATTGAACGATATTGCTACTGAACTGCCTTTTTTCTTCTTCTGGTAATGCTGTCACAAACTCATAGGGTGTCATTCTGTTATATAGGGCTTTCATTAACAATAATTAATCTCCGTTTTCATTGGGATCAGAAGACATGGGCGTGTGCTATGTGATTTTAACATACAAAACACCTTTGCAGTTAATGTTTATTTATTTATTTTTTATCCATAAGCCTTTTCTGTTTAACCTAAAACAATATTAATGTTTAATGCAAACTTTATGTAGCAGCTATTATATGCAGAGGTATGTGTGTTCTTAAGCTGTGCACATAAACGGTGAACCGAAGGGGCATGTTTCCTGAAGGGTAAGGTGAAAATCCTGGATAGTATTCTCATTTCATGGAAGACAAAGCCATAAAAATGTGCAGTCTTTGGTTCGAATCAAATCTTCAACACAGACCTGAAAATAAACGTTTGCAGTGTTTTCTGACAGCATGAATTTACCAGCTTTAAAGCTGCTAAAACAGATATTAAAGTGTATCCAATGCACCTTAACTATAACCTGCCGTGTTCCTACTGTATTGGGACTCTGTCTTGATCTTCTATCAACTCTGCATGATCAAACAGTTCTAAAGCGTCCTATTATTGGAAAATGCTTGGCCTCCATCTCTATGCGTGTAACACAGCTGTCTGCTGGGGGAGCCCTAAATGGGTTAAGATACCTCTCAAGCAATGTTTAATAATTTAAGTGAGAATAAATCTGAATACCCAGACGTCTTGATGCATGACACGTGTTCTTCAAATAATTAGGAAAAGCCTGTGCTCTTCTTTAAGTATTTTGAGATGCAAACTCTTCCACCAATGTTTTAGGTTTGGCCTAATGTGAACTAACACGCATCACCAGACCAATAGTAACAGCAGTGTTGCCATACTCTTAACATCATGATGCGCTTTTCTGCAATCCCCAGAGATTTCAGCAGACAGAGGGGTAACTTTGGCCTTATTAGAGCTGGCCTTCCCCACATAGTACTGTTACCGTGATGTGAGAGGTGGTCGTTGCAGTATACATTCAGTTTGAGCTTTACTACCTGCAGTGTGTGTGTGTGTGTCCACTTTATTCCACTCTCTGGTCTCCTGTGCAAATGAAAGTCATTAACAGGAAACTGTCAATGGAGAGCTGAGAACAGGAGATGAGAAGGAGGAAAAGGAGGGGAAATGAGGAGCAAATATATAGGGGGGAAAGGCTGCGACATTTACTGTACGTTTAATATTTCAAGCAGTGCTACTAACCAAATGAGGGAGCTGCTGTAGTGTTTACATGTGTCTTTGTGTCCCTGTGTGTGAGTGTACTGTCACACCTATCATGTTGGGAAACCTGCTGGTTGTGATTTGTCCAACTGTGTCTTCTTTCCTTCACAATTTATTCCTAGTGATTTCTCTCCTCCTGTGTCTGGCACCAAACTCTTTAATATCACAGCCAGTAAGAAGACTGCTCTGTATGAATCAGTTTCAAACTATAAAACAACTGTCTAAATTTGATGACTGCGGAAATTGTGATCTTCAGGGACAGTACTAGGGTTGGGCAATAAATCAGATTTTATTTTCAGCTATATGTTTGAGCTTCAATAGGTCCTAGCAACTATGAAAACAAAATAACATAGATGACATTGTGCCACAATCCATTTTGCTATGATGCTCTAGTTTTGTCTTGTGTTATAAATGAGCACATCCCTCTTTTTACAGCAGTGGCTTTTACAGCTCCTTTACAGCATAACGTTCCCAGTCAGGCTCAAATGTTTTATCTAGCTTTTATTTTTCTAGTTATTTTATACTGTTACCAGCAACTTTATTAGGTACACGTGTTTAGCTAATATTTCAAATATCTAATCACCCAATTATATTGCAGCAACTCAGTTCATTTAGGGATGTAAGCATTGTTAAGATAACTTTTTGAAGCTCAAACCAAGCATCAAAATGGGGAAGAAAAGTGATTTAAGTGGCTTTGAATGTGACATGGTTGTTGAAGCCATATGGGTTGGTCTGAGTATTTCAAAAACTGCTAATCTGCTGGGATTTTCCCATGCAAACATTCTTAGGGTTCACAGAGAAAGGTCCAAAAAAGAGAAAATATTGAGTGAGAGGTAGTTCTCTGAGCAAAAATGCCTTGTTGATGTTAGAGGCCAGAAGAGCATGGCCAGATGCTTTTAGGCTCATGGGAAGGCAAGAGTACCTCAAATAACCACTCATTACAACCGAGGCATATGCAGAAGACTATGCAGAGTAGTCTGTAGTATTACTGAGCTACAGCAGCAGTCAGCTAAGAACTGGAAACCCAGGCTGCAATTCTTCCGGCCGTACCACCTGGAGTAGGGCTGCTCAATTAATCGAATTTTAATCACGATTACGATCTGGGCTTTCAACGATCATTAAAAATGACTGAGCCGATTATTAGCCCCTC
>NW_005187402.1:11928757-11934388 GCF_000239375.1 Pundamilia nyererei | reverse complement strand
GAGATTCACATCATGGGTGGACATCTGACAAATCTGCAGCAACTGTGTAATGCCAGAAAGTCAATATGGACCAGAATCTCTGATGAATGCTTCCAGCATCTTGTTGAATCAATTCAAAGACATTTTTTTTAAAGTTTGAAAATTTCACATTTTTCCCTAATCAATGAACAATCACGTTGCACAATCTTAATTTCATCAGAGTAATTGTGATTGTGATTAATTTTACCATAACTACTTGGTCCTAGACAACAATTAAGTGATCTAAGGAGACTTAACACTGTGAAAAAATGTTTGGCATAATCATCAGTCTTAAATGATAGTCTTAAATTAAACTGTGTGTCATGTATGTAATTATTTTATTTAAGTCTTTAGTAAGAACAAGGACCCCAGCCATAGCACTGCAATCCCACAGTGTGACTGCTGCTATGAATCATGTTTACAACCCAGGTAATTAAAACACAGATTGATATGATTCCAGTTCACTCCCCCCCCCCCCTCCTTTTCTTCTCAACCATGACTCCATGGTTTCTCCATTTTCCCCTCATGGTTTTTTTAATTTTGGGGTGGGGTGGACGCAGTATGTCAACAACATGTTGAATGTTAAGCTGATGATCTGGCGCTGTTTTAATCATCTGACATTCCTCAGAGCTGATATAGTGTGGAAGGAAGATGATGTGCAGATTGTAACGTGAAAAAAAAACCTGCCTGTCCTTGTAGTGAGTAATATAACAAATATTTTACATTATTTAAAAACATAATTATTAAAAACAAAAGATGATTATTCTCTACAGGATGGCACTTGGAAAATTATCATATCACAGTGAAAGCAGATGGTAAGCGAAGTATAGAAAGAATAATTACTTTATTGTGAACAGTAGAACCCAACAGTACTGGATTTTGGGGAGTTGATGCTCATACTGAAAATATATTGCTATAATGACCAATATTCTTCTACTGTTCGTCTGACATACACTCTGGTACATTTGCTGCAGTCATTAATGACAGTATTGGAGTCGCTCTGCAGGGAAAACTATGATGATGGTGATGGTGACACCGTTTATAATTTAACCCAAGCACCTTTTCTGTAAAACATCTCTACCAGACAGCATAGCTGCCAATACCAATATATCTCTAATAGGCTGATATCAGCTAACAGATGTATTAGCTGCACTCTGAAAATATATCTCAAGGTTTAATAGCCTTGCTGGAAAAAGTTTAGTGTATAACAATGAGTATCAGCTATAAATTATCCCGATCCTTATATTTTCCAATTTAATTTTATCACCACTTATTAATCTTGTGAACAATTTCTTTTTATAGCAGTACGTCAGTCTCTCTATCAGTTCTTTGCTCTTTCATCAATTCTTATTGAGTGATGAAGTCAACATTTTTCTTCCAAGTTTCTCCATTTCTGTCATTTTCTCCCTCTGTCTGCAGAGCAGCGAATGACCCTGTGCTTCCTCAACCATAGCCCTTCCTATCTCCCCCTTTCTCTTCCCCTGGCCTTACCCATGACTCCTCCTCTCTTCTGTTCTCCTCTGCCTGCCATGTTTCACTCTGCATCCCTGTTGATGAGCCACTTGCTCCTTCTGCATAATGCATGAGTGTCCATTTCTTGGCAGAGCTGGTGCAATAGTTAAATAGTCAATGTCCAGGTGGCTTATCTTTAAAAAAAAAAAAGGAACACGGGATTTGATTTATTCAATTGCTTAGTCACATTACTAATAACTGAGGTCTAACGTGTAGGGAGATAAGTGTGCTGCAGATTAATCTAGTCCTCCTTTTGTTAAATGACATGCGGTAGAAAAATAATTGTGTTTCTTACCAGCACAGTTTGACATTTTAATAGCATTTTTCTCAATCAATAGTAGCTCCAGTGTCTTTGTTCCTTAGTTGCATTCATGATGCAAACGTTAATTTATGCTGTTTATGCAGACAACAGAACATGTTTGTGGAATAAATGGCATGCAATGTTCAGAAGGAAGTCTGTAGAAAGACTTGCTGCCAGAGCTAGTTCAAATACTCACAATATTGTGATTAGCTGTCTTGTGAAAAATTGCTTTAATTTGTTGAAGATGTGGTTCAGCTTGCTAGAGGACACCTAAATGTTCTCGACCAATTAAATTGTTTATTAATCCTTAAATTTGCTAAACCTTCTTTGTTGCACTTTTGCCAAACGACTTGTTGTTGTTGTTTATGCCAACAGTAGCCTTTTTGAGTTGTCCTGAGGTTGCAATCACCATTTTAATTTTCATAAGCTCTTATGCAAATAAACTATAGCTGCAGAGAATATACACACATTTGTATGCAGCACAGGGTTCAACTGTGTTTCTGTTTCAGACAGGGTCAACTTTGTTGTAAGCCTACAGCTGCCTTCTGTTGTTGGCTACATCAAAGTATTCTGGTCAGGACAAAAGTGAATATGAGAGGTCCAGCTGGAGCAGTGGTAGAATTAGTAGCAGCAAAAACTGCAAACCTTACTAACCAATCCAAACCTAGTGACAGAGATGATGCCACAGAGCATCAAAGAGCAACCCCGCTGATTTCCTGGAGCGGAGGCACCAATATTCACACTTCCATCACACTGGTGGCACATATTCATCCACTCTATCTCTCCTCAGACGCTTATCTCAAGTGTTGTCAATAGACACATTTTTAGCAGATAATTATGGTCCTTCATTTTTTTCTAAATCATTTGGCTAATTACAGCAGCGTTCACCTTGTTGACCACAATCTTAGATGCCCTCTGCAGGGAATAGAGGTAATAATGTAGGATAATCTATTTATAACATTTCATAAAATAGTGCAATTGGAGATATACAATGCAACTGAAAAGATCCTTTTATAATCAAATTTTATAGAATATTGAAAGCTATCAACAAACTGTGTGTACATTGTTGGGCTGGCTGGTTTGGGTCAGTTCTGCTATTCTGGATTAAGACAGTCTATCACAGGTGGATTTTATTGGTTATTGGTTAGTTTATATTGAAATAAATGTACTCTAAGCATTACAACTGAAGAGCCTTTTTATATTGTGAGCATGAGCTTAGTTGATCTGAAATGAAACATCAGTGCATGAGCTTAGAGATCCCCAGATGGCAGAATGAGAGATTGTTGAAAGAACTGGAAAAAATAAGGCATTCTGCAGCAAAAACTCAACAGCTGCTTAGTTTACTCATATGTCATCTTCTGCTGATGGGTGACTTGCAAGACCTTATGGCTTATTAGCAGAATGCATTAAGTTGAGTGCAACAAAAAAATGGTTAGATGGCTGTGTTGACGTCACAGTTTACGTGAGCAAAGACTATCATGGCAAGCATACCTGTGGCATTAGTCATCTCTGACAGCACACCACAGACTTTTCTGCACTGTCACTAGGAAACAAAGACACCAACTGCAACTGTGTCCTCCAAGCAGACTAGAAAATAACATCTGAAAGAACACATGTTCAGAGTGCCTATAGTTGCCTGCATTCATGGCCACAAGTCACTATAGACAGTTATAGTGGAAAGTAAAAAAGCCCCTTAGCTTTCAATACAACCCCTGCTAGCATGCTATAGGTAATGTACAAAAACTTTTTGACTGACAAAAAGTTCTGGCTATAGATTTAAAAATGCCATCTTGTACAGGAAGTATGTTGACATAGACTTCTTAACTTTTAGACTTGTGGGACAAACCTACCTGAATGCATACTGATCTGAAAATTTGGTTCATGCATGAATATACTTGGAGTTACATCTCAACCGTGTCATCTTCTCTCACCATTTCTTCTGGCTTTTTTTCCTGACAGAATAAAAGCTGTCATTTCTATTCTGGAATCTTTTATACTAAAGAGGTAAAAAGAAAAAAGTTTTCAATTTTCTGAGCTTGTTGTTTGTTTCTTTTCTAAAGGAGGCTTTTTTACTAGCTGTCCACTTCCACTATTTCCATTCCTTTCAGAGTGAGATCCTGTCTACCACCCTGCTGGTGTGCTGTCAGGTTTACAGAAATCCAATAAGTCGAATTTATGAGGGACATTGGATGTCTGCTGTGTATTACCTCATGTATTTGTGTAAATGCATTCCGTCTTCAGACTGTCTATTCATTAGTCGGTGTATGGAGAGACATGATGAACACCTGTGTATGTGCTTGTGTAGGTGCCCTGTAATTTAAACATGAGAGCCACCTGTCTCAGCTCATTCTCACAATGAGAATTAAATGCCATCCGTATTCTGTTTTCCAAGATGCCAGCATTTTCGGGACTGTCAGTCAAAGATCCCGCCTGTGGCGTAGTTTTGTCTGCAACAGAAGCACCTGAAGAGTTATTATCATTTATTAAATTCACAAATGGTTTGTTTGGTAGCTTGTTTTACATGTTTTGTCCTTTGGCATTTATGGAGTAAAGGATTTTGCTGAGCATGCATTTTTTTTAGTTCCACACACTGCTTCACAGTCAACACATTTATACCTGGATGCACCCCTCTGAATCCAAATTAAATGGTATTGGTCGGTGTGTCTGGGTTTGTGCAGGCCTGTATATGCACGTGCTCTGATTGGTCGGTTGCACAGCCAAGGGGGAGGGGTAGGGAGGTTTAGAGAGGTAGCTTAGAAAAGACGAACCCCTGGAGTCACCTTCACCTTCCCCCTCTCTCTCTCTCTGACACACACACACAATCACACACACACACATGCACGCACACACACACACAAACATACATAAATCCTGAGTGTATTCTCCCCAGCAGACATACAGTATTTCTGTCAATTAAGCAAAGACTTGCCTGAACACCTGTCATTCTTTCTTATCTCCCCCTCTGCTCTGCCCTCCATTTCTCTTTCTCCTACTCAGCTGCTTCTATACCTTCTCTTCATGCATTTCATTATCCTCTCTTCTCTCTCTCTCTCTCTCCTGGCTCATCCCATTTTCTTTTTTACATTCCACTAATTCCCGATGAAACAGTGCCCTTCAAAATAAACCCCCGCTGTCTCTCATGCTTTCTGCTCCTTTCAACCCATGATTTTTTTTCCATGCTCTACTTCTGTGTGAATATTTTTCACTTTGAGCCATTGATGTCAAATGAGAACATTCTGATTCTAATCTCTGTTCTGAAGGACTGTGGTTGTGTGCATTTCTTTGTGTGTTCTAGTACCTCTTCAAACTAAAGTTTCCATGTGTCTGTCTTGCTGATGTTTCTGCCTGTGTGTACTGACACACAAACACATGATCCCATCCACCCCGAGGCTTTTGGTGAGATCAATTATTCAATTCACAGGGCAGGGTAACCTGGATTGGAGCCTTGATCAAATCAATAAGAGTGAAAAATACAGGAACACACAAACACATACACACACACACCATGCATACATAGTCAGCTGAGGGCAGTTCGGTCACAGGAAAGACAAAGGTCACTGTCCCTTATGACCAGGACACACTGATTGTGAAGTGTGGGTGTGTGCACACATGTGTGTACACTCAATACTGGAGTGTACAACAGAGAGATAGACAAAGCAGGGGAGATAAAGGACTGGCCGTAATTTTGGCTACAGACCAGAGAGGGGAAATAGAAAAAAGAGAGAGAGATGCTAGGAGAAGAGAGGAAGAGGAGGAGCTTTAATGTGAAGCCTATGAGCACCGGCAGAACAGATGGACAA
>NW_005187402.1:11913782-11928428 GCF_000239375.1 Pundamilia nyererei | reverse complement strand
ATTCCTTTAAGCAATATATTAGAAAACTTGCATTTAGAACCCTTGTCCTTGGTACCATTGTAATAGATGAGGTAATAATGAGTTATTACATTGCCACAACCGTTAAATGTGTCTAGTTATATATGCAAAGAGATTGTAGAACTTTTCCACTAAGTGCCAAAAATGTAATGAAATTTCCTTCACAAGCATTAGCTAGCAATATAATCATTTAAAAAAAATCTCACAGGCTAGAGACTGAAATGTGAATTTACCATTCTCTGAATGTTAGGTAAAAGCATTAGCAGTAATTATATCGCTGCATAAACAAACTAATTGAATGCCATCAAACCCTCCCTTAATGCAACAACGTGATGGAATTTGGGTGGATTCCCTCTTCAGTCCTTTTTTTTCCCT
Source organism: Pundamilia nyererei (assembly GCF_000239375.1). Classification (NCBI taxonomy): domain Eukaryota; kingdom Metazoa; phylum Chordata; class Actinopteri; order Cichliformes; family Cichlidae; genus Pundamilia; species Pundamilia nyererei. Next base: position 11,928,035 of record NW_005187402.1, on the reverse strand, counting down.
GAACATTATTTTGAGTGTTACATCTGAAAAATAAAATTTGGGATCATTATCATTAAAAATGGGTCACAATAGTAATTTTAGCAACCACACAAGCATTATTGCCTATTAAAAGAGATTCTTGTATCAGCAGTGGAGCTTTCTCTGCTTTCATTTGCCGCTTCTTCACATATAGTTTTGATTGGCTATTTGATTCACAGTCTTACCAATTCAATAATGCTTTGGGCTATGGGTATTGAGCAGGATTCCATCTAATTAATAATTCAACTAATCATTTGAGCACTACAACAGATTCAATCTACGTTCTAAATCTCTAGTGTTAACATGTGATTACAATGCATGCAGGACGTATGCATACACCTTTGAGCTGTTCCCTCCCTCCCCTCCCTTCATTTTCTTTTACCATATTTCATTTTCATTGATTTATGCCATTGTTGTTTGTTTGTTTGTTTGTTTTTATATATTAATGGTCGAGTAAAGTATAAATGTCACAGTTGTTCTTGCTGAATCTGTTGCCACTGCCATTGATGAAGCTGTCATCCTCACTGTGCACCTGTTTTTAGAGTGTGATCAGATGTCTTTTCCTCTGGGGTTTTTTTCTCTCTCTCTCTGCATCTCTCCATACGCCAGTGTTTGATTTCTCTTCCTGTTAATCTGCTTTATAAGTTGACTCAATGAGTACAGATGAGCTATAGCAACCTTATGTGCTTGCTTGTCACTCTGCCAAACCCCAATACAACAATTGCATTGTAGTATTGTTGTGTGAGGCCTTTGGTTCATCTTTTAAATCATTGTTTTTCATCCTTGAAGTCTTAGTTAAATATATATGATGCACACAACAACAGCAGCAAATATTACTGCCACAATTAGGCCGACCTGAGTCTTGTTTTGAAAGAAAACTCTTACAGACTTGAAGTATACAGAGGTTTACAATACGATTTTTGGATGTATTGATATTGAACAATGAACAGATTGGCTCTCTGTGGTTGGACTGACAACTAGTCGCAGCAGATGGCTTCCCTGAGCCTGGTTCTGCCGGAGGTTTCTTCCTGTTAAAAAGGAGTTTTTCCTTATCACTGTCACCAAAAGCTTGCTCAAAGGGGGTCATCTGATTTTTAGGCTTTTCTCTGTATTACTGTAGGGTCCTTACAATACAATTTAAAGCACATTGAGGTGACTGTTGTTGTGATTTGGTGCTATATAAATAAAATTGAATTGAATTTTGGTTATTTAATTGGTTATTTAATAGCCTTGGAATAACACACCTTTTCACCTATTAATTTGGTGTCTCTTACTTTGAGTCTAATGCAATTGTATTGTAAGAATGTATAGCTGTGCAAGGGGTGGTGCTAGACTGTATTGTTCTATTAAATACTTAGCATCTCAACATGTTGACAGTGACTGAGCTGAGCAGGTATAATGTTCATCCTCAGGGGTAGTTCAAATCTGCCCACCATAGTTAATACCCTCACTCAGTAGCTGTTGAGCTTTTTCATTCTTAAACCAAAAGTTGACAGTGTAGAACATTCAGGTAACACATAGTTTGCATGATTCATTCCTCTGGAATATTGAAAACTTCAGAACTTTTTCTGGCAGTCAAGTTGTCAAGATTTGTCTGCCTGGCTCTTGACAGACAGAAAAACTTTGAGCAGTTCTGTGGAAGGCGTCAAAAGAAAACATAATATTATAATAATTATGCAGCATGAAATCTATGTGACTGAAAAAAAGCTGCTGGACATCTGGAGAAGTAAAGGTTAATTAGAAGAAATGTGAGCATGAGGTAGAGAAAGATAATACTCACTGTTCAACTGTTTCTCCGTTATAATAATCACTTTTTGTATTGTGCAATTTGTTGCTGCCACACAACAGACCAACATTTTCTTCTCTCCACCGTCATGTAGTGAGGTATATCTTGTGATTTATAAGCCAGCTTCTTGCCATGACTGATTATAAGTGTCTTCCTTTGCTTGTTCCCCGTAATCACAGGCGTTGTTACTAAGATGATGAACGCATCGCTTTTCTCATCGTGATAACTGATGCAGATTATCATACAAACAGCACTCAAATTACACATCAGCCTCTGGAATGAATTGTTTGGCTACATATTGTGTTTTGGTGGCAGTATAATCACTTATTGTAATTCATTAGATTTTATATGCAAGTTGGCTTACCACATTTGAAAAACAAAAATAAGCCTTTCCAAACCTGAGAATCAAAATGTGGAATAAATTGTGAGAAGTCTGTTTCCGTTCTTTTTTCCCTCACACCTTCGCAGTTTAGTTTTAGATCAGTGTCAGCATCTCTTCCCCACCTCTTTCACTCTTTCTCTTCTTCTCTCACTCTGATGTTTACAGTCTCTAAAACCATGTCAGATTGAATTGGTCATTATCTCGTTTTTCCCCTGAGGAAAGGGATACAGTTACTGTTTGTGTGTTAGAGTGCGTGTGTGAGTTTGAAAGATGTCTTGTCTCCTTCAATAATTCATCAGGTTTCTGCTATTGCGGCTCATGTGATGCTCGAGGGGGAGGGAGTAAAGGGGAGATACCAAGAGAGGCAGAGAGAGGAAGACGCACCGAGATCTGACAGATTTTATTTTGTGTAGCTGTAATTGATTTTCCATATCCCTTACTGTATCACTTTCTACAGCATGTTTTAAAAACTCATCATTTCCACTCAAGGTTTAGAGAACAGTATCAATTTGGTTTTCCTCCAGAAAGCAAATGTTTATTAAATTAACAGACAATATACTAAATAGAGATTTGAGATAGACTGGTGACCTATCCAGATTGTCCATTTGACAGCTTAGATAGACTTACATCATTTCATGCTGCTTTTCTATTGATTGGCTTGTATTTGTATCAGAATTGTGGTCTCAGGGCGTGTCTGGTCACAAGAAAACAGATAAGTTTTTACTTTTGATTTATGACTGCTCATTTGGAGCCATGATTTAAGATATCACATTTCTTACACAATGGTAATCCTTTGTCTAGGTTAGCCAAAAATTGCTCGATGTGTGGTTTAAAACCAAGACTGCTTATAAACTTATCAAGTAGAAAAAGTTGAGAAATAAAGAATTCCCCCAAAATGGGCCGTAACAGAAATCATAATAAATTTGCAGTGAAACTATTATGTTATCCCAATTTTTAGATTTGGTTTACTGTAAATAGGTTGCATTTTGTGCACGTTTTTACATGTATTTTTTCCTCAAACGTGTTTCCTTGTTGAACATGTGGTTTTACTACTATCCTTGTTATCTAGCCTAAGCTTAGGCTAGACGTGCTTAATTATGTGACAATGTTGGATTCTATTTTATATTCATATACTGATGAAGTTTAAAAAAATAAAATAAGTCCCTGCAACACTTTCATTTATGATATGCAAACTCTGGGTAAATCAAAGCAATAGCGACAATTCTCTGAATTTTGAGAGGGTTATTATAGCAGATTGCTAAGTGTCTGAGAATGTTTTGATGTTACAGTTTGTTTTATTCTTACAATGTTATGCATGCAGTGATGCAGCTGAGTTTGACCCTTTTGACTCGTAGTGGTCATCTTTCATAAAACTGACACTGCATGCACTGATATGCAAGGACCAGCATACAGAGTAGAGTGTTTTAATCCAATACAGGAAAATTAGGCACATTTTCAGCATGTCCCTATCTCTAAAGGTAGTCTATTAAACATTTACAAACTATTGCATAGTTTGTGGTCACAATTTGGAACCAGAAACCATGTACCTTTATGAGTTTATTATCCTTTACCTCAGTAAGTTAAACTTTCTATTTTGTTTTCTGTATTTGTACTTTAATTACACTCTTCCATGAATATGTTTCCTTAACTGTCACTCAAATAGCACATTACCATCAACAGCGCACTTTCCCTCAAGATTAGTGATGGCTGTGGTTCAGGACGTAGAGTTGGAAAGTTAGTGGTTCAAACCCTTGCTTTTGTGAAACTTCCTTGGGCAAGAAATTGAAATGCCAGGTCCCCTTGATCATCTGGATGTTAAGCTATAAGCATTTAGGTGTAGAAAAAGGCACCCTGTGTGTATTTGTTAATGAGGCTTATGGTGAAAAAGAGCTTTGAGCACTTAAATTGAGTACAAAAGCACATAATAGTTCAGGCTTTTTCTTCAATAAGGCTTTGTTATGTTTCCAAACATTTTTGTATTTAGTGAAACCCAGAAGGCTCTGAAAATAAGATCAAGGTTTAGAAAGACTGCAATTTTGCTTTCCGGAGTCACCAAAGTTATTACAACAGACAAAAAACATCCCATTTTGAAGCTGTGGTCATGCTGTTTTATCCAACAGTTGTAGAGATATTTCACACAAAACCACAAGAGTGGACCTCCTGGTGGCATATGGAGAAACGTCAGCGGGATTTGTCCTCTGGGGACCGCAGGAGTCCGAAACAATTTCCCACAGCTTGTTGAGATATTGCCTGTCTTGACCAAAGCATAGTGCAAACCAATCTAGAGACGGACATGGCCATTGCCATTTCATACTATAAAGGCATATAGTAGGAAAACTGCTCCTGTACAGGATTCATTCAACTGGAATTCAGGTATTACATTTCAGCAACACAGTCTGCACCATACTCCTGCTGCGAAGTCCTAATAGAGAAGAATCCAGTTTATTGTAAGCCCTGTGTGTTGGTGGGAATCTGTGGTGGTGAGTATTTTCTGCTCTGTGTTGAGGGTCAGAAATGGCAGTTGAAATGGATAAAAACCATATTGAGCACAATAATCAAGATCTGTAACAACTCTTAAAGTTATTCCAGACATTGGAGATACTTCTAGTATGTCACTGCCAACTTTAGACCCATTTTCTGAGGCGTTACACAACCACTCTCCAATCAGATGTCACAGTGTTGTCAGAGTAACAGCTGGGCGGATGTCCTGTTTCAGGCTGACTTTCAAACCCAGAGAGACATGAGTAACCAGATTTAAGCCAGATGGTGTTTTTATGCTGTATGTTATTTAAACTTTTAATGTTGAAGATATTGACATGTGTTTGAAGGAGAAACCGCTCATTTAAAAGTCATTTGGTGAAGTTCAGTTTTTATTATTTTAAACAGTGGAGTCCTTTCATTGTTAGTTGTAGAGTTTGTGCTATTTTTTAATCTAAACCATTATTACATTAGACACTATCAGTAAAGCTACTTATGCATCAAACAGTTAATACTAAGTCTATATTTTCACCTTCTTTTGGCTTTTGATGTGTTTATTGCAAAATCTGCAAAGCAAATTTATGCACATGTTTTGTGATGTGGAATCTGATAAGGTTTGTTTTATTCATAGTTATAATCCATATAAATTACATTACACACTAGAGGATAGCATGTGCTCATACAGGGATTTGTATCACTGATTACACATTAAGCACCATTCAAAACGAAGTGTAAAATTGCTTTACAAGAACAAATGGAACACTACAGTTAATCTGACCAAAATAGATAGTGCATTAGTGCAGTTTTTATTTTGATCAGCTCAGATTGTATACATTTATGTTCTCATTTCTGTATAACGGCATTGGATGAGTAGCATTTTGCCCATCTTTAACCATGCTTTTGGATTTTTTTCCCGGGATCTGGATGTTCCCACTTAATAAACAGTTGTGTGATGGACTTACCTTTATCATTTCCTTCACTTTGTCACCTTTGTGACACCCCTAATTCTGTATGATAGACTGACTCTGTCATGTTGCATGTGCTAACAACGGCAGTCCCAATGATCGAGCAGTTAGCTGGGGAAAGACATAGGAAGAATAGTGAAGCAAAATGGTCATATGCATTGGCTAAATAAAGGGAGATTGATTATGCGTATGTCACACTTTTGATGAGAGAGAGACAGAGTGAGATGGATGTGGGAGTAAAAATGAATACGTTTATGTATATGCGTGTTGGAGGCTGACACAAGAATTGTTTGACAGCTTTAATTAAACTCAGCTGAGTCAGGCGGCTGAGCTGCGACTTCAGTCACAATTTAATGAGCCACACACGCAGCAGCCCACACGGAATAAGGTGCATTTCTTTAAACCTCCCTCTTTTCTTCTGCCTGTCTTGTGTGTGTTTGTTTACAAAGGGAGTCCCCATTATGTGAAACATTAATTTTTAAGATGAAAACAGGGTTTAGGTTTTGGCAGGTAGTAGTTACGACTAAGGTAAGTCTTAAGAACATGATTGTAAGTCAATAAAGTTCTCTAAAGTCATGTAAAAATGGGAACAGAACTAAGCATGTGTGTGAGTGTGTACATGTATGTGAGCGCACTCCTGTGAAAGCACAAGCCTTTGGCTTATTTCCAGTGACTTCCTCGTGGATTTTCAGTTGGATAGTACGGTGTGCTCAGATGCTGCTGATCAATACGAGGAGCTTCCTTTTTTTCAAACTGACAGAAAAAAAAATGTTCCTTTCCAGCCAGTTTTGGCAGGCATGGCTTCGCTTTGGATGGGACTTTTTTAATTGCTGCAATTAAGAGATTTGCTTTGCCAAAACCTTTTATTTGCACAGCATTAGAGCCTCACTGACATATTGGTGGTCCAATATTATCAGCTTATGTTGGCTTATCACAGATATGTTGTAACCAGCATGTATGCTAGACCAGCGGTCCCCAACCTTTTTTGCGGCACGGACCGGTTTATGCCCGACAACATTTTCACGGACCGGCCTTTAAGGTGTCGCGGATAAATACAACAAAATAAAACTAGTACCGGTACAGAAAAAAAAAAGATTTATTCATAACACACGTGAAAAGACCCAGGAAAACCGAGTTAACGATAAAAACGATAACAAAATAACGCTGAAAACCGATAAAAACCCTGAAAACCATACATTTCACACTTGAGCCTCAACTCTCGCGGCCCGGTACCAAACGACTCACGGACCGATACCGGTCCGAGGCCCGGGGGTTGGGGACCGCTGTGTTAGATGATTAGAGATGGATCTTATATAGCACTTTTCTACTTTCCCAGTGCCCTCAAACTACTTTATACAACACTATTTCTATGCACAAGTGCTTTCTATTTAACATTCAGAGAGAAACTTGGGGTTAGTAGCTTTCCTAAGGACATTTGGCATGCAGAGTGGAGTAACAAGGGATCGAACCGCCAAATTTCTAGCAGATGACCTCCTTTACCACCTGAGCTACAGCCACCCCTTATTGCTGGCATTGCTAAAAAAAAAAAAGCAAAGAAAAAGCATCAGAGTTTGTCCCTTTTCACGCTGAGATCTGATATCACTAAATGATTCGGCGTAATATTTAAAATGCTGCTCATACTAGATACTACCAGAGCATTCTAGGAGCAATAGTATAGAACAACGTAACTGTAACTGGCACTGTATCAGTTGGTATACTAGGAATTGTTTAAGTTGATAGCTTGATGTTGTTGTGTATAGCAGCTTCTTGCATGGGATCTTGTTCGCCTATTAATGTATTCTTTTAATTGATATGTTAGAGCCAAGGCAATGTTGCATAGAGCTAATAAAGCCTATTGCAGCTGCCTATAGAAAGGCGTGTTTTTTTTTGTTTTTTTTTTGTTTGTTTTTTGCCTGTCCCGTTTGGCTCTTTTGCCATCAGAATTGTTGTCTAAAGGCAAAGTAAGATGCCCAACGGATTTACTTTACCAAATTGACCATCCCAGCCTTGCCATAATGGCAAGTATAGAAAGGCGTGTTAATCAAGTGTCACTTAGTGTTACTGGTTAATGCAGGTAGTTGGAAAGAAATTGTTGGACTGTACATAAGTAATTAAGTGCACATACAGACAAACAACCACACACAGAGATATTTGGAACCTAATAGAAGATCCAATCAGGCTGACATGTGGTTTAAGTGCTCTGTTTAATGATCTTAAGTAGATTGTTTTTGAAGTATTCAACAACAGTGTACAATACTTTGATTTGCACTAGTATTAATCTACTCTTGTGTATACATGCAGATACATACACTCAGATGAAAAAGTTTATGACCCTTGCTTTTATGTGTTCTCGCTTTTATTACAGCAACTTTTCATGGTGAGAGCTTTGACATTTAAATGGAAATGGCCAGTATCAACCCACTCTGACTTTCTCTAACTGGCTGCTCAGAAAGAGAGAGTGGGTGAGAATTTCTGTGGCTCACTTCCAGTGAAAGCACTATTTATCATAATGTTTTTACCTGTATTTGTGTGTACTTGTATGTGTGTGGTATGTGTGTGCCATGTGTAGCCAAAGGGCAAGAAGGACACTGCCTGCTTTAGTTGAAATTCTGTCAATCCAACCTCTGTTGTTTCACTTTCTGGATTTCAGAAACTGTATTACTGTTAACTGTTGGATCTCTAGGGAAAACACTTTAAAGAGTTTTAATACTGATCAAAGCTGATACCCTGATTTAATTCAACCAATTAACTGATTCTATTGCTGATTCCCACTAGACTAGGTGATAACTGATTGTCATAATAATAATATTAACAACGAGTCCAAGAATGTGTCATCTGTTCCAGCCTAAACTGTAACTGTTTCTTTGTAATTGGAAAATAATTACACTGTAATACATGTATGCAGTATTACTATAAATGACACAGGATTGTTGGAAAATATTATTTCTACTGTAAATCCTTTTACATGAATAAATAACCAGTCAGTGGCTGATTCATTGTTGACTCAAATTCAAATGTAGATTCTGCCTCAGTTAACCTGAATCAATATGTATTAAGCATTAGTTAATAAGCATTAGTTAATGCACTGTTAATATGTTTATGTGTAAAAATCTTTTTGAACATTATCTGCATTAGTATTTTATTTTATAATTTTTATGTAAAATGTGAATAAATACAGTGAGGGCCCATTATGTGTATGGCTACAGTAAATTATATTTTCACTCACTGTAGTTTTTTTTGTGTGTGTGTGTGTGTGTGTACATATTTACTTTTTTCAAACTTTTTGTTTAGGTTTAGGCAAAGACATGTATAACATAGTAAATAAATGTATAAAAAATATGTTACATCACTATAATATTATGCTTATTGTCTCTAACCAGCAGTGATACAGTGCATATAATTACATTGACATTTCTTCAAAACTGCACCAGGAGGCAGAAGAAAAAAGATCTGGTTTTAAAGGGCAGAGCTTGTTTATACAAATAAAAACCAATCTGAAAAAAAGAGCTATGGTATATAACACTACCTGACATATCCCTGCATTGCTCTGTATTTAAACCTTTAAAATAACATGTAGAGGTGGGACTTCCCTGCCACTGTGCTGAACTTTACTTCAGACAATACTCACTGAGCTGTGCAGATCATAATGTACTTGGAGCTAAAAATGTGTTGATACATTAACTGAAATTACCGCAGTGCAAAAAAAAAAAAGAAAGAAAAGAAAAACAAGATTTCAGAACAACTGAGCCTACACATCTTGGTAGAGCAGCGCAAGTGAGAATACAGCAGATGTTACATGGTGAGATTACTAGCTATTGCTTTATGGGAGAGCATTATGGTGTTAGGAAATGATTTCATATTTAAGGTCCAATGTTTTCGAACCACTTGAACCTCGTCATATAGACAGATTTCATCAGAACATCTGGTGAAATCCATTTTTTTTTCTTTTTGTTAGAATTATTAACTACTGAACTCCTTATGTTATTGTATCGTTATTCTAAGTCATAGACAGATTTACTTTTTTCATTTAGTTTGTGGTAGAAATGATGGTGGTAAGGTCTGCCTAGTTTTATTGCCATATATAAAACTATTTGTTGTGGTTGCAATGTTTGCCCTTCTCTCCTAACTTTATTCACTGTGACAGAGAACCGTGGTTGCAGGGAACAGAATTTTGAAGTGGACGTAACTTAGATTTGTTTTCATTAAAGAGCTTTGTTTTTCAAAAAGTGTGAAAAATGTTCACAGTTATAGAAAAGTAGAAATAAAGTAAAAGTTATAGATAGCTTGACACAATATCGGGATTTTTTTTGCCCGTTTAAGGCAACATCTTTTAGGGGACACAAACACACCGTGATCTCAGCTCACATTAAACTGGAGAGTTTGTGTCGATTTGGATATGAAATTAAAATAAATGTAGCATAATTTCTTTAATCGCAGGGTAATTTTGTTGTTTTTCTGTCATGTCTTACCTGACGGAACAACAGGTAAGTCTGTATTTCTCTTTCTTTATTGTAACACAGAGGCAAATGTTTGCTGAGCTCTAATCTTGGGATCATCAAAACAAATATACGATAGCTGTCAAAGAATAAACATAAGTGGTACAGCACAAAACTTAATGACTATTTATCAGCATGTGCTATTACGTTTATTTTCTGGTTGGCAAGCAATTGGGACTCGAGGGATTGTGGCATTTGTTTTCAGCTGGGTTATATAAACACGTACCTACAGAGATTTGCGCCGCTGGCAAGATGGTTTGTGGCTCTCAGCGTGTCAGTGTGTTTGTGGGTTATGTGTCTTAGTAGGTAGAGCTTTGGTGACTGCATTGTAGACCTTGAGGCTCGAGTGTGACAACTGAGATATGTAACCCTGCTCATCTCCACAGACACGGTACAGTTTGATTTCACCACAGTTTGATGGGGCTCCAATGCACTACAAAAAAGCAGGGAAAAATCTAATGCCTTTAGTCTCTGACCGTGGTTCACTGATAACACTACTGATGTATGTGGAAATGTAGCCCTCTTGTACAATTTTATACCACTGTTGTGGGAATGATTATCCTGATATAGTTTTCACAGCATTTTTTTTCCACTTCTGACTAGAGGGTAAAAACCTGCCAACTGGCAAACAAATGTCTGCACCATTATTTAAGGTACATCTGGACAGGACACAGACTACAATTTAGCATGTTGCACAGTAATAATAAATCAAAGATTCAGTAGGATATTGTACTGATATGCTTAGAGTGATTTTAAAAAAATCAGTTAAACTTACTGGCTGCAGTGTAAAGTATGGTACTTAGAAATTTATAACAAAATCCAGTATAGTATTCAGTATAGTTATTTCAGAATACTTTATTTATGTTAGGTCAGTTCTTACACAGTTTTAAACAAGTTGGGGAGGTAGTGTTGTAAGTAAAGACATTAAAAAAGAAATGTGTATCAGTTCTGTTATAACAATTCCTTATGAGTGCAGCATTTACCTCTAAAACACTGAGCCAGCAGGCTGTAAAGTTTATTTATCAAGTGGAACCTCTTTAGTTTGCCTTAGTAAGAACATCTTCCTATCCTAGTCGATGTATGCAATCCAAGTAATAGAAAGTCGCTATCAAATGCTGTGGTTGCTGATGGTGCATAAAATTACACTTTTCATGCAGTCTTACTGTATTATGGCAACACTAGCTGCTTCATTTGCAGTAGAAATATGTTGCCCTGTAACAAGTTTCACAATGCCAGAATAAGTGATATTGGTTAGTCTGACCTCGTCAGAAGAAAACCCAGAAATTCTAATATTGAACCATGACTCCTAAGACAATTAACAGTATTGTTGGGGTTTAAGATATAAGGATATAAGGAATCAAACTAAATGGTAAATAGAACTATATATAGCAAAATGCATCAACATCGTCTTGAGGTAGATTATATTTTTTTACCTTAACGTCAGGTATCCACTTCACATGGCAATGTCTAATTGTAACTGTCACTTACTGACCTAAACGCACATGGTAATTATGTGTGTGTGTATTCAAATTCAAAGACGCTTTATTGTAATGACAATATTGTTTATTAATTGTCATTTTTTTAACAAGTCAAAGCATCAAAATCCAATTTATCATAAAATAAAAGATACACACAGATCAATACATATTAATTATCCAGTTCATTTCAACTTAATTTATTCTGTAAACAACTATAAATCATGCACGCATGTGTGTGAGTCCAGGTCCTCCAGCATAGTAACCCTACTATTACTACACTACTTAGTTCATCATTGCAGCGTTTTAGATAGATTTCTTTGCATTTTGTTATCATTTGGTTTATTAAAATTTGTGTTTGGAAAGCTCTGGCTAAGGTGTGTTTGAGGGAGGGCAGTTAGTGTCAGCACCATCTGATGCATATACGCTTTTAGAATTGTAGCTTTTTCCTGTTGTTGAAATTACCTCGTATTATTATTCATTTACTACTTTTTAAAAGCTACTTGTTTATCTTTAAAATAACTGAACCTCGAGCCGCAACCTTTGGTAATTGTTTTTTTTAATATAAGAAATGGAGTAGTTTTCATTTTACTGTCAAGGAAAGTCGTCAGTAACACTGTAAGGTAAACAAATAAAACAGTTTTTAAAAGTTCACTTTCTTTTTATTTTGGATTTTATTTTTTTGAACCCCTGAAGTCAAGTTTGCAGAGGTTTTCCTGAGTGGAATAAGAAATGCTCATATACCCTGCTATTATTTGTAAATCAATTTCAGACCCGACTCGCCCTGTTAATATTAAACCTAAACCTGTACAATGATTAAGGCTCAGAAGTGCTGTTGGGCAGGATGGCGAATATTGTGAAGGTAAACACACCCTTGGAGTTTATAGTGCATTGAGTTCACTTAAGTTCTGCTGCTTCTTTATTTGTGCGTTCTGCTCAGAAATAGTAGATGGAGGCTGACAATCATGCCTTATACAAATTCTTGTATACTTAAAACTTTTCTAGTATAGTGTAGACTCAATAATTACATAGCTCAGCTTGGGTACATTTGTCTTTAATGATGGCCTACTTTGTGCACTTTTCTGAAAAATAACTTATCTTCAAAGGATAAGACTACTGTTTATTTTTTTCTTCTAGACAAATGGTGACATTTTACATTAAGATTCTTTTTTTTATTTAATACATATCAATGTATTTCTGTAAATATGCAGGAGAAGTATGAGAATTGTTTGCAGCAGCTTTTTCTGCAGTGAAGCACAAGCATAGGAGCCTGTTTATTCTACTTCTGGCAGTATATAGGACGAAGGATATAAATATTTGGGGTGCTCTATATTTTTGCTCTTTTTAGGTTTTTGTTCTCTCTCACCTAAGCTCTTTCCTTCAGTTTTTTTTTTTTTGCTTTTGCTGCTGCTTTTAAATGGAGATAGAAGGACCTATTGTTTATTACTAAAGCTAACTTTGCCTTCAAATTCAGATTCAGTCTTAGTGTGATTCAGTCTTCTTCTTGGCAGTAAAATTGGTATAGTTTGTCACCATAACTTCTTTGGTGTGCACTAAACATCGAACTGCCTTGAACTTTTGTGGGTGGAAAACCATGTAAAATAATTAACATTGAACACAAGTACCAGATATGTAAATGGTTTTTAAATGACAAAAAAATTGTTTGGTTTTAATGTTAAAGACTATACTGCCTTCTAGGCTAGAGGGATGACCCTCAAAAGTGCCTTGCTTAGTTTTCAAGATCACACAGATTCAGAACACAAAATTTATTACGGTGACTCGAATGAGCAGGAGGAAATTAAGCATCATTTGCATTTAGCTGAAGTCAAAGAAGTGGAGTCAGCAAGCCATACTCCTAAAAAACAGCTTGCAGCTAGCCGCTAATGGGAACGGGTCAAATTAGAACTTGAACATGGTTTTAAATAGCTTAAAATTAATTAAATTGACCTCTGCCAATCACACTCAGCAAGTCATGATATCATTTTTAACCTACTTAGTGATTATATCTAGCTTTGTTGAAGACGCTCTGCCAATATGAGTGAAATCTATTCTACAAAACTAATTATAAGTTTAAAAAAAACTTGACATTTTCACCCTATTTACATCTTTTTTATTGTACTTTGACTACACCATACACTTTTTAAATTAGGACAGCGACTATACCTGATGTACCTGATCTTTGGAGGGGGGCTGAAGCTATAAGAATGTGAGAAACGCTCCCCTCCGGATGGTTTATGCTCAAAAGTGTTGTATGGAATAATGAGAATTGTATGGAATAAAATGATTGTTGATTGAGCATTTATACACCGAGTGTTGTCCTTCCTTCAGCCCAAAGATCAAAGACCACATGCATATATATCGCTGGATTCACCACATTTTAGGTTTTTTTGCAATCCCTTTTTTGTGCTCTTGTACAATCTCAGCAAAAACTGCCTAAAATTTATATTAATACATTAATCTAATTGGCTCATAATTGAAATTTCCACCTGTGATGGCTGCACTTACAGCCACACTGTGGTAATATCACCATGTTAGTGTAGAGGCTTATAAGTAACATTGCATTCACATGTCTTTCTTTAACCCTTTAAGACCTACCATAGAACCAAGCCCGCCAGAGCTTATATTATATTTTTACATGCTGTGGAGCCATTTT
>NW_005187402.1:11904930-11913101 GCF_000239375.1 Pundamilia nyererei | reverse complement strand
AACAGAGCGTTCCCGCTCCGATCGGCTCTAAAGGGTTAAATATAGGAATTAATTTACAGGACAATAAATAACTGGTTTTGGTTTAGAATTCACTCACATATCCACATAACACTGCATTCTAAAATAAGTGCGCACATTTTAGTTTACACTGTTATGTATGATTAATCTTTTGTTTTCTGAGTTGCCTTCGTTGCAGCTGTTCCAGTCCCTTGATTAAGGAGCCAAGAGGTGGGAAAGGGGCGGAGCGAGCTTTAAAGGAGGACTACAAATTGGTTCATGCCGTAACTCAGGACCATGGGGGGGAATTGGAGTTCATTATGTTTGGTTTAGTTAGGTTTTGTGTGTTTTACCCCTTCTCCTGTTTTTGTGGGCTGATCAGCCACTATTTAAGTTTCCCCTTTGTCTCATTAAGTTAGGTCAGTTTGCTTGAGTTATCAGTTGAGTTGTCAACTTTGAGTAGAGTTTTGTTATTTTGACCTCTTTTATGGGCCCAAGATTTTGTTTCTTTTTGCATGAGTTAACCAATTATGTTTTTGGGGTTAAATAAAAAATCTTTTTTTTGGATTTTAGCCTGTGCCTAAGTTTCCTTCACTGCTCGGTCCATCACACCACCTTTGAAGCTTTTTGTAATTGAAACAAAAATGGATGATTGTAATAGTGAAGCAGTACATCTGGATCCATTCCTCTTTTAACTTCAAAAGGTCATGCTGAGTGTATTGTGCTCATATTCTGTTACAACAGCACATATCCCAGTATGTATACCTGGGAATGTACAACTCTCAAATGTAAATGAAGAATAGTGAAATATTTATGTCGCCATATGTACACTAAACAGTGGGAGAGATTGGAGTGTAGAAAATAGTAGAGCGTAGTAGCAGAGTAAGAAGGGAAAGCAACCAAACGGAGGAGTATGAGTTTCGAAAGTGACAGGTCCATTATTTCTTTCATCCATTAATAACCAGCCTGGTCATTAGTTTGAGAAATGAATCCAGGCGCTCACAGAGACAAACAAACACATTGCTAATCTCTGTTCTCAAACAGAGTGTCAATAGCCCGACATAAATGAGAGGAATGGAAAGCAAGCAGAGAGGTCACAGTGGTGAGAAAGAGGAAAGTATACCGAAAAGAAAATATGGTAAGAGATTGTGACAGACAGTTAAAAAGCTGACGGGCATTGTTGGGGTTTTGTAGATGTAATTCACATAAATTGATGCTAAAGATATCAAATGGAGCAATGTAAATGAGGCAAAAGAGAGGAGAGGAAAGGAAAGGAAAGGAAAATGAAATGAAGTGGCTGTGATTTCTGCTTGAGTTTGGGCAGTGATGGCTCTGTTATTTCCATCATCTGTGAGGAGCCAGCTAAGTCATTAGTGCTAGAAATGACTCTTTGTGGCACCGAGACAAACAAACATAGCACCGATGTCGACTCTCAAACAGAATGCCAATCAGCAGCTATATGTGTTTGTGATGAACGGTAATTAAACTGTGAGAAGGACAGAAAGAGATAGAAGCGGTCTGTGGTCTGTCCTGCATGCCTTCTTGCAGCATCGATTCCACAGTGAAATCAACAAATCACATTTCAGAAAGGAATGCCCGTTTGCTCTCTCACCACGTCTTCACACTTCCTAGCCCATCTTTCAGTTGTACCTTTTTTTTTCTGTTTTCATCTTGTTCTCAGACTCATACTAAACACACTTCCCACAGGTGTCTATTTGTCTTTTTCTTTGTCTTTGAAAAGGAGATCATACAGTAGTAGTTGATGGAGTACAATAACAGAAATCCTGCAGATGGACAAGGTCAGAACCTTCAAATATACCTTCCGTGCCTGCAGGCAAGCTGCTTGGGTGTGTCTGTGCGAATGCCAATCGATGGCAGTAAATTCAACAGGAGCTCCAAACTAAGGCTGCAGATGTCGCTTTCTTTATAAGATGATAAATGGAAAATATAAAATTTTATCGATCTTCATGTGGACACTGGGTTTTGCAGTATAAACAGTAATATGCTTAGACCTAGAAGTAAAATTTAAAGCAATAAATTCAACAATATAATGCAAAAGGAAAATGGAGGATAAAATTTTATGAAGGCATATAATCATAAAAGGAAATGCAACCAACAGTTTTAAGTCAACTAATCCTAGTTCCCGTTTGAAACCTTAGTTTGACTATAGGCCAAGTCTTCGATTCAGTTCAGTTCAATTTTATTTATAAAGCACCAAATCACAACAGCAGTAGCTGTTACGTTTTATATTGTAAGGTAAAGACCCTACAATAATACAGAGAAAAACCAATTACACAGCAATTAGACTCCCCTATGGGCAATTACTTGGTGACAGTGGGAAGGAAAAACTTCCTTTTAACAGAAAGAAATGTCCGATAGAACCATGTGCAGGGAGGGGCAACCATCTGGTGTTGCTCACGGGAGGTCTTCAGCCTAAAATGTAATCACTGACCTTATTATGGTGATTGGCTTGAATCCACGCAATGTGAGGGTGTAAACAGATTAATATACCCCTTCTTCTGACTTTTCACTCACTGATGATGTCCTGAGACTCAAAGTTAGGATGCTTCTAATTGAGTAAACATTCATATACAGTTCACACATGCTTAAACGCAACAAAAACACACCCAAATGCACAGCTGCTGTCTTGGCTTCTTCGATTGCACTGCCAAGTCTGTATTGAATTTCTGTTTGGAGGCAGCCACCCGCCCTATTACGGTGTGTTCATCATATAAACTCACACTTAGACGCACATATAAAAAGTCTGATGTGACCAAATAGCTTTTAAAAAATGGGTAACCAGATACAGAAGTGCAGCCTTAGCACTGAGTGTGATGAGCACTTTATGAGTAGGAGGAATGCGGTGTCAGAAGGTGGAGTTGGAGGGAGCTATATAATGGACAATCACGTTGGTTCCTCTTAGCCACTTTAATTGCAGCAGACAGTTTTCTAATGAGCCGGGAGGAGAGGCCAGGCCATGTTCTCATCAGAAAAAAAAATTCTGTGTGGTGGTGAAAGTACAATTATAGTAACTTGTGCCTTATTAAGCCAGTCTGTTTTTTCTTGTTTAATGAAGTATTTCCAACATATAGTAGCAGTGCAGTTGTTTGTAACCGCTATATTTGTCATGTGCCCACTCCTGTAGAAACTCTGAGATTAGCAAGAGTTTTACCTTTTTGAAGACATGTTTATAATAATTCAGTGTGCATCACAGACAAAATATGAGTACTTTAGAGGATGCGTACCACTGTAAGAGGTTTTGTTAATAGTATAAATATTCTGTCTGATGAGGGGACGAGATGCATACCAATACAAATGATCTTTTTCAACAGCTAATTTCAAACTTCAATCTTAAATCTCCTCAAAGTGTTTTACAAAAACAAAAATCTTTTTAGATCTTGATCCTGTGTAACTAATTAAAGTACACAGAAGACAGAGAATCACGTTATTACTGCATAATTGCTAAAGTGATAAGTGAGCTGAGAGGAATGTCATGTAGAGGAGATATAAAGATTTCTTGATTACTTAGTTGGTATGAATTTGCCAGTTGTCTCAACTTAATCACATTGAAAAATGCTAATTGATACAGACTTGTTGGAAGATTTGAATATGTATATTTAAGCATTAAAGCAAATAAAAGTTAAAGCGACAAAGGCTTGTGTAACATCCATATTTTTTTTGTCCATTTCTTTGTGTGTGCTCTTGCCAATTACAGCTGCAAAAATGCTTTGTGCTTGCATTTGCATTAAGAGGTGATCTGTGCGAGCTGTAACACAAGTGCAATTTCATGGTAAATGGAGAACTGAAAATACACTTTTATGCTGGATTTGCATAAACTTTGTGTCTGTCTGCCTCAGTTTCGTTTAAGGCCACAGTTTGAGAAAACACGCTGAAGCACAAAAAAAATTCCATCCAGTGAAAGCGATCTTTCAGCCGTGTTTGTGTAACTGTAATTTTTGTTCCAGCAGGATCTAGACGTCAAAGTAACTAAGGTTTCCCCCCCCCCCCAAAACGTCCATGAATGCAGCACAGTGCTTTCTCTTTCTGCATTTTATATTGTACAATATATTTTATAGACAGGTATCCAAAATTATCTTCATGTAGGCCCTCTCTATCATCTATATGTCTGCCTGCTTGCTGTGATGATCCCACATCAGCCTCTGTGTCACTGGGGAGCCCGAGGCCTTGATAAAAAAATGATTTAATCGTGGTCTTTCACCAGAGCTTGCGTGCACGTGTGTGTATGTGTGCATGTATGTGTGTGTGTGTGTGTACACTCGTGTCCTTTGCTGCCCTTCATTTTCAAATGACTTGGGTATTGCTTGAATCATAAATTCTAAAATAAATGAAAATGGATGAATACAGAATGAAACAAAAAATCCCTACTGTGAATAAAGAAACCTTGAAATTACAGTGTTACACAGCAGATTCCTTATTCACCCACTACATTTATAGTTCCCAGGCTATTTAGTGGCACTTTTATCTAACTGTGCCTTGATCTCTGACCTCATGTGGAATTTGCTGGAAGCCTCACTTTGATTTGCTTATTGCTCATCTGTTGCTGTCTGCAATACATTGCCATAGATCTGAGAATGGAAACTGCACAGAATTATTTTGATGGGAGGAGAAATAGATCTCTTTGTTGGTAGGTATTGGGGGGGGGGGTTAACTACCATTGAGCTTTAAGTCATAGCAGCTACTAACAGTCAAGAACATTTAATAAGCTGTTGCTCTTTAGGCAGCTCAAATCAGCAACTGGTGACCAATCAAAATGACAAATGATATCATGTGATTTTGACCTTGCAGTGAGTAGCATTGGTTCTCTCTGCGCCTATAGAAACGAGAATCTTTAGCCAAATATATTTTACGCAACCAGTTACATTTTATTGGTGACCAGTTTCACCAATAAACTCTAATACATAAGCCACATGACTCAATTATATTTGAAAATGTTGGCCAAAAATCCAAGCATCCAAAAGACATTGTGTTAGGGTTATTTGTTGAAATAGCACAGCAAGTGCAGCTGTGTTTTTTTCCTGATAAAATCTCCTTGTAATTGCAGTCATTCTTAATCGTCAAGATATTTTTAGTTGGCTGATGTCTGGAACATTTTGTGGCATTGTGAGAGTGAATACAGGAAGTGTAAATAAGAGGAATTTATGTGAGCTTGTGATGCACTGCAACACAAAAGTGCAAAGTTCCTCTTATCATCACATCCGCACTTAATCCAACTGTATAAAGCCAGTGTTCGTATATTATTTCAGATATCTTAAGATGTACATTTCTGTCTGCTTCATCTTCTTTTGAAGTCCGGTTATTCCACTGTCTGTCATGGTACTTAGACACAATATGAGGGAAGTAAAGACACATGCTTTAAAAGCTTATGTGCCTCACTGATGTCCTCCTGCAGTCCTAAAGGCATGAACTGAAAGATTAATTGGTGATTCTGATTTAGTTGTAAGTGTAGATGTGTGTGTTTGTTATGGACTGGCAAACTATCAGTGTATAACATGTTGTATCACTTGTTTGTTGGGTGAATATCTGGATTTGAATCTGTATTTAGAATATGCATCCATAATGCAAAACATGACTGCATGATGTCATCAGCCCGTGGCCATATGGAGCTTAATGTGTTGTCTTCCAAAGAGATAAAAGTGAGCTCAATGACTTATCTACACTTTCAACAAGTGTACTCCAGAGAAATGGCAAACTCTTTCATCTCTTAACAAATCCCTGTCTTGCACAATACATGCTTGGATTTTGGCCAACATTTTCAAATGGTTCTTGACATTTTTTTTGTCTGTGGTGTTGAATTATTCAGTATTTTCAATTTGTACAGCAAACTTAGAGTCACTGTGTGGACTTTAACCTCTGTTGTCAAGTCTTGTTTTCTAAATTGTTGAGGATCTGTTGAGTTATTGTTTTCATCTTAGAAGTGGATTGTGCTTTACACTGGCACACTGGGTTCCACATTTATTGAGACTAAAGCACAGGCATGCTGAACCTTTGACTTATGAATGTGGTTGAAGTGACAGTTTTGGCAGCCCAGCTAGTGGAGGGTTACAGTAGTCAAGATCCAAGATGATAAGAGCTTGGATATGTCAGCTGTGGGTTGGGTAACATCACACTTGGCAGTCTGGCCAGGACTCACTGTCATGTTGTCAGTGCTGATGGAAAGGTCTTCAAGGAGATAAGACTCACATGGGAAAATAGCAGCTCAGTTTTGGCAGTGCAGGCTGAGATTCAGGTGTTGGGAAGCATCCAGCTCAGCTCAAAATGTCACGCAGACGGGCTGACAATCCACCTCATAGGACAGAGAGTTGTCAGCACAAATGGAAAAAATTTATTGGCCCACACTCAGCTGCTCATTGGAAAAATGTGGTGGTAATGTAATCTCATACACATGGTAATCGGCACATTAAAAAACTATGAAGCAGAAGTGTCAGACTCATTTTAGCTCCTGAAATGAAGCCCAATTTAATCTCAACAGGCCTGACCAGAAAAACCTGTGCATAATATGCTTAAACTTTATTTATTTAAAAAAAAAATCAATAAACTAAAGAAACTTTTCCCCCCCTTTCATTTAAGGTCAATGAGCACAAGAAAACATTCTCATTTAATGAACTATCCATTTGGCCAAATCGATGATCAAAGTACTGATATGACTGTAAAAATGAGTGCAATTCCAACAATAGGTTTCCAGTTTTCTGTCCTCAATGTCTTGTCATTACAAAGGAAACTTAGAGCAAACTAAATCCAAGCAAAAAAAATGGTCACAGCAACAAAAGGAAATGGGAAAGTAATGGAAGGAAGTGCTCTGTTCTGGTCTAGTTTATTTTACAGCTAGTTGCTACAGTTTGTGTGCTTTGCACGGCTGTGGTATTATCTGTCCTTAGGGAAGCATTTATCCCAAACTCTAGCATACAGTATACCTGTATAGGCTGAGGAGTGGGCATTGATATCCTCAGATAAGTAGATATTGTTGGTGAAGCATCTGGAGATATTGACTCATATTGGCTCATTTTCTCCAGAGGCAGAATGATTAACTTGACAGCTGGTGAAATCTTTGAGAAACACTGTAAAGATGGCAGAGAGACTGAAGTTAGTTGTCACTGGAATAAACAGGATTTAAACAGCGTTTGGTTAGGCCAAGTTACCATTGTAGCGGACACAGTAATGTGGTGAAGAACTGCGGCCACAGCCACTCTTTAAATACCCGATGACAAGACAGAAGTTCACATGACATGATACATTTGGAACAACTTGCAAGACTATGTTTAACAGTTTAAAATACAGAAAATAGTCTCAAAGCTTCGTGTTATTATTATGTTTACATGTTATTATGTAACTGTTCTCTGCAATTTTTACACATTTTGACACTCTAGCTATAGAGCCTTACAGAAATGTTGACTTGCATGTAGATCTATATGCAATTAATTAAATGGGTCATTGTGCTAATCTGAGTTGGTCGGGCTCACTAATAAGAATTCCGTAGAGCTCATGACTTTTCTTTTTTTTTTATTTGAAAAGTTTTATCAGTGTCAGGTTGTCTTGACTTTCTCTACATTCTCTACAATACTTTTTATGACATGTTGTCCTCAAGATTTCATGCAGTGGCGATACTGAGTGCAAAGTTTGTCCAATGGCACACAATTTATGCTCAATTGTTTTTTTCAATTGTTAACTTCCTGCAGCATCTACATAAAACCATGAGTCCTTTAGTTAGTAAGTAAGTAAGAAAAGTTTATGTACTAAGTAGAGCTGTCAGCGTTGATCTCGTAAAAATGACGTTAACGCCATAACCGCGTTAATGCTGCAAATCTCCGTTAATGAGTTAACGCGGATCGCCCCGTGCGTTGGGCTCCATGGCATCAACGCATCAGCGCGGTTAGCTCGTTAACGCATTGGCGCCTTGCAGCGCCATGGCGTTAATGTCATTTTAACGAGAATAACGCTGACAGGACTAGTATTAAGCACTTTTCACAGACAGCCACAAAGCACTATACACAAAAAGAGCAAAATATATAGAAGAATTAACTGCAATGATAACCAATAAAAAGATAATATGACAGTAAAATAAGCAGGTAGATTAAATAAAGTTTTTAACTGCCTTTTAAAAGAGTCTACAGAGTCAGTGTTTACCTTACCATTTTCTACCCTTCAGCTATACTATA
>NW_005187402.1:11879285-11904074 GCF_000239375.1 Pundamilia nyererei | reverse complement strand
TCCAGCACATAACAGCAGGGTGCAAGATGCTAGCAGGCAAGGCATACATGGAACGCCATAACCAAGTGGCCGGCATAGTGTACAGGAACATAAGCACCAGATAGGAAGTAAGATTTTTTGTAGGAGAACAGATATTGGTTTAGAACTCTTGAAGATGTCGAAGAAGCAAGCTTCTTTAAGCAATTACTTTGATGTTCCTCCACCACCAGAGAAATGTCAGAAGGAGTCCGAACCGCAAAAAAAGCGCGTATTCTCGGAAAAGTGGTTGCAGAAGGTGAGCTGGCGTCAAACAAATGATGAACGCACAGAGATGTGGTGCAGAATATGCCGTGAAATTGCACATTGCAACTTCTTATCTGGTGCGCGTCTTTTATTTTGACAGCGAATGCGCCCCTACAGACCACTTATGTGGCCTGTTGTATATATATATGTATATATATATGTATATATATGTATATATGTATGTATATATATATATATATATATGTGTGTATATATATATATGTGTACATACGTACATACATATAAAAACCACACCTGCAGTAGTTATATAGTGTTTTAGTAACAGCTCTACATCTAATTCTAACTACACGCAACCTTTTTTCCCATAATAAAAAATCTTGTATGAAAACACTAATACCCTCACCTTTAACCTCCAACTCTCTACCTGGCTTTCTCTTAGCAATAATTTATTCACCATTCTTTTCAGTATTATATTTCTCCTTTATTCTCTCCCCTCTGCAACCTTTTAATTTCCACAATTTTCTTTCACTGCTGCACAAGCATGCATATTTTTGTCCTTTTTATATTCACAGTATTCACACATGTGGAACACAGGCTCCAGTGATACCGTCACATTTGAAAGTCTTGAAAGTCAAGGGAAAAAAAATCTATCCAGCTTTAAATTGGAGATAAATACCGTCACATTCATTCCAATTACTTTTCCACTCTACTATCAGCTTTTTGATTCGCATCCCTGTCAGCTTTATGATTATGATGCTGACTTTGTTGATCACTACTGTTGTGATGATGATGATTGTGTTTGTGATTACACTCCTTATTGACAGTGGCTGTGTCTCTGGTACATTCATTTATCGCCCGTAGCTCGTTCTGATTGGAATTTGCTGTCTGCAGGAGAGAACCGGGAGTTTTAACTACTACGGGCATGTGGGAGATGTAAATCTGTGTAGGGTTTCAATTTAGTCAGTGATTAGGTGCGGAAAAAAATAACAATAATCATCCTCAACAGCTCACCTGCTTTATTATTAGGTAGAAGAAAAAACATTAACTTGAATTATTGTTGTTTTGCCTTTATTTTTTAATATATGTTTAAAGTGAGACCGCTGTAGCATCTGAAGCCACAAGAGACAATTGCAGGTAAATCATAACAGTAAAAACCGTCATCCGTGTTCAAGCAATGAAACAAGCAGAACTGTTAAATTAATTAAGGGTGCATTTCATTGCTTGCGAATTTAACGTTTGATTTATAGTCTGAAGAATGTCCTATTTCCTTATTCCAAAGTGGCATGGTCTTGCTTATTGTCCTGTGCAGAGGGAGAGATTCAGAAATAGAAAAAGCCAAAGACGGGGCACCTGGGGATGGGTGTTGAGAGAAAAGAGAGAGAGAAATAATCAGAAAACAGCAGCTCCCTTACGGAAAATATTCCTCTTGTTTCACACATGATGCTTTGTGAATTGGGTGTGAATAACTGCAAGCGCACTCCTCTTAGATAGGATTTATATGCTCACGCCAACAAACACATAGGCAGAGGTTAAGGCATGTAATCAGAACAGTAATTTGTGGAGGAAATGAAAGCACAGTCGAGGAAAACAAAGGAGAAATAACAGCAAATGCTGCCTCTGCATGCAGAAGCTCAAATCTCATTTAACAGCAATTAAGAAGGAATTTGAGGAAGAATAGATGAAATGATAAATAGACGCATTTTTTGGTGGGGGGTGGATTTCTCAGTTGGCTTTCCAGAAGGGAAGGGAAAGGAGAATAACTAAATGACAGCAGTGATGAGTAGCTGTGGAAATGTGCCTGTCGGTGTTTTCTTTTTTCTTTAGTGTCAAAAATCATAAAATTGTCCCAATAAAACAGACAAAACAAAGACTAGCTCATCACACATTCTTTGTGCATTTTATTTGACTGAGTATCTGCTGATAGCACACCTGACAGGTCTACACAGCACGTTTCAGTCCTCGTTTTGAATGGCAGAAGGGCCGCCTGTCTAGGTGAATGATGTAGATCTCGTTCATTATTCACAGCGGCTCTCTAAACACATAGGACCTCACAGAACGGCTCCTGCCTCAGAGTGCTTCAACCAAAACAAATCTGCATTTACAGCAGGGCTTCTAGAAATGTTATTAAGCTCCTCCATCACCCTTACTAAATCTGTTTCAACAGCATGGCAGGAAGAGTGTGTGAGGTATGTCGGTGTTCTTTCCACCCTTCTCAGCCAGAGCAATTGCAAAGAGCATTAAGCATATGAATGTAAAGATCCGCTCAGGTTTCCTCTGAGGAGTCACTGCTTTAAGCGAGGGGATTTCTTCAAGCCTCGCTATCGTCTCAGTATCTTAAGCATGACTCTCATGTTTTCGCTCTAATTATACTGATCTTGTAATTACACAGTGAGAAAGAAGGATTTTAATAGAAGCATTAAGGCTGCCTTGGCCGATCTAAGTGGATATAAAATGGAGAATAAGCCACTGAACTTCTTTGCTGCCACATGTTGAAATATGAGGTTTTCCAGGGAGCAGCTGGTAAGATTCAAGTTGATAGCGCGTGTAAAAGCACCTCCTCTGGAGCCCGGCTCAAAGACGAGCGACTACACTCATATTGTGGTTCAGAACTGAGAAGAGAGAGAGTGAAATAAGATGTTTGAGTCATGCTAGTAAGTTCGCCATTTTAAAGGGCATGTAAAATTCGGTATAATTAACATTGCAAATGGCTGAAGAATTGCGACATGAATTTTCAGATTAGAGTACTGGGCAGTTATTAACCTGCCAGCTGGAGAGAGCATAGCTACTTCCTTTGGAATACATCAATGACAACACAGTTATTAATTTCTGAAATACAACAGTGCAGTTGCAAACATTTAGAGCACGACTGTGTTCGTTAAAGAGTAAACACAGACACCACATTTCTGTTACTTAAATCTTTCATATGCCATCCGGAAGGAACCAGTCACATGAGAAGGTGCCCTTCAAAGAACCAATCACCAAACTGGTCACTAAGCTTCGATTTGCATAACACAGATTTTAAAAAGAAAAGCCAACATTCAGGGATTTCTGTATCCTCAGTATTTAGCATGGCAAGTGAACAAATCTTGATTTAGCTGGTAGCAAAAGGCTGATTTCCTGTAGTGGTGTTAACAGCAGGTCCAGTGGATTCAGATGACGGCTCAAGGTAAAACTGGGTTTGTAGACTTGTGTTCTAACAACAGTGAGCATCTCTTAAGATCGTGATTAGTTTGCACTAATTAGGCTCCACATAGACTGCAAATGGAGCCTTTAACAATTGTTTCCTTCCGATAGTTGCAAATTGACAAATTCCAAAATCCTCTCCCATGGTCATGCGTGAGTCACATGTGATTTTTCTTTTAATGGCTTAAAAGTACCAAATTAACAGGAGAGAAAAATATCTCTTTTTGCATGTTGCAACTTGCATGAAACAGGTCCCAGTTGCCCCAAAAGGAAACAACAGCAATAGGACACTGGTGTAAATTTAGCATGTGCCTCAGAGATGGAGTGACATAAACAGCCTGGTGCACAGGAGAAAGGTGATTGATCTCCAAACCTTGGTGAGTGCTTGCAAGCTAGCACTGTTTTCTGCTGACATATGCATCAGCGTCAAGAACGAGATGGTTAATGTGACACATTTTGTAGTGAGTTTAGCAGTATGAGTGCTTTTAAGTTATTTAAGTTAAGTATTTAGAGGGAAATAAAAAGTGTTTTAGGATTTGGTAGGAGCTGATCCTCCTGAACAATTGCAGCTATTAAGGGGACTGGATACACTGAATGTGTCATGTTTGTTTTGCACATGAATTTACAGCTGAAAACCCTTGTCTTACCTATAAAATGAAAATTAGTCTTCCATCAAATGGTGAAAGCTGAAAGAGAACACTTCTCCCAGGAGGGCTCATTAAATCTGATTTTACTTTTGTTACGTCAGAATAAAGAAGAAAGACTTTCCTATATGTCGTCTCAGATGTTCGTCTGATTGGAGTTACAGTAATATGTCCCTACCCAATACAGTTGTGCATCATTTGGGGTCTGACAGGATATCATAATTTTAGGAGGATTATTATATCACTCCTGCAGAGGTGTGAGAACGTCAGTCAGTGCACAGATCGTCCAGGTGGAAGGACCAATCCCCATGTGGTCTTGTTAGGGACGTGTTGTTTGTTCGCAGAGAGAATTCACATAATAGTGTCCTCCTTTCTAAGAAGACAATGGTTAGTCCTGTACACACTGTTCCAATATGCAAAATAACTGTGTCACAGTAAATCTAGAGAAAGACCAGTCATCTCGTTTTTCTCCAACTAATGGTAGGAACCTGTATTTTTTTAATTAAATAAAAACAAGGGGTAGCATTGTGTTCTGTACAGTGGGTTGGTGCACTTGGCAAAATGTTTTCGCAAGCTTGCTGCTGTTTAAATATAAGAATGTCTGCAATAATTTTAAAAACATCAAAACTAAATACCGGAATATGGGCGGCACAGTGCCGTAATTGTTAGCACTGTTACAGCAAGTTTGTCTGAACCTCCTGCTCAAATGTGTGGAAGATCACAGTGGCTTCTTCCCAGTGTCCAGAGACATGGCTGTAAGCTGAATCACTCTGTGAAGGACTTGCAGACAGAAGAACTTCACTGATGTAGCTGTACTTCAGTTGGATTAATAATTGTTTATCTTTGATTTCTTTTTTTTTAAGTCAAATTAGGAATTTTTGAACAAAAACATTTTTAAATTGCTGAATGTCATTATGTGGTATAGTGTGCCACCATAGTGTGCCCACAGCTGCTGTAGGTACTGCCGTGATCCTGGGTTTTTGACTTTGAGTTTTTTGGGATTTGTTCAGATTTCGCATGTTGGTTCCAAGGTTCAATTTCATTTTTATTTGTGTCTTTGTGCAGTTATAATATTTGTGGTTTAATTTTGAATTAATTGACTTGGTGATGTTGTGGTTCCTTTTGATGTCATTATTATTCCACTCTGCCCCCTTTTCTTTGGTTTTGGTGTTCTTACCCTGTGTTTCCTTGGCTTCATTTTTTGACCTCAGATGCCCTTCATCTCCATGCATCCATGTTTTTACAATCACATCTGACAGTTTAGGCTATCTCTTGGATTTTCATTCAGCATTTTGGTCAACACTACAGGTTTGATATCAAAAGTAATCTGTGTGCTGTTCTTGGTGCATCACTAATACATGATATGTATGTGATGTTCAGCCCACATATCATACCTTCCTGTTTGCAAATATGATTTTAGTTGTCCTTCCTGCTTCTGTTAAATATGATGTTGGTAAAATTTGAGCCTATCACTGCAGAGGAGTCTTGACTATCCCATTGTTAGCTCCCGTCTTTTCCCGTCTCCATGGGTACTCGTCAGTATAGCAAAAATACAGTGTCACTAGCAGCACCAGGAGCAAATTGGAAGGTATGAAGTGATCATGGGCTGAACATTCATTTAAAGAAAAAACATTAATGTCAAGTAACCGCAGTGGTTAAATATCTCTCCATTGTTAAATGTTTACTCCAGTTGAAATGAAATGAATGACTCCAGAATTGAAATATTCTTCTGCTGCTTTTATGAAAGTGCATCTCACGCCTTTGTTCAGTGTAAAACTGCTGCAGTTTCTAGTATCACTCGCCTAATCGTATGTTATGTTCATTTCAGAGGTAGAATTAACATATACAATGCATAACAAATTTATTACATTACCATATTGGACTACTTAAAAACACATAAAAACAAGAAAATGTAAGACTGTCAAAAACTAAAACTTTCTGACCTCCTTAAACTGAATTCCCCTTTTTATACCCACAATTGAGCCGTCACACTAGACTAAGTCAGAAATGGAACCTTAATTAAAAAACTAATGATTTGCTTTTTATTTATTTATTCAGCTTTTTTGTAAAATAAATAAATAAATACAATTCAAGGAAAACAACAATGATAATATATCAGCATTCAAAAAAAAGGATTCTGATTAAAAAGTTTGTACATATTGGTGGCGTAATCATTACAGGAACATAAAAAGTGCTTTTAGTAATTAAAAATACAGTTAATTTAGGGGAGCTGTGACATAAACCTTACAGTGGGTGATGGTCTGATATGTTTTTCAAACAAAGTAACTTTAATTAATTAATCAGTTGTTAGTCCATAAACGTGGCGTAATCATGAAAAATAGTTACTACTATTTATTAGACTCCATCATGATGTATTTGGAAACACTTGTTTTGTCTTACCTGCAGTCACAGGGATAGGGACATTATTGATTATTTGATTATACCAATCAACTAATCAATAATAAATGCTTAAGTTTAATAACAGTTACATTCACTGGTATTTTGTTAGCTTTGGCAGTAAGCTGTAGATTGTGTGTCATTATTTTTGAGGTGCTCTTACTGTATACCAGATTTTAAGCAATGCGCAACACACCGGTATAATCTAAAGAACTAAACTCTGTTTTCACAAACTAAGCAGTACTCTAACAAAAAACATGATGGAAAGGAGCCTTCGAAAGTGTTGACAGAACAATAAGTGATGTATTTATCCTCAAATATGAAAGGATCGAGTGCATTGTTTGTGCAAGCTTTCGTTTTGAAGGAACGCGCTTATTGAGATAAAGACGTCTGTCAGCTCGAGCAAACCTCAAGTTGCCGTTATCTGCAACAACATCTTAAATCTGCTACTGTGTTTGCTTCATCTCTCCCTGCGCCGCTCTTCTCCGCTCAACCTTTTCTGTGGTTTTTATCCTGCATTCCCCTTTCCAATCCGTTCTCCTTCTCATTTTCCTACATCAGCACCTTTTCCTCTTCTCTCTTTGTTTCCCTCACTGATTCTGTTGCTGAGTAAGCCTTTTCAGTTCCCGTGAGACTGTGTGAAATTAGCTCCTGGCTGCTGGGAGTCGTAGAGCTGTGTTGTGTGAGATGGTGGGGGTGTCAGTGAGTAGTCCTGGTATTCTTTACTGCTAACTTTGATCAGACATAAGGCACACTGCTGTTTTTTTCTGTTGTGTTTTGATATAAAAGCAAAGGAGTGCAATAGTTTTCCAAAGTGCTGTCCTGCTTGAACCCCATCTTCCTTACCTCGAGCAGCAGCAGTGCTGTTTTAAAAACATTCTGCACAGATAAGAAATCTATTGGTAAAGAGGAGTGTCCCGTTTTTTGGCTCAGTGCAGTGTTGCTTCCTGTACAGGACGCACTCAGCTGTGATAAATATGATGAATGTGGTATTTAGTAAAAATGTCAGTGGGAACTTTAGTGGGAATGGTATTTACTTGAACAGAACAAACTGTCTGGCAATATTTTAAAATTTAAATGCACAAATGAAGCCTGTTTTATGTTTTGTTTTTATTGTGACCATAGTGATAAAAGGCTTAGTTATAGTAAATTGGTCTTTGAAATTTGAAGAATTAAACAAAATGCATTGTGGCATAGTTTAGGGCTCTGTGAAATGTGTTTTGCAGACCAAAGAGCTCAGTTATATACTGAGAAAAATACTATGTGCCCTTCCACTACTACTTTGTGTACAAAAATCTGCCTTGCATATTTATATTCAACATTAACAACAAGATTTTTGTTCATGCTGCAAAAGTATCAGACTTTGTGTTCATGAAATCCACATAAGCCCTAAAAAAACCCACAACCCTTGTGCTTTGACTGTTAAAGTGGGGGATGTATAGCATTAATAATTCTTATTTAAAAGTGCCTATGCAGTGTTTACTGTAAAAATAATTTGGCTGGCCCTTAGGAAAACCCAAAGGGTAAATATTGCAGATTTTATTATTTTAACAAAGTGCTGAACCAACAGATATTTTCTGTTCCCATGCAGCAAACTTCAAAACATTGTGGGAATTTGTCTGGGGCCGTGCGTGGAGGCTTTGTCTGCATGTAGGCTATTTGACTTGCGTTTAGTTTGGCAAAGCCTCAGAGACAGGTGAGTATCTGCACAAAGACGTACACATAAACAGTCGCACGCAGTGAGATGTAAGTGCTCCTTCCCATGAGCTTCCTTTGAACATTCTCCTGGCGTTTACTCTGTGAACACACAGTATAAAACAGTAAAAAAGACAGCAAGTGTCAGAATGAAGGCAAATGAGAAAAAGATGGGGAACGAATGAAAGTAGAAGATGAGCACAGCGATCCTCTGACTGGTTCGGTACTGCTCGAACATCTTAAGGGAGGAGGAAATTCTGCAAACTTACATAGTAGAACTGAGGAAGAAGAGAAAAGGATTAAACAGAGCAGAGTAATGTACTTGGAGTAAAGAAAGGGCATTTATCTCTCCCTCCTCCTGAACTCTTCCCTTGTTTCCTCAGTGGAGCAGACAGATAAGAGGGTTTGTGTATGATTGGCTTAACACTTGGCCCTATGCCACTGCTGCGCTATCACTGTGGGATACCATCAGGAGCTGAGGGATTCTGTCAGATGGGATGGTGTTTAAAAAAGATTGGATAATTTTGTACATGAAGTTAGCTGACTGAATTTGAATCAGCGTATTTGAATGCTGCGTGTGAACCTGAGCTCGAACATGAAATGCCCAAGACACACAGATGTAAGCCTCCTATCATGGTCCCTTTCACTCTCTATTTTTTTTTTTGCATAATTTCCTCGATTTTTTTTTACACATTTTCGCTGTGAGACTGAATAGATCTCCCTTTATGGCACTAGCTCTCTTTGAGAGTGAAAAACAGAGTTGCCATATCACTTCATTATGACAGCTGTAACCTTTTGAATCTTTTACTTTGGAACCTTTTCGAAGCCCATCAGTGCAAATGTATGGCGTCAGTTACTGCCACTATGGCTTTTTATTACAACAGTCTCACGCTAATGTTACAAATTGAAGCTTTCTAGTAGAAACCAAATAAGAGCGAGCATTGCTCTGCTGTCTTCCCTATCAGTCTGTAAAACACTGAGAGATTAAACCGAAACGATCACAGCAAAGTGTTAAGAGAATTTCATCCAGCAGCTGAAGAAAAATACAGCTACTGCTTTGTTTTTTCACACCAAGAAGAGGTTATGGAAGCATGGCAGACCGCGGCAGAGGAAGTAATTCATCATCATCATCTAGCTTATGGCTGTACGCTCACTAGTGGAGCTCACTTCATAGATAAGAAAAATCAAAGAACCACACAAGTTAGGGACCGATTGCAATTCAGTTTTTCAAAAGCCTGACTTGCCAATTGTGTTTTCCTTTCTTTGTAAGCACTAAAGTTAAGAGCTTACACGATCTATGAGGGAAAAATTTAAGATTTTGGTCACCAGCCTATCGATCATGTGCACCTCTGACCTTCACTGAAAACAATCTGTTCTGACATACTCGCTGGCTTGTTGAAACAACAAGTCCCTTAATGCTACTGTGTTGCCTGCTTCCTCTGAAAATGAAGGACGGCAGATCTGTGGTAGTGTCAGGCTAATTTACTAACATGCTGTCTTATTTATTATTTATTGAACTGTGTCCACTAGCTTGTATCTCCCCTCCACTTAGACCAACCTAGATCTATGTTGACCTCGATGCCTGTGGTTTACATGTTGGCTGCTGTGACATGGAAACAGTTCATGGCATGACACTTAGCTAGGCATGTGGAGAAAATCTCTGAGTCACAGCAAATTCATTTAGACTCCTCTGTCATTGTGTTTAACACAAAACTCATGCTTAGCCTTTTTCCTTTTATCTTTGTCACTTACTGACTGCCAATTTTACAATTTTTTGGGCAGTCACTTGTTTGTCCTCTTACAAACTTAGTGATGGGGACGCACGAATACCCGTTTTTTCTTCACAAAGCTTTCAAAGTTGGCACATGCTGTACCAGACATAAGTAGACACGACTGAAAAAATATAATATCAAACAGCACCGAAATGAAATTAAACGATTATTGCTAAAGAGATTTAGTGGTGAAAAATGTCTTGCTCATTCCTCTTTGTCAAATCTCAGAACAGCTCCTTTATTCCATTTTATATTCTAAACATTGTATACAAACAAATACATCACCACAAGGAAATTATGGCAGTTTTTAAAACTTTTAGATTTTGAAGAGAAACAATACAAAATTGTGGATTCTATCCATCTAACCATAAATTTTTCTGCCACTTATCCAGTTCAGGGTCGTAAAGAGGCTGGAGCCTATCCTAGCTACGAGTATCACAAAATAATCAATAAGGAAAATGAATTGCTGAATTTAACTCATCTTCTCTACAAGATGGGACATTTTTTTGTGTGAAAGACACAAAAATGACAAGAAGGTGGCGTTTGAGCCAAACGAAGCTTATGTTTAAATTAATAAGGATCTGTGCTGCCTGCTGTCTGGGTGCTCGCCTGTTAGCCCGTTCTTTCATCCCTTCCACTTTCCCACGCTGTCAAACTCAATACTGACATCCAATCATCTTCTTGCCTCCCTTCTTTGAGCCAATCAGCCTCTGCCCCATGTGGTTTAAATCTATGCTCTCCACCATTCTCCCTTTCAGACTCTCATTCATGCAACCCACCTCCTCCCCACCCCTGATTCACCCAAGTCATTCGAAGCTCCATCCAAGCCTCAGTATCCATCTTCACTAGCACCAGCGTCTAGACTCCAGGGGGTCCTGTCCTAAATCGTATTACTGCTGAGATTCTGTTCTGCCATGACGGGTCATCAGAGTCTAATCGCCAAATATATTGATTAATTTCGCTATCTGAACAAATCATGTTCAATTCTTCAAAATGATCTCTCCTTATTGAATTGATCTAATTTTGCATGACAATGCTAAATAGCAAGAGATAAAGGCGCTCCAGCTCCAGCTGGACTTATGTTACATTCCTCCCATTATCTTTTTACAGTCATAGCAGGAAAATAGCTCAGTTCTACTATTTAACGCAAGCCTAAGTATTCAAAATACTGAGTCTACCAGAACTACAGTGAGAATATCACATAAATAGAATCTGATACTAGGCGTAAACAGCAATAATAATCACTGCGAGGAAAGACTGTTAGAAAATGTGCAGCTCTATTCCCGATTTATAAACAGCTACTCTCAGATTTTTTTCTCCCTGCCTTCGAGTGAGGCCTTCGGGTGCAGCTAAAACTGTTTCTGCTCTCTGATTAGTTTCAACAACATTTTGTACAAACTCGTTCTGACAGAGAATGCAGTTACAGCCTTTAGCATATCCTCAGATCAAATTTGTTTCAACTTTTTTGGCATCAAATAGGATACATTTTGGATTTATGAATGTGCACGTTTTTAAAGTGAGTGCGAGCGTACATACAGAAGAACATTTTTCAAAGATTTTTTTGTTTTTATGTGTGGTCGTTTTTTGTTTCCTAATAGACAGTTATTTTCCTACATCCAAAGCAACCCTTTTTCTCTCAACAATCATCCTTCCTGCCACTGTGTTCTGTGCTTGTCACTCTGGTCTGGTTGCTGTCAGCAGGTATATGCAAAGAGTGCTCTTCCACAGGGCTCCATCATCCGTCTTTTGCCTTTTTTTTTTACGTTGTTACTTCAAACTAGTTGTCCTCTTATTCCTCTCACTCTACTCAGTGCTCAATGCTTTTTTTGTTAAATTGACTCCTCTCTTTCCATTTTCCACTTCTTCTATCATAATTGAATCCTTTTCATGTTCAATATCCTGAAACTGAAAGAAAATATGGGGAGAAAATGGAATGAAGCTTTTTCTTTGGGGGGGGGAAACTGTTGGAGGAGGAGATAAATCTGCAGAGAAGATGGCAAGATATTTTGAATAACACACTCCTCAGTGAGGTTTTCCTCTCATTAACGTGAAAAGAAAGGACAGAATGAAGAGGAAGCAGATTTTTGATGTCGGCTTCCAGCCATATTGTTCAGTTTCTGGATCTGAAGGGGATAGTGCTCAGCAGTATAAAAAAATAGCACAAGAGCAGAGAGGAAGAGAGTTGATGAATGAGGGAAGCTGTAAAAATAGAAAGCCAAAGGGAGAAGGGAAGGGAAGCATGCAGAGAGAAAAGAAGTTGTTTGTCTCAGTTTAGAGGAGCTGGACTGGCTGTGAATGCACATGTTATCACTGGTAGGTCAGGTCTTACATAATTTTACAGGCTGGACAGAAATCATTGTTCTAATGATGAAGCCATGTTTATTTTAGATGAGTTGTGTGTGCGCGCGTGGGTGCAAAACAGGGAGTGAGAGAGAAAGAGAGGCAGTAAAGGCTGACTACCTTCCAATAATATAAGGGGAGGTGTGTGTGTGCGTCTATGTGTGTGCGTGTGTGCATGTGGGGTATCCTCCTCCATCATCTTCTGAGCAGCACATGTAATATTCAGTGTTATCCATGTGTTCATATGAATGAGATGCTGCCTGTCAATCTTAAGGCTAGAGACTCAAATACTGGATCGACTCCGGTGGACCTTTGCTTCAGGAAAGCAAACCCTCCTCTCTGTTCTTCTTCTGTTCTCCTCTTTCTTTTTTGCCTCTCACTGCGTTGCCTTCTCACTCTGTGCTCCAAACCTTTTTCCTCTTCCCTGTCTGTCCATTTCTCGTCTCGTCGTCTTTCTTCTTTAGTCCTCGTCGACTATTCTGCTTCCTCTCCTGCTCTCCTCCTGCAAAGCATCTCATAATTGCCTTCATATTTTCTCTTCCTGCATGTGCTTTAAATCCTCAATTTTCCCAGTACATCTTTTTGTTCCTCTTCTCCTGATTATATCTTCATTTTCTCACATCGTCCATTTCATAGCTCCATTACGAAGAAATAAGGGTTGAATGGATATGCAAACAAGGGCTCTCACTTGTGGAGGCTACTATTGCCTGTTAAGAAAAAAACCTATTTAACAAGCTTTGTCAGAAATTTTGAGAAGGTATATAATATGCTTCATAACGTGCTAAAATCTATTTATCCCATGATTTTCCTTTACTCATCCAGTTCGTCATTGCTATAGGGGTCAGGTGGGGGATAGAGCCCAACCGAGCTGAAACAGACTGTCGATGTGTTACAGACCTAACACATAGAGACAGACAACATTCACGGTTATGGTCAATTTCATGCAAACACCACACAGAAGGGCCCCAGGCTGGATTAAAAAACCCACGACCTTCTCACTTTGCTGCCCTGCTGAAAATATCGATATGGAGTCTAAAAAAGGTTAAACTGTGGTCAAACTTGTATGATCAAGACAGTCTCTTTTTGATTAATCTCTTTGAATTCTCAAATTTATATTTTGAACAGAGCACTAACAGTGCTCCAGCCAGCACACAGTCCCTTGCTAGCTGTCCCAGCTACAAATAAGTTGCAAAACGTACCTAAATGTGTTCATAATAACCCATCCTGCGGCATAAGTAGTGGTGCAGTCAGTTTAGAATTTGCTCATGTCACCAAAATGCTTGTATTGGTTGGGCTCCATTTTAAAACTTTTAATCCAAGTAGTTTGTTAAGTGTGTTACAGCTAATTAGTTTTCATATTAATTCATCACTGTTGTGATAATGACCCAGAAGGCTTCATAAGCCCTTATAATCATTTTATTTTCAGTTGTATGGCTTTAAATCCACTTGAGGTGATATAAATTGTTAATGGAAGGTCATTTAACATTTTAAATGTAGAGATTAGGGTTTTTTTTTAATTTGTTAATATCTTTTGTTGATACATTTGTATAGTTTGGAGAATTGTAAAATGGTTTGATTGACTTGATTGAAATGTTAAGTACTTTTGTTCTAATAACTGCAAGATTTCACTGTGTGAACAGGCTTATCGGTTGCTCAGCTTCTCACTCTAAATCAATGTGTTGCTTTTCCAAATGTGAGCATGTAGTATCTAAAATTTTTGTAAAGCAAATCTGCTGCCTCTATTGAGCATTCTTCATTCCTGCAGTACAGTAATCTGACGCAGTGTATCCCTGAAATCCACTCGCTGCTCTGTGCTATCTGTTCACAAAGCTCATATATCAGCTTCACAAGGCACTGATCAGATCCCAGATCAGTCCTTGTCTCTAAGTAGAATGTTGCCTAAGGAAAAGAGCACAGACTTGGTGGAGAGGGAAAGGAAGATGAGGAGGGGGAGAATTAGAGACTATGGGGAAAAAGATGAGGGTGGGAGGATGGGAATTCGGCAAGGTTCCAGAGCCATGAATAAAATGCATAAAGTACACAGTAAATTTTTAATGCTGTTTAGTTTCCACTGAGAGGCCAGATTTGCATCCTCATCCCCTGATTATGACATCTTCAGTCAGCACTCCAGGCTTGGCATTGCCCATTTTAATGTTAATGTGTTTGCACAAATTCACTATTACTCGCTTGTGAGAATAGGCATATACACACACATACACACTCACACAAAACACACACTTTTCAGAGAAGGATACTTCTGCTGAGAGAAGCTAATCGGGCTGAAACCATTCCCGCTTTGGTTCCTTCTGTCCCTTTTCTTG
This sequence comes from Pundamilia nyererei, assembly GCF_000239375.1. NCBI lineage: Eukaryota > Metazoa > Chordata > Actinopteri > Cichliformes > Cichlidae > Pundamilia > Pundamilia nyererei. The sequence goes on along the minus strand of NW_005187402.1, from coordinate 11,889,479 downwards.
TCACAGATTTCCTAAGGAACCTCCTATCAGATAATATCAGGCACATCACATTAAACTGAGAAAAAGAAAATGAGCTGACCTGGTGAAGTCCTACTAGACTGACTGTGAGGTCATCGTAACAGTGAAAGATTATTTCAGATCTTCCTTAGAAGCAGACCAAAAGCACTGTTTTTGTAGCTTTAATAGTTCCCCCCATACTGATAGCCTACAGGGCGCTTTACAACTGGCTCACCAAAGGATTCAGTCTGGCTCACTGGATAATCTGTCAGAGCCTAACAAACGAAAAGACAGCTTTTATTTATTTAGTCAGTTTTTGCACTTTGTGTCTTTGTGTTTTAAGTTGCATTTTCATATACAGTGCTGTGAAAAAGTATTTGCCTCCGACCAGATTTCATCAGTTTTTTCCATATTTGTTGCTCTTACATGTTTCAGGTGATCAGACTAATTTTATTATTACAAAAATATAACCCAAGTAAATACAAAATTGAGTTTTTAAACCGTGATTTTAATTTATTAAGAGGAAAAAAACCCAAACCTAGCAGGCCATCTGTGAAAAAGTAATTGCCCAACGTAAAAAGGTGAAAAAGTAATAAGGAAGGAGGTATATACTTTTTCACAGCACTGTACATATATCGATTCTGTAGACGAAGAGCAAGATTTTTGGTGCTTGAGGCATTCTGTTTTATATCTACTGTCTGCTCGTAGTCCAAGTTCAGTTGATTGATAATGTCAGACTGTCTAAAAGTAGTTAAACAGTATATGTCGAGCGTAAAAGACGGATTGCTTTTGCAGCAATGTGGTTTTATTGAATATGAAGACTTTCATAAAGTATACTTAAATAAAAAAAGGTTTTCTAGGTTGCTATGCAATGGCTATACTTAGTCAGAGTGTATGTAAATGAATGTGACATCCTCGTGTAGAATAAACATTGAGGTACCATGGCAATACAAAAGAAGTCAGCAGCCCACAATTACTTCATGATTGTACAATAACTAATAAAATAGAAATGACATTGAGAAAGAATGAGAATAAAAATCTGGTGTCACACTGGTGAAACAATTCTCAGCCTTTAACTTTTATATGAGCATGTTCACAATCCCATTTCTTATTGTTGTTATTATTGTCTTATTGTCTTTGCTTCACTGTGTTTCTCCTGTTGCACCATGTATCATACTGAGCTTGAATATTTTATAGCAGAGTCAGCAGAGCTCAGTACATTTTAGCTGTGACCCCTTCATAATATTATGTTTTTCATTTGAATACCTAACAGTCTCCTCTAAGTCAAGGGTCAGATGGGGTGAACTGCCAGGGGAATTTCTTTTGCCTCCACAATCCTGTTGAGAGACCTGTTAAACTGCAGTTCTGCAGCAATTTACACTGTGGCTAACTGACAAATATCCCACTTTTCATGCATTAAAGTGTTTATATGCCACTTTGATTTCTCAAAGTACTCCTGTTAGTACTGTATATTCAAAATGAGGGACTAGAAACTATGTTTTTTTCAGTACGTAATATATGCAAAAAAAAACATATTCCTGACTGAAATCTGACTTAGAGATGAGACCCAGAATAAACAGCACAGTCATACATATAAATGTATTACCTACAATATCCTAATTTGTTGTTTTCACTATATCCATTGCATTTCCTCATTGGCATGGTGCCCCTTGTCTTTCCCTGGGAAGACAGTTAAAACACTGCCGCTACATTTTAATGTATCCTCTAGCTCCTAAGCTTAATGAAACTATTCACTGCAATTTGAAGGTGTTTGCACAAAAACATGTAGTCAGTTAACCATAATTAAAATAGAGGTGGTAAATAAACTGTAATATGAACAGGTGTATAATAAAAGAATCCAATTTTCAGTGACAGCTGTTATGCTACATTTTTAAATTGATTTTTAATTGAACACCTCAAAAAAGACTTAATTACACAGATATTTTTCTGTGAGTGTGTGCGTATATGTGTGTGTCAGAGCTTCTGCAGTGTTCACAAGTTTGGACACAACATGGTTAACAGGTTTTTTCCTGACACTCGCTCCTGAAAGTTCCACCATCACCTCCAACAAAGACGATATGATAATAACGACACAGTTTTATGTCCTTGTAATCACTTTAAAGGGTTTGAATGACATTGGGGCAGTGTCGCAGAGAGCTAAACAGCCAGTTAATGCTTTTGAGATGAGCACAATAAAATATTAATGGGGGTCTTGGGCAAGGAAAGGTCATCACTGTGACTGAAGCTGAATAATAAGAGAGCTAGTAGCAACACTGTGAACCTTAAGTGACACCAGCTAACAGTGGAGGCTCTTCTCAGGCAACAGCAGCTCAGCTGCTGTCCTCTGTTGGATACAGTTAACGCTCTTATCTGGTGTGAACTTTTGTTTGTTTTTTGGGGGTTTTTTAGTCACAGGTAAAATTTGTCTCACTAGAAAATACAGAGGAGTTCCAAATTGTAGATGGTACAGAAAACAAATATAGTGATTCTACCAAAGCTGAAGAAAAACAAATGAAAACCGTTAGTGTTACTGACTGTAAATAACCCATTGTAAAGAGGCGCTATAATCCATCATGATGTTTGTGTGATTTTTTTTGTACACAGGTGTAAGAAAAGAGAAAATACTGTGACTTTAACAAAAATAAGAAAATGTCTTGAAGTTTAATCAGGTTTTAAATGTTATTTATTACAGATGACAAGTTAGCTTCTGGATTATTTGAAGAAAATTCAAAATAACTACATTTTTTATGTTTTCAGACCACTTTAAGTGATCTTAGGGCAGGGATGTCAAACTCATTTTACATCATGGTCGAGATGCAGCCCATTTCGACCTTAAATGGGCCAGACCAGTGTAAAGATGTTTTACTTATGTTTAACTACACATTTAATCCCTGAGATATGCAAAAAAAAAAAAAAAGTGCATGATACATGATAAAGAAATGCTCCTATAGTTAATCAAAGAATTATACTGTAACTCTTAAATTGTAAGAAATAAATGTGTGAAGTTACATGTTAAAATTAAGTTTATTAATTAAAAAAAAGTTAAGATGTAAATGATGCAAAGTCCAAAATCTATGCCCTCCCTCCTGGTCCTTATTTTTGGACATCCCTGTCTTAGGAGAAAGAAGAGGTTTAAAAATGAACTTTTTCAATCTCTTTTAAAATTTTTGTTCATCTGAACTAAATGTCTATAAGGATTTAATCTAGCTGACCATCTGTTTCAGTGCATTAAGATATGTCCAGCAAGAATGGGCTCTGCTTGTGATAAAACTAGCCCCTCAACAGCATTGTTAACACAGGCAGCCAACAAAACATGAAAGCAATCTTCATTTGATCATAATACATTATTATGCTGCTCAACAACTGCTGTTAGTCAGAGAGCAGCTTGCGTACCGACCCTTAAGTCTACTGACTACCTCTTATGTTTTTCCCCGACCAGAAGTCTCAGTCCACTCAAAAATGTTGTTAGAAGAATCAAAAGAAAAGCAAGCAGCTCGTCGTCTGCTTCTGTGCGTTCGGTTCCCGCCACAGCAGGCCAAATTGAGTTTAGTGAAAGAAAGAAAATACAGGACTACCCATCTAGCCTTTGGCTTAGTTTGTTGACCAGACCACTTACCCCTCTTGTTTCTGTCTTAACGTCGTCATATTCACCAAGAATCTTATGTCTATTTTTAAATCCCAGAAGATTGCACCCATTTACCCAAAGGATAGCATCCATAGAGATTACATAAAGCCTATTAAAAGTCAGTGTCCCATGAATATAATTATGAAGCTATTATTGTTACACTGAGATGGTTACATGTTATTTCTTGGACCATCCCTGATTTTTACAGATTTCACTGCATTTCAACGCTGCTGCTGCTGCTGATGATGATGATGATGTTGTTTTTGCATGTCACTTTAGCTGTTTTTCCTCTCAGTTGGGACTGGATTTAGCTACAGCATCAATTAGTTAATGGACATTTTTCATCTACAGATTAGATCCAGATTAAAACAGTAAACCTTTTGTTTAGTCTCTGTCCCTGAAAATTTTACATGCCCTCCTTTTCTCTTTTTTTTTCATATGGCATTTTGGCATTTGTAAAAAGGACCCCCAGTTAAATAATTGTATGCTTTCTTCTGCACAACTTCCGTGCCTCTCCCTCTCTGTTTCTTCTCTCCTTTCCCTTATGCTGCCCTGTTACGCTGCGTGTACAATTTGGCCTCAATGTGCTTCAAATTACATGCCACATCAAATAAGGCTATCTCATAATGCTGCGAGCGCCGGTGCAAGTGTGCGGGTCCTTGGGTATTCCACCACTTTCAGATTCGTATTAAATGAAACTCTAGAGTTCAACTCAGTATTCAGAATGAGTAATACAGGGTTGTAATACATCTGATAGACATAGCATACTGTGCCATTATCACTGACCTTTCTTTTCTTCTCCCTCCCCTCTATTCCTTTCTGTCCTCTGCAATCATCTAAAGGAAGCAGAGGTAAGTAGAGTCATTGTTTTTGTAACTGTCATTATTTTGAAACACATTGTAATTCTTTAGTAAAGTTTTAGTGCACTTACAAACTGCTGGATAGGTGTTGCTGATTTAATTGCACAGCAGGTTAGGTGGCTAGTCATGCATAGTATGTTATAGTCCAGCATATTAAAATTCTGCTGTTGTGCTTGTAGGTTTCACACTCTCAAGCAAGCTTACTATGCTTCAATGAAGTAAACTGAATTAACCGGACTTCTCTGGCAGTTTGCTTCAGAGCATTACTGAGGCTGGGTTATGTGGGCTGTCTGTGTTCATCCCAAAAATGTTGGCAAAGGTCATAGTTACGTGTTCCATAAATAAAGAAAAACTACTAGTTATTTTGAAAAAAAATAATCATAAAAGTAGTATCCAAAAAGAAAGTTAAATCCAAGTATGCATGTGCATGGTTGTGTATCTATATTTATTTATTGTGTGCAGTGTTTTTTTTATTTAGAACCTGGACATACAGTATCTGTGCATGTCTGACTGAATGACTGGTCTGGTTTAGAGAGGAAAGACAGCATCTGGCAGTGTGGTTGAGGTTGTATCACTATCCAAGGAACGGGAAAGCTGCTCAACGGTGAAGACACTAATAATGCTGAACCAGAGCAGGAGATGTGGACATTAAATAAATGAAAGAAAATGATGTGAGGACATGATTTAAGTAAGCGCCTAAGGGACAGGCTAATTAGGTTTCATCTCCTGATTTCAAACTTCTGCGTTGGCTCAAATTTTGACGGTTGTCATTTATAGAACAAGGACTGTATGAGTGGGTCAACTGTCCATTTTCACTGGACTGTTCCATATTACTGATACTAATTTAGTCTCTCTCACTTTTATACTTTTATATGCTCGCTCTCCCTCGCTCTCCCTATAACTCAATAACACAGGAGATAGAGATCCTGTTTTCAGACCCAGCAGGTTCACAAATGTCACTGACACAGGCTCACTTCCTGCTGACACACATATGGTTCACCCAGGGAAATCATTTAGAAGACACCACCACTACACACCTCTGCGTGCATATATGTGTGTGTATTAGTACGTTATGTAATATTATTATCTTTATTATTAAATATAAACTGAATCTGACAGGAGGGGTCATCTACAGCTCTTCCTTTAGGTACCCACACATGGTGTCTTGGTAATAAAACTGTTATAATAAACTAAAATGTTGGTAAATCTAAATAATTGAAAAATACCTTCAATTATAAAAAAAACCCAAAAATTTCCTTAAAATCCTAATAACACAAACGTTTTAGTGTGTTGTAAGCCGTTATCGTGTATGTTAAAGTATAAAGTGTTCATGAAAGTTCAATCAAGTACAAATATCAGTTTATGTTTAACAGATCAGATGTTTTAAATGCAAATCTGCTGCTTTTTCTATAAGTAGCTACTCCAACATGACACCACTTATACCACTTTTTCCTTTCATCTGTATGTCAGACCATTCTTTGTTTATTCTTTACTTACGTAAAACACATTACATGACACTAACAAAGTCATCACTCTACACAGTGGGCTTATTACTTTAATTGCTCTACACAGCAGAAGATGTCTCTAACAAGGCAGGAAGTCTGCTCTTAATTGAACCAATGTATCAAATAGTATTAAAAAAGCCAGTTATTTTTTTATTTGAATATGTTCAGTTCATGAAGCTTTCCCTTTAACTCTAAACAAAACTGTGGTGAACAAAGACTTGTTCAAATAGAGTCATGAAAATCATATTTGACCAGTGTTAATTCATAATGGCTGTTAAATGTTATGCTGCTTTGTTTGTTCTTTGGAGCATATAACCTTCTTTACGCTCGAGTGTTTCTGCTGCAAGTTTCTATTTACATTTGTCCCTATTTTATTATCCGAACAAGCTCATACCATACATATTTTCTATTGAAATCAACAAAGAGACGAACAAAAAGAGAGAAGAATGGAAACAGGATTTCTCAGTAGTGACATTTAGTATTTGGTTTGTTTACTTTCTGTTCAATAAAATAATCTGTCCACTCTTCACATGTTTAGTTCTTTCATAACCCAATCGCTTCTGTTGTGCTTCCACTCAGGATGACTACTTCAAAAGCTGGGCACCTGCAAAGTCTCTCGATCAAGGTGAGTTTTGCTTTTTTTGTGTTACTATACATTTTTGTATTACTGTAAGCTGTATGTGAAACTACGGGTAAAAATGGAAAATTCCACTGCTGCTTTGAGTTCTAAGTTGATTTTAAACTAGTAAGTGATGCCTGATGCTATATCTTTTACCGTATACCGTATTATGTGTCTAATAATCTAGGTAAGCCAATCAGAAAGTCTAAGAAACATTAAATACTGGGAGTACTGGGAGAGATTTGTCAGATTTTGTCAAATTCAACAGATATAAAAAGTGCATAGTCCTCAAATTGAAGCTATTGCAAGGAGTATATTTGTGCTAAAATGCAGGTATAGTACATTTAACCTTCTTTTAGCACACATACAGTCATGTCCAAAAGGAGTTTATTGTTCTGCTTGGGATCACGGTCCTGCTGCATGACCCAATTTGGACCTGCGTAGGTTTAGCTCCCAGACAGACAGCATCACATCTGACTCTAGAATACTTTGGGATACAGAGTAGTTCATGGTCCACTTAATGGCTGGAAGGTGTCCAGGTCCTTTAGCAGTCAAACAAGCCCAAATCATTACCTCTCCACCACCGTGCTTTGCAGCTGGTATGAGGTGTTTGTGCTGATTTTTTGTGTTTGTTTTTTTTTTAATCAAATGTGGCGCTGTGGTCAGACAGCTCCACTTTGCTGTCATCTGATGAGCTTTAAAAGAAACTAAATTAAACACTGTGTTTTGTCAATAGCACCCCAATAAAAGGACCCAAAATCGGGATACTCAGAGGCTGCGTAAAAGACCTAAATCATAATCTTTAATTGAAAGTTAGACATTGATTATGCACAGAAAATGAAACAATGAAGAAAACCAGAGGCAACTATTAAAAATGAAACCATAACACAGTATAATCACAGTAGACAGTGTAATAAATCTATAAATTGTTTGATAAATTAGAAATTAATACTGAAGGTCATCGACAAGTACAACTAGTTCAAAACCAGTAAATGTCAAGTGTTATAAAGTGATAATTTACATCACTGAAACTTTATTGTGTGACTTGTGTTTGATGTTCACATTGCATTTACATGTTACCTTTGTATTTTAGCATTTTTCAGTAAAGATGCTAGAAGGACTCTGAGTTGCACTGTTGAGTGATTTGCTGCCAACAACCCAATAATCTCCCTTATGTAATACTCTTATTGTGCAGACAAAAATCCCTTTAGTTTATGTGTACTCATCTTTCTTTTGTCTTCTAAAAGCAAGTCTCCATAATGTGATTTGCAGCATTTTAGCATGAATGCATCGCAAGTGGTGTCTAATTCTTAAAGTTAGGGTAGTTCTTCTGTTTTTTGACTGTGTGCATGTGTCTGGCCAAATGTTCTTTCTTTTGAACTGTACGTGCTGCTTATGGACTAGTATGGCAATAATGCCAAGTCCACTTTATCAGTCACAGTCAAGTGTGTAATGCTCTTAGACCCCCAGTAACTCTTGACTAACCTCAGTTATTACAAACACTAACTCACTTTCATTCACACTCACAGTCTTGCTTTACTTACGTATGCAGACGCACACACGCACTCTCACACCGAGGCAGTTTGTGGGGTTAATTGGACGGTAGCTTTTTGAACAGCGCACCAGAAATCTTGCTACCACTGAACTTGTTCTGTTCTTTGCTGGCTTGGTTTTGCATATGTAGCACAGTAACTGCAACTCTTCAGGGAAAGACTTGCTGAGCAGGTTTATCTGGGCCAGCTCCTCGTGGATACTGAGCCTAATGAGAACAGCCTTGCCTCAGTGCATCAAATTTTGGTGATACTCTAGTTTCTCAGAGATAAGTAAAAACAAAAGGTAAACAGATCTTCATTCTCTTAACTAGGGACTCAGTGCTTGCTGCATTATGGATATTATTCTTTGTGCCAAAATCCAGGAGGAGTGAGGCCAGATTTAGGTGCTAAAAGAATTATATACTTGGCCAAAAAAAGGTACTGTAGTGCCACAACATCTGTGTCACATTTCTTTCTATACCTGGAGGCACTGGTTTGATTTAACCTCTCATAGGATTCAATATTGATGTTGTCAGCTGTATATTATTTGCAACATCTTTCACCAAATTAGGCCGGAGACCAAACACAATAAACACAAGAGTGCTTCATTTCTCATTTCATTGGTGCTGACAGAGTAAACCCGAAGAGAAAGAACACTTACTGCACTGGCAAACTAAAGACATTCAGCATCTGTGTGGTTACTCATGTACACTCAAGCGAGGTGTTACTCTTTACTTGCTAGCATTTGGCTCCTGGTAATTATACCAGGGGTTTTAATTTTTATATGTCCAGCCATTCGTTTAAATTTAACCAACAGGGACATACTAGAACCAAAAGACAGACTGAAAAAAACAAAACAAAAAAACCCCAAGGTGTAGTTTTCCTTTAATTGCAACAAGAGTCAGTAAAGTTCACTGATTACATCATTTGTCTTTTACCATTTGTTACATTTAGTTTCGAAAGTGCTCCTTGATGAGACCACTAACATCAAACTGTCCACTCCATGCATGTGAGTCATTCTGGTTCAACACAGCAATGTGACATCTGTGCATTTATCTGGAGACTCATTGGGTGCAGCTGAAGCGCAGGTCATATTCATGCCAATTAAATACTGCACATACTTTTTTGTGCCGTATAATTTCTCCTGCAGCGCTGCACATCAGCTGCAACATGACTGCTCCCCTGCTGCAGAGCTCGAAACAGCCTGCCCTTTCTGCACTCCTTCAAACTGCACTCTGCAGTTACTCCCACACAAACAGCTCAGCTGGGAGTAATGGATGGCTAAATGATTAGGCACCAAATAAGTATGAGGAATCAATCTAACAATCTGGTCCTCTTTTGGGAATATTTGCTGTTATCACGTGCTTCTTCAGTCGGTCCAGTTTTCACCCAGCTGATACTGCAGGCATTTCATTCCTTACTGTAAACTTCACCTTTGAACCAAATCAGAGTATTGGATGTGAATGACTCATGATCTAAGCAAAACTGACTCGTCAACTATCTACAATTTTTAGTATTCAGAGGATTTTAGTTTTCCTTTAAGTTTTAAAATGAGGAATTAAAGTTGCCTAAACTGAAAGGTAGACAATAAAGATTCTAGGTAACACGGAGTGAATGTGAGGAACCACTGCAAAAAAAAAAGTACAAAATGATTAAATCTTTTAAAATCTAATGTGTGTGGTCAGATCGCTAATGATACTGAAATGACATGTGCGACCACAGCACTTGATTTGAGGTCAGTACAGAAAAAACAATACCGTGCACCTGCAGGTTTCACTTTGACTAATGAATCCCAGGTCGTCCTTGGAGACTAATCAGCAGCAGAAAGGTTGATTGGGGGAAAATCCAGTCCCTGATGAATCACTCTGCAATTAATGTTCACCTTTGTAGCATGGGTAGCATGGATGAAATTAGTGTTATCACAAATGGCTTGTTTGTAATGCTGAGTGATCAAATCCACTGGTGCTAAATCTGTTTTCCAGACATGTCGTGCCTACTGAGTTCCCACAGATGAGTAGTTTTAAGGCTAAATGTTGTTAACTTGTTTCCATGGTGA
>NW_005187402.1:11871109-11878713 GCF_000239375.1 Pundamilia nyererei | reverse complement strand
GGTATCCTATAGCTAAAAGTAAACATTCACCTCCTCAGATCTCACAAGTCATTTTTCTAAAAGACTAAAGTAGTCACAAACTTAACTATTTAACTTTAGGTTACGTTTTAGGCAATTTACTAAAGCAGCTGAATTCTTATTCACTGCCTTTTTTTTAAACATTACCCTCATTTTGTTTTGTCCCTTCAATTTTATTTGTTCTCTTTCATATTTTCAAGATAATTTCCTTTTTCTTCCATCCTTTTCACTTCACAGCCCTGTGTATCTGCTCATTGTTTCTACACAGTTTTCTATTATTTCTGACGTATTGAGTTCATCACATGGAAATTACATAATATTGAACAATGGGTTACTGTTAATCAACATGCCACAGTGCCGTAAATACACGCACACATGCAGTTAAAGCCTGTGAGAGTTCATTGGTTGCTTTATTCATGCACCTTTAATTAATTTTTTAAAGAATTTGGTTGCTATTCTTATAATTTTGTGCATGTGCTCTTGTAGTCATGACTATTCGTGCTCGTGTTTTATCAGTTTATTTTATTCTTTAAATTTAATTGTTAAAAAAAAAAGAATAACTCACCAACAGAACACCCCTCCTGCTTGTTAGTAGTTCATTAATTTTTAATTATTTTTTTTAACAGATAACTTTGAGTTGCTAACAAGTAAAATAAATAATTATGATAAAAAATTGTATTAAAATAGTGCTTAGAAAAGTAAATGAGAAATGCAAATTTGAATTTGCAAAACAAATAATGTTCTTGATCAAAATGCACGTAGCTTGATACACAAAGAGAGGAATTAAGTTTGCAATTAAATGTGTCTTTAAAAAGCAAAATTTGGAAAAATCCCACACAGCAATTAAATGCTACAACCCTTCAGTCTCCCTTGTCCATGTGCCCAGATATTTTGCTGTGCATGAACTTGTTTCCATGGTGACAGTTCGTTGACCTGCCTGTTTTCTAGTCATGGATGGTTAAAAACTGTTAAAAACTGCCTCTTTACGTGTTGCACTTAATACAAAATTCTACAGCCCTCTGAGGAGGTAGGGTTGTGTGGGTTACACTGGCCTGAGTCCCAGACAGCTCAGCTCATCCTGTAGGTGGATTACATAGACATCTGCTGTACTCACATCAGGGCTTATGTTTCATAGCGTGCCAGAACGACCCCAAAATGGCCCAGGAACAATCAGGAAGAGGTTACTGAATATGAAACAAGATAAATGTTTTACCACAGAAGCCAAAGCTCATGTTATTAAAACTACAAAAATAACTAGTCAAAATATTCTCAACTAAAGTTTCTCTTTCCAGAGTTTTAACAAAGATTGTGTCTAAAAATAATATTTTTATTGTTATTATTTTGGTTAATTTGCTTCTTTTGTTAAGAAAAATAGTTTGAATTGATGTTTTATTTTGACAGGTACGAACCCGAAGCATGGGTTTGTAATTACTAGCACAGTTAATCGGTTGTCAGAAAGGTAAATAGACTCACGCTTCTATAATGCTTTCATACTGTGTTTGAGGCACTCAGTGTTTTGTCACTACAGGCCTCGTTCACTTATTTACACAAGTGCTTTTTTCTATGCCTCAGTGCTTTTAACTGAATATTTGCACACACTCACACTGATAAATGCATCTGGGGCAACATGCATACTATAGGTTGAACCACCAGCCTTCAAAGTGATAGGCAACCTGCTCTATCTCCTCAGCCATAGCTGCAGAATATTTGTAGCATTGCATTCAGAAACATTAATTTACAGCTGAGAAAATTCCATCTCAAAAAGAATGTGTTTGGTTTAAAAAAAAAAAGTACTTTTTATTTTTTTTGCACCAACGGTGACAGTACAGAGGCATATGAAGTCAGGGACAAGCTGGAAGACATGCATACACTTTAATTATTGTTTTTACTTTTCAAGCATGACTGCAGTGACCTGGAAAAAGAGTGACAGCCTACTACAGTGATTAAAATATCAGCCATGTCCTGACATTTACATTTAATTTTGTAGTTTAAATTAATAAATTTTGTAGAAAAAATACATTCTGTTAGAGAGTCTCAAATATGGATCACACGTTTTTGTATTTACATTAATTTAGGCATGTGTTTTATTTCTTTTACTGAAACATTGTACTAACCAGTGTCTCAACATTCTCTCGCCTTGTTGTAACACACTGTTTACCATGTTTCAACTTATTACATATTACTGCCTGGTCTTCAGAATCCATCCAGTTAAACCTGAATCCTATATGTCCTCCAGGGCAGCTTAGACTTCTTCCAAAGTCAGACTGAATTATTATTTATAACTTTCTACATGTGCATTAATTTCAGTCCCATCAGTAATGGTTGGAGAGTTGTGCTTAACAGGCTTTTCAGCCCAAGTAGACAGACAGAGAGATGAGAGGAGAGGAGGAAGAGTCCTTGGCAGAAGATAACGGATGTGCTGTCAGCGAGACCAATGGTAGAAACAGTATTCTGGTTATTTGAATCTGGCTTCCTCCGTATGGGCTTGCCCAACAGATTTGTGAGCTTGTTATTGCAATGCATTATCCAGAGAGGGGAGTCAAAGGGAAGATTACAAATGCCAGACAGGGCCTCATTATCACAGCCAGTCCAGAGGAGCACAGGAGAGTCAAACTGGCACCAAGATACAACTAGAGGATGCAATACAAGCGCAGAAAAAAACAATACAATTCAAGTTGTCAATTTTCAGGTGTTTGCTACTTGTCTATTGTTATTAGTTTACATAATGAATTAGTGGTTGCTATGGGGACCGTTTTGGCAGCAGAACCCAAAGTCGTTTGCGAAGCACTCGGGTTTGGCAGTACCAGCGGCAAACAAAGCCTTGAAAATCTGGAGCTTCCAAATTGCCAATCGGCCTGATTAGACATGACACTGCGTTTTCCCAGCAGAGTGTTCGTCGTTGTTATATATTTCATCAGCTCTTTCTCCAATTCACTAAGTCGCAGTCTCTCTGAAGATATTCTGTCTGTCATTTCCCATTTCTCATTGGTCCATCTTTAATCTTCTGTAACTCTGTCACTGCCTCTTAATACGTTCTCATAAACCCGCCTTTGATCTGCGCCTGGAGGAGCTAAAAGAATTAGAAAGAGGGAAACTGATAAGAGACATATAGGACAACAAACAGTCAGCACCTCAGCTCTGTGTATGAAACGGAGTGTGTGCTGGAGCAAGAACAAATATCTCATTTCGGTGTAATGTGCTAAGGGTTTGTTGCTCGCTCACCAGGCGTTCTTTAAACATTGTTTACCGCTCTGATTTTAATGGCTTGTTGGCCACATCATAAAAAATGACTCAATATCCACGACCCTCAGCTCAGCCCTTATCTCGCTCTTTCAGAGGAGTGAGCTCTCGCCGTGTTGAGCCTCGGCACATAAAAGGGATTATCAACAAAAAAGCACACATACATGCTACACTGATTTGAGGCATACACAGCAAATTAACCAGTCAAATACGCACACAGTGGAGGTAATCAATGATACCTGGAGCCTGCTGAGATGCAGAGGAAGTAAATACACACAGTCACACCGAGGGTATTGTTAATTCAATGAAGAGACAAAGCCAATCATAACAACAAAGCAATTAAATATCTGTGCAGCTGAGATGGAAAGACGTAAAGGTATGGAAGGCGCTAAAGCAGTGATTAAGAAAGGACAAATGTCAGCAGACCACACAGAGTGGAGTGAATTATTACTGCCCCCCGCCACCAAAATCAACAACAAAATAAAGTGAACTGCAGTTATTTGAACGATGCTGAACAAGCTGTTTTCAAGGAGAGATGCGCTCAGTAGTAGATCACGCAGACAGAGAGTCAAGTGAATGGGTGTGTTGTTGTTTTGATTCTGCCCTTCTTGCCCCGTGGCCACTCGAGACTCTGATGATAATTGTAAATTATAGGATAAATAAACTTCAGAGGATATGAGCAGGCAGTTGTTGCAAGCGATCATAGCAGGAGCCCTCGAGCTAAACGGCAGCACGCAAAAGTGACAGTGGCATCGGGGAGTATCGGGAGGGAAGAAGGCAGGGGAGGATACAAAAGATATATAGACATGAGGCCTACAGAGAACACTTGAGAGAGAGTGCCTGCAGAGAGGATAACTCAGAGATAAGAAAGTTTTCCCATAATGAGGAGGAGAGAAAGTCTGGCAAAAGGGAGAGAAGGGAGGAATAATGAACAGAGGGCATATTGACAAAAGTTGGACTAAGTTTTGCACACACACACAAACACCCACACCCTCTTTCCTGATCATTAAATACACTTCGTGGTCAGTCCCCACTCAAAAGTCTTGCTCGCTAATAAATACTGGAGATGGATGAGTTCGGAGAGTTAATCATTTCTGGGTGTTAATGTCACAGCCTACAGACAGACATGACAAACTCCCTGTACCTCAGTGTTTGGCTGCTCTGCTTCCTCCCTGAGGTAGTGCTGCCACTGGCTTCCTTCCATATGGGATGTTGTAGTGCTGTGAGTGTGTAAGAGCGAGAATAGTGTAGCAATTACTCTTTTATAATGAGGAGAATTCTGTCACTTTGCCTCCCTGCCAAATTTGCCAATGGAGTCTATAATGTATTTCTGGTGATTAAGAGGCATTATGTGAGGAAATACTTCTGGTCAGGTTGTAAATTGATTAAGCTAAAACACAAAGTAGGAGTGTAAAATATTGGCACACAGTCACATTTGCCTTCTTTCTGAGAGTTTGGCATGTTTGTCTATTAAGTACAGAACTGGAGATGGAGGGAATTACATTATAGTGGGGAAAATAATTATTTGATCTCCTTCTGAATAATTACGTTTTCTCACTTAAAAAGAAACGAAGTGTCTCTGATTTTATGGTAGTTTAATTTAAATGAAGAGAGATAGAATATCAACCAGTTTGCCAGTAAACATGGGAGAAGGTGCTGTTGAAACCAAAACTGAGATATCTGGCATCAACTCCACAAGGCATCTTTGGGGGAAGAGATAATTTCTCTTCCTGTGTGTGACCTCGAGAACACCATTGTGGGGATGCGGTTCTTTAGGTCATATCACGGAGATGGAAACATTGTGCTTTGAGGCTTTTTTGGTTCAAGGATGGGGCTGTGTACTGTAATATTATGGACGAGAACCTCTTTCCCTTAGCCAGAACACTGAAGATTGGTCATGGATGGATTTTCCAGCACAACAGTGACCCAAAACATACCACCAAGGCAACAAAGAAGTGGCTAAAGAATATGGTAAACTATTACTTTAACCATGAAAAAGCATTCTCTAATGAATTTGTCTTATGTTTATGATTTTTTCATTCAGAGCGAGTGGCTGAACCTGGCCGATATGGAGACCCAAGAACTAAAGCCCACTCCAGCTCGGCCAAAAAGACAGTACAGGATGGTGAGTTCTTATTTTAGTTTGTTTAGTTTCTATTTAAATCCATGGTAATATATGTTTTTCTATTGCTCCAGGTACTCTGAGCTACTTTTAGCTCATACTTGGTTGATACCATAACGATCCTGTCCTTGTAGATAGAGTTCATTTGTCTATTCGGATTTAGCTGACTTGCTGTGTATGTATTATTAGGTTAGAATGATGTTGCTTCTCATATAGCTATACAGACTGATCACAGATTATAAGGTGCTTTGTGGACAGGCACTGATTTAGACAATAGACTGTGGCATTACTTTACATTGAGCTTAAACTGGTCTGATGTGTCTGCTGAAGTTTATGAATAACATCGGATATAATGCAAAAGTGTTTAATTAATTTAGTTCCCCAGCCCTGTTCAGCTTGATTACAAAGATGCCATGGTGGTAAATAAAAGATAAATAAAGCTAATTGCTTCATCTGAACTAGATGGATCACTGCATATTCACACAGAATGATCAAGCCTAGCCTCTTTCCTAACGAATAGTAATTTCAAGGTTTGTCTTCAGTACTAACATGCAGTTAGATCTTTAATACGTTGGATGCAATTTTTTCAGTTTTTCCTCTGTGCATCACCACAGTAGATTGTGAATAAAATAATTGTGCAAAACACAAGGTCAGTTTGTTAAATAATATAAGAAGTGCTCCTATGTCCACTCGCCAGAAGGTATTGACAAGGCATAACCACGAAACTCACAGAATCATTTCAAGAGCATGCACCAGGGGAGCAAGTTGTAATGACCATCCCCTGAGAGTGCTTGTTACGCTGTGTGGAGGATTTGTTGTGCTACCAAAGATGCACAGTGCACCTTAAATGACAGAGTTGTTATCCAGTTACACATATTTTTATCTGTAATTCAGTACGAGATAAATAACACGGTAACACATAGTAATCCGCACTTTCTACGAAAAAGACCTGTGATGTTGCGAAACCCTGGATACATTTTCAGTACATTTTCACAGATGCATCTGGACGTCTGGTTATTTTTAGTTATTTACAGGTTCTCTTGTGTTTGATGTCATCTTGATGATGAAAGCAGTGTCACTGTATAACAATGCAGTGCTGCGTATCCTAAAACATGCTTTTGATTGGCTATACATTAGCTTCAAAACAGAATGATCACGGCTGTGAGTTGTAGGACCCAAAAAACTCTGTAACAGAGTAAAGTAAAGTGATTCACTGGTGCTGACCCTGTGTGGACTATTGGGAAATAAACTTCACGGATTTCCCATTTAAATGGAGCACAATATTTATTTGATTTACGCACTTTATGCAAAGTTGATATAAAGGACACGTTATTTGGCCATGTTAACTGCTGTTTGTGTAATTTTTTCTAGGAACAATAATAAGATGGTGAGATTAGTTACTGATAACAGGAGAGGAGACGAGATAAAAGCAGGGGAAAAACTGGGCTATATCTGTGTGAGATTATCCATGCTTGCACACACACGTGCACACAAACACACACTTCAGCTTCAGATTAATGAATGCCACAGTCTAGGACAGTGCAGAAACATTTAATTATCTCTGACACTGAAGGGTGAGGCAAGAGGTCAGATCTGTCCTCTGTGCGTGTGTGTGTGTGTGTGTGTGTGTGTGTGTGTGTGTGTGTGTGTGTGTGTGTGTGTGTGTGTGTGTGTGTGTGTGTGTACAGAAAAAAAGAAGGACGAGATCACAGTGTGTCAATGAGCCAAAAATCACACTGTAAGTCAAGCTTGTGGTCTTTCATTGTGACCTCTCCTGAAATTGACTAAAGGTCAAGCTGACACAAGCTACTTGTCTGGCAGCAACACATGGCCAGTTAAGTGCCTTGGGGATCTTCTTAAAGAAGAAGAAAGGAGACCACTTGACATTGTACAAGCATTAAAAAAAAGGTTTTTCTTTTTTTTTAAAAAGAATTCTAGAGTGAATAAAATGGAAAAACTTCCCCTCCTGAATAGCTCCTTGCCATTCAAGCATCTGGTGCTTGAATGGCAAGCACCAGATGCTTTGAATGGCAAATATTATAGACAGGTGTAATGTCTATAATATTTCTTTCTTTCTTCCTTGCATTGCTTTGAAGAAAAGGAGCAAGGAAATTACAGACTGCATTTTACAAAACTGTGTAATGATGCAGGGCTTCAAAATAAATGCAAATGCTTGCTCATCACAGGTTTCATACTAAAATATTTAAAAAACAAAATACATTAA
>NW_005187402.1:11866427-11870943 GCF_000239375.1 Pundamilia nyererei | reverse complement strand
GCTGTTATCAGCAGCTTGCTTCAGCTGACGTCCTGTTTTTATTTTCTCAGCGAGGATGCAACATGACCCCCCAGCTTCTACATCTAGCATTGTTTGAACACTTTAAAAGTGTGTCTCCATCCCAAACTAGACAATTTCATGCATATTCTATGTTATTTTTGCTCTGTTCTTCACACCAACAGTAAAAACTATAAACATGCTTCAAGCAAGACAGGCTAGGTAGCTTTGGCATTAACTTTGTTTCATCCGTGACTATTAACAACTTCCACCAGAAATTAATGTCCTCTAGTAGGCATGTTGTCCTTAAAAGCATCTTTGTGCCTTTTCTTTGAAGCTGTCTTCAAAGACTCTTTGATTATTTTCTTTCATAGTGTCCTTTTAGAATTGTTTTGCTGCCAGCCACAGCTTCACAAAGCGTCCTCTTTTAGGGATTTTTCACAATAAAGTGTGTATATGTGTGTGTGCATATAATGGTTGTTTGGCAGTGATGAATATTCAGCTTGTAAGTGATAGTCAATAGCCTCTCTCTCTAGATATTTTTCTTCCGTAAGCCAATGTGCTCTCTGACATTCAAACTGTAACAGCCTGTTTATCTTCTCCATTCCTCAGTTACATCCACAATAATATGATTTGCCCATGTTTTCAATAATTAATTTTCTGGATGGTGATTCTGCTCTTTCCCTGTGCTGTCCCCAAGGCTCTCTGTGCTTGCTTTCATTCCTCTATCACTCCTCTCTGACATCTTTTGCTCTAGAACCTCTTTGAGGCCAAATAGTAAGATCCCGAGGAATGTTCACAAAGCATAGAGGGAAGATTTTAATCTCCTATTGATATGTTTGTCTATCTCCCTCTCTTTTTCCCCGTCTTGTTTTTATTTCTAACCCTCTAAGGCAAAAGAGAAGAAACACCTTTTTAATTAGTGTATCAAAGCCTAAAAGTGGTGCTCATATTTCTAATAAGAGTTGTGAATTTGTCCTTTGGGAATGTTTTTTGGAGCTCTTGTTTATTTAATTTCAAGCTTATGTGTTATTAGAAAAAGAAAAGTGGTTAACACGTTTACCTAACAAGTCAAAGATCCCTGGTTCAACCCCAGGTGGAAACACATCACTCGGGGGTTGCGTGAGGATACATCTCATGTAAATATCTGCCATGTCAAATATGCAGAGCTACCTGCTGTGACCTCTAGTGAATAAGGGAGCAGCCGAAAGTAGCTGTTTATCTGAGGAGCACAAACAATGGCGAGCAATTGAGAACAGAATGAATAAAGGAATATACACATCCATACACAAAGGTTACTAAAAATATCTGGCTGACCCATGTAAAGCTCAACAACAATTAAATTGAGGTTACGGTCTGTTCTCTGGCAGGGCTTGCTGGGATTGTGGCCTCTACTATTGGACTCTATCTTTATTACCCAATCACTGCACTTCACCCTGGCATTCATCCAGTATTAGAGGACACAAGAGGAGTGTTTTATCTTCCACCGCTTCTTTTCTAGGAAGTTTTACCTGCCTCTTAAGGAACATTAAAGTTTTAAAAAGAGGGACAAAAAGTCTTGCGAAGACAAAAACGTAAGCAAGTAGGGTCATTTACTGTCAGCTCTAATTGTGATAACATTTTACAGCCACAAGTACAATGTGCTTTTCTGCCAGGAAGGGTTGCAGCAATTAAATAGCTACAATTTATGAATGGGATTGAATCTTCTGGAAAATGAGGAGACTGAGGACATTAAACCTCCATATCTGCAAGTTTCATTTTTAAATAATGACTACAACAATGTCATCACTTTACTACAGTTGCCAGTTTTTATCTCATGAAAAAAAGCAGGGAGTTTAAAATCACTGAAATCCTCTTCCCGTATCCCTCTGGGCATATTCCTCTAAACCAGGGATTTCAAACTTTTGATCTGTGGACCACAAGAACGCTTTGCAAAGTGTGAAAATTGCAGAAAACGAGGGAATAATTTAGAGCAATTATGGCTCAAAAGGTAGAGCAGGTTGTCCACTAATCAGAGGATTGGTCAAAGTGTCTTTGGGAAAGGTACAGGTTCCTAAAATATGTTCATCAAAAGGGTTTGTGCTGAGAAAAGCACTGTATGCATAGTAATAACTGTTTGGTGGATAAAAGTAAAAGAGAACTCTAAAAAAGCAGTCTGTTTACCTTTTTTTTTCTTTTTTTTTTTTACTTCTCCCTGTGTTTTAAAAATGCATAAAGTCATGAGTTTGGTTTTCCAAACTATTGCATCTGAGACAGAGAGGTCTGAATTATTAGCAGCATGCAGGTAGTATTACAATCTTCTTACCAAAAGAGACATCACCCATGGCTTGCCATACAACACCGAAATAATGTGGTTGAGCCAAGAAACAATTCCAAGCATTTCTTTGAGTTACATCAGCAGAGCGTAGTATCACAGTGGACTGAACGCTGAAAAACTGAGACGTTTTGTTATAATTGGACACCTTTCTTGAGACATCAGGAAAAGTTAATTATCCCCTGTTTTTATAAGCAAATAAATCATTACGCATCTAATCTATAGTTATTTGAAATAATAATCATATAATAATAATCTTATAGCACTAGAACTTACTAAAATATGACACATGAGTATGAGACCCACTGTTATCAGAATCAGAATCAGCATACTTTATTAGTCCCTAAGGATTTGGATATACATAGAACACACACGTATGAAAAAAAAATATACTGCATCTTTAAAAGCTTGCCATATAAGCACAAAGTGAATCACTACAGTCATAATTCAATTCTTTTGTCAGTTATATGAGAGCTGAAAGATGGTATTTGAGACATACTGTAACAGTATGTAACATAGTGAACAGAGTGATGGAAGTATTGGGTTTTATTATTATGGCTTCTGAAAATTAATGCGTGAGGCATTTATTAAAACTAGAGTGCATAAAAGACGTGCCGCTTAGACAAAACATTAACACAGTGATTTATGTGTATGCTGAGAGCTGATTAATCTCTCACCGATAGACATATATGGATATTATTTATACATGATCTTAAAGAGGGTGACTTTGATCCTAATGTTCACTCAGTTGAGCTTATCTTTCCTACTAAGATGCAGCACAACATTTGATTTCAGCAGGGAATGTGTTCTCTTTTATGTGTTTGCTGTGCTCTCTGAGCGTGAGCTACCAACCAGGGAGTATATTGATCCTCACTACACTATATAAAAGCAGATCTGACCAGATGGGAGTGGGGCTGATGTTGGGTTTGCAGTGTTCAAAGCACTACAACAGCCATGCATTGTTTATGTATGTGTAGGCCAAGAGATTCTCAAAGGCAGATTCTTAAAAGTCGTAGAGTTTGTCCATTGAGGAAGCTCAACTTTGCCATTATTGTACACTTTAAAACGCTGGATTCCATGCCACAAGCCCCACAAACTAGTGTTTATATACAAACAATGTTTGTTAATGACAGGAAAAAAATAAATATGCCAATCTTGAATTCAAACGGAGGGCATTTGTTAATGCTCTGCAGGCATCTTGTGTGTTCTTCACCCTCAGCTACAGCTCTGCCAGCTCTTCCATCTGTCTCATCCCAACAGACTGGTAACCCTTCACCCGAGGGGAATCAGTCATCCCTACATATGGCCAAGGACAATGGCTAAACAAATTAGTAGTGGTGTCTGTGAGTAAGACTGTTGCTCTTCTGCAGAAATGGTTAGCGTCACACAAAGAACACACACATGATTTGCTCCATATTTTTCTCCTTTATGAGTTCTCAGTTGTAAAGCAAAGCATGGTTTATCCACTGCGCGTGTCATACAATGAATCATATTTACTTCATGCTCACAGACGAGGACCAGATTTTTTGCACTTTCCGTTTCTTTATGGAAAAAATCATATCCGCAGCAGAGAGTGGGTTTATTTATAGAAATGTGGTAAAAATTGAAAACTTTAAAGTAAAATCACTTTTACTAAGTGCAATTTGATTGTTACTTGTGCATTTCGACTTATACTTGAGAAAAGCAGAGGAGAGACTGAAAGAGAGGTGGCAAATGTGCTGCAGTGCTCCTGCATTACAATTGATTGGCCGGTTTAACCACCAGTGCTGCTCACTCAAGCTTTAAATAGATGGATAAAACTCTCTGTCACCCAGCACTCTTTTAGTCGCTTCTTCTCTTCTCTGCCTTCTCTCCATCCTCTTTATCCTGTCATCTTCTCTTCTCTTTTCGATTTCTTTTTTCTTTCCTTTCCTTAAACTTTCATCCTTATCTTGGCTCCTCTTTCTTCCACCTTCTCCTGCTTTATTCACCCTTTTTCTCTCTTCCCTTTGTTTTTTCTTGTCCTGGTTTCACTTAATTTTTATCTACTGTAATTCTTCACCTATCCAAAATACTCTCAACACCAGCTGAACACAATATTTCATTTGGACTATCATTGTCTCTATAAAGTGACTTCTTACTGTTTACTACATAAAACTTACATATGATAGGATCCTCTGTGATTGGGAGTATTTAGGTGAATAAGCTCCCTCTCTCCCTTATTTG
>NW_005187402.1:11854500-11866357 GCF_000239375.1 Pundamilia nyererei | reverse complement strand
TATCTAAGAGTGGAGGTCGCCCAATGATCCCAAATTGTCCTCCAATCCTCTGTTAACCAGGTACCTATCCACCCCCTCTTTCCTCCATCCTTCCTCTGTCACTTTCTTCTTGTTTCCTTCATCTCTCATTTCCTTGCAGTGGTAATGCCATCTTTCAGCTAAGTGAAATAAGATGGGTTTCTTCCAGTGCTGATAGATGGAGGTGAGGACAGGCCCCCAAATCAGCAGGCAAAAGAAGCACATTGCACAACAGACAGCTATCAGGAGGGAGGTTGACCTTCCATCTCTCTCTGCATTCTGGAGATTACAAGAGGCCATGCAGGCTTATAAATGTATTTTTGCATCTGTGCATGCGTTTCACGCATTGTAAGGAGGAAAAAAAGTGTGCTGCTCATTTATGACAGATGTCTACAGGGGACTATGAATCTCTTTCCTTGAGACTATCTAAGCTTCACCATCTTTAGTGTTTGGTTTGTACATTTTCCTCAGAGATAAAGAAAGCTCTTCCATAATATCTGACAGCTCCAGATATTCACAGTGGCACATGTTTACAATTTATATACATAGCTGTTTTATATATTTTCCCCAAAGATTGTTGAGATTGCAGCACCGTGTTCGGACTTCTGGACAATTTAATGATGATAAAGTATAATGCAAACCGTAGCGCGGTGTGTGATCAGGTCAGAAACTACTTGATGTTGGCATCAGACACCAGCTGTGGCTCAAACACAACCCATTAGTTTCCTAATGGAGACAAGGCCGCTCTTGTTTTATGATGTTAGCAGCCTCATGGTAATGACTTGTACATAATGCTGGGCTTTGATCTATACACTTTGTACTCACTCTTAATTAACTTAGGATTTGAAATCATTTTTTGTCCACTCACTGCGAGGACAGCATGCGGGGACAACATGCAGTCTCCGTATGCGGTTTAAAAACCCGCTCCGTCTTTGATCTCATTTTATTAGCTTTGTCTTGTCACTCGGGTTTGTCCATTTTAAGGGCTTTCATCTTTCTTTTATACATATCTGGTACAGACTGTGTAATTGACAGAATTACTATGACCACTAGTCCAGAGTGCACTGGCTGGTGTTGGCTGGCCTCTCTCACTCCATTTGTGCTAAAAGCTCTTGTCTTTTTCTTTTACTCTCACTGTCGCTTTCACCTCACACGCCTCCTATGGGGTTTTTTGTTTTTTTCCCTTTTCCTCAGTCTGTCAAATGAAAGCGGGTTTGTGCTGTTAGCCTAGTGTGAAATGACACAATGCTCAGAGTCAATGAGCTGCTTTGATCTTTTGTCATCTTGGACACCAGCCAGCTGTGCCTGGCTGCCACGGCAATAATGTCACTCTGGAGATTGATTTGGAGGAAGATGGGGTTGACGCTCGGAGAGAATAGTACTCATTAAGCAGCTCACAACGCGGAAAACTCAACGTTTACTTCATACCTTTTACCATTCTTCTCCTCTGTCGTTTTCTCCAACTCATTATTTTTCTGCCTGCTTCAGTTAGTAGAACATAAGAGCCCGCCAACTGTAAAACCAAAAGAGGAGCTGGATGTTTTGCTGCATCAGTTTTCAACCCCAGCGCTTCATTGTGCTGATCCTCCTGTTCTATGTGTTTCTGATAACTTATTCTTTGCAGCTCAGAGATGAAGTTTGTTTCTGCTTTCTCATTTTTAGGACCAGATGCCACCAAGGATCCATGCCTGAAGGTTCGCTGTCCTCCTCACAAGATCTGTGTCAGTCATGACTACCAGACGGCGATCTGCACCAA
This sequence comes from Pundamilia nyererei, assembly GCF_000239375.1. Classification (NCBI taxonomy): domain Eukaryota; kingdom Metazoa; phylum Chordata; class Actinopteri; order Cichliformes; family Cichlidae; genus Pundamilia; species Pundamilia nyererei. The sequence goes on along the minus strand of NW_005187402.1, from coordinate 11,864,583 downwards.
TCACAAGCAGCCAGGCCACAGGTAAGAGTCAGTTACAGTGCTTTGCAAAAGTCTTCAGCCACCCCCCATTTCTTCATGTTTTGCAAAGGAAATAACTTGAAAGTTGTATTTGGTACAGCCACCTTTATTCTTCAGCACAGCCTGAACTTTCTCGAGCAAGATTTCTTGTACTTTGAGTAATTGTTGGAAATAGTTCTCCAGGCTTCTTGAAGGACATTCAAAGCTTTTCTTTGGATATTGTCCACCTTTTGTTCTGTTGTCTGTCAAGATGATCCCACATCCCACACTGGCTCTGGGGAGGCCAATCCATGATTCCACTTTGTGTGGAACAGTATGAGGTCTGCTTTTTGCTACATTACGAGTGTTTCAGGTCACTGCAGAAAAATCATGCAGTTCCCAATTACTTTTCCAGATGGTATTACATGGTGGATCAAAATTTTGTTTTTTTTTTGCTAAGTTGCCTGTTATGTATAGACACAACAGTGGTTTGTTCCTTGACTTAGGTGCCTTTTTAATGTGTGAACACTTTGTTGTTAAGTGTTTTAACAAACCCAGAAACAGATACAAGGACTGGACTGAAAATGAGTGAAAAAGCAGCCAATGTCTAAGAAACGCTTTGAAAGACCTTCAGAAAGGTGAAGACCACTTTAAAAATGATAAGAAAGTCTGGCTCCTGAGGAACAAAGCATGAAAAATGAGAGATTTGTTATAATTTAAGTTTGTCTTTAACAATGGCCAGCATCTAAATTGCACCTAAGAATAATGTAAAGCTAAAAGAAATCTTAAGATCGAGAAAAATACTGGAGTGAGCTTGTACTTTTTGATGAAAGGGACACACTATTATAATGTGAATCTCCAACATACTCTGTTGCAGTCTTTACAACACATCAGAAACAGGTTTGTGAATGTCATTATGATAATGCAACGTTAATTGTGTTTTTGAGCAGTTTTGAAACAGTTTCGAAACACATATTATCTTTGTCATATACCGAAGAGCAGCGGGAGTTTTTTTTCTCACTCTTTCAATCAAATTTGTGCTATTAAGCGAGCTCGAAAAGCTACAACTTATTATATCTTTTAAAGTGCTATGCCAAGTTTAACTTCAATATCCTAACTACCTGCAAGGCAGTTTCAACAAATTACATCAAGCAAAAGCAAACAAGTATCGTTTTGTGTTTTGTGTGTTAGCACTGTGTAATAACTCAGCGTGCTTCAATGACAGACATTGGCTTACGTATTCCCAACACCAATTAATTTTAATCACACTATCTGTTTGCTCTGTCACCACCCAATTTGTTTGTGTTTTCAACCATTGCCAATTTGAAGGGTTTTCAATTTTTCAGTTCAAGAAGCATTTCTTCAAGAAGACATCAGAATATTTCTCTGTCTCTGTCTTGGGTTTAATTGATTTCCTCAAGTCATTAGCTCCTAAGAATCTTGACTATAATCCTTTCTTTCCCTCCATTTGTATTAAATTAATTACAAGTGCTATTTTCGCTCTAATGTGACAAATTATTCACCTGGACTGTGAAATTTCCAAGTATTATCATTCACCCGAGCTTTTGACAATGATATGTATATTATTTTGAATCAATTTAAGATAAACTAGTTGCACCAATTGGCATAAAACCGATTCAGTGTCCTCCTAGAGGCCAAATCCAAACTTTGTTGTTCTCCAGACATTGGCAAACACATATTGTGTAATAATTTACACAGTGATGAAGTATGTCCTGTTTATCTAGATTTTACTCACTGCTTCCCTGTAAACAGCACAAACAAAAATCCTTGTGCAAATTAGTTTCCTTGTCTAAACAGCTGTCGACACAAAAATCCCAAGCACTCTTTGGTCTTCCTCTTCAAACTGAAAGATTTGAGTATAAAACTGACTTTTCTTATTGGGGTGATAATATTTAGCTGCAGGCTTGAACGTCTACATTAGCAACCAAGCTGTAATTCAAAAACCATTATGGAGGCTCGTTTATAATTTTTCGCCCCCTCTGTCCCGCTGTGACGGGGTTGTACTTATGTCAAATCAGAAACTTTACAGACTACAGCATCTTGGAAACTCTCAGCGGGTAGCTGAAATATATTGTTAGATGAGGGAGATAATGATCACTTTCTTTTGTCTGTTTGAGATGGAAATATCGCTACTGTCTTGTCTTCTAATAAAATGATTGGGAGATGGATGAGGGGAAGCGTTGGCCTTTGTGATGAACTTTTGTCAACATTTAGCTGATTGTACGGGTTATTTTTCAGTGATGTGTGCATGCCTGCTGTGCTTTAGCAGCATTAACTAGTTTAGTTAGTTTGTTGCGCTCTTAACATGATTTTATAATGGAATAGACTTAAATGTACATTACTGGGACAAAGTCTTGAACGACCCCTCATTTTGTATATATTTTGCTTTGTAGGAGCAAGACTGTGATTTTTTTTTTCAAGTAATTAGGAGCAATAGTTCAGTTATTCAGGCTTTCTGTAGGTCTGTCTAAGTTTTTCTTTGGACATTGGCTGCTTATTCACTAATTTTTAATCCAGTCCTTCTACCTGACAATTTTTTAAAGATTTTCAGGATTTTTTAAGCCCCTGAACACTGACCTATGAATCATTCAAACATCAAGAATGCACCCATGTTGTGTTCACACAGATAGTTTAGCAGAGAACCAGTTTTAAATGCTGCAGTTTGATAGGCATGAAATAGTACTTTTTTTAGATTAGGAAACTGGATGTGTAGACAACAAAAGAAGAAGTTACAAGCCTGAAAAAAAATCTACAAAAGATGAACAGTACAGGTTAAGAAACAGTAAAAAATCCAGCAAAGACCTGACACAGGACCTGAGAGATAAATATGGCCTTCAGTCAATTCATCTACTGTTCGCTGAAGCCTCATCAGAACTGATCTCAGTGGAAGGATAGCTGTCAAGAAGCTATTCTTAAGGAAGGAAAATGGGAAGTTTAGGCTGAGGTTTTCCAGATTACACAAGAAGTGGACTGAAAATCAGTGGTAACAGGTCTTACACGGTGATGAATCCAAATGTGACATTTTTAGCTCAGATTCCTGTCAGTATGTACGGAGGAGGTCAGGAGAGAGATACCACAGTGAGTGTCTACAGCCATCTGAGAAACACGATGGAGGCTCTGTGGAGGTGAAGACTATTTAAAAAAGCTTCTCTCAGAGAGGTCAGGCTTTGTTCAAGAATAAATTTGGTCATAACAAATATTGATTTTCAGGCTTGTTAGAATTGTACAAACTCTGTTTTTTGTTTTATATACTGTATTTACATGTAGGTTTGCACATGTTTTAATAAATGTGGGGTGACTGAAGATTGTAATACCTTAATCCTGTGCTTTTATTATCTTGATCTTATTTGGTGATTTGTTGCATTTTTTGTTTTGTGTTTTATGTATTCTTTTATTTGGTTCATAAATGGTTTCCATGTTTAATCCTTTGACCTTTGGATTATTCACTTCATTTGAAAGCTGCGAGCTGTGTTTATTTAAATTTTAAAATATGGGATAAATAGTTGCAATTTTAAATGGTAAATGGTAAATGGCCTGTATTTATATAGCGCTTTACCAGTCCCTAAGGACCCCAAAGCGTTTTTCCTTTTCCGTCCTTCACCCCTTTCCCCCCCCCTTTCCCCCTTTGTTTTTGGGAGCTACATTGTAGCCACAGCCACCGTGGGGCGCACTGACAGAGGCGAGGCTGCCGAACACTGGCGCCACCGGGCCCTCATTTTAAGGATATTTGCCAACCATTTTTTTATATTTAGTATCTTTTTTGTAATGCTTTGCTGTATATTTGATTAAGGTATTTAATTCACTTAATGAACGAGTCTCAGGACTGGATAATTTAGCCAACAATGATTTATTTGCTGTGTATGCTGTAAAACTTACCAGTTTACATAACTGTACATGAAACTGTTGATCAGAACAAAATATTTGTGAAAACGTTTGTAAGTTACCGTATTTCCCGGACTACAAAGCGCACCTGAATATTAGCCGCACAAGCTAAAATCAGGGGAAAATCCTGTTTTGTACATACATTAGCTGCACCTGACTAAAAGCCGCAGGTGTTTCAATGTTGACTTATCATATGTAAGAGAATATGCACAAAGCGAATTGTCAGGAAAGAGATGGCTGTTTGGAGACACATCCCTTTTATTAATATTTTGAAAAACAAGTTATGGGTACATATTTACATAACTTTTTAGGTATATGTACAAGTAGCGGTAATTACAAGTACAAAACATGTACTGTGCTTCATGAATGAGTAACAAATGTAGTACATAACAATAACCTACAGCACACCAGAAAAATAGATTGGACAACCTTTTAGGCTCAGGTGCAGTGACACGGCTTTAACAAGAAGAAAAGTCAGTCATTCACCACCATCTTCCTGCGCACTAAAACCACCAAAGTCCTCTTCTCCAGTGTCGCATAGCGGTACTTTGAAGTTTGTTTTTCGCGCTACTTGTACGGCACTATGTTGCCTGGCGGATGGACATGTGACCAACATACCACTCTTGAACCCGATACTGTGTGTCTGATCACATGCCCTTCCGCCAGGCAACGTAGTGCCTCACAACACCGGAACAAACAAAACAAATCGTCTTACGATATCACAAAAATCATGGAAAATCCATAGAAAAGCCGCACCTGACTAAAAGCCGCAGGGTTCAAAGCTTGTGCAAAAAGTAGCGGCTTATAGCCCGACAATTACGGTAATATTCCAGTGGGGAAGTTTTTTTTGTTTGGTTTGGTTTGGTTTGGGAGGGGGGGGGGTTTCTGGAATGGATTTTTTTTATTATTTTTTGTTCTTGAATATTTTATACATGTCAGACATTCACTTGGTCAGAGGTGTTCTCCAAATTGAGAAATATTACAGAAATTTACAGAATTTTCAAGAGACTCTTCAGCTTTATTATCTGCTTGATAGATCAGGAGGCAGCCGGGTGTTCAATGAGAGCACTTAGACAGAAATTGCTGCAAGATTTGGATCAAACATAATTACACTGCTTATTGAAAGGGACTTCTCAGAAAATCTGCTTCTTCTGACTCTGACAAAAAAAAAGAATTATGATCATTACAACAATTTCCCTCTGCACACAAATGTTATTGTGCCTATACTATATGTACTACTAAAAGTTTGGCTTCTGGCTCTGTGTAATCTTTTACTTTGTATGTCAAAAGTCAAACATATAACTGTCTAAAACAGCAGTCCCCAACCCCCGGGCCTCGGACCGGTACCGGTCCGTGAGTCATTTGGTGAGAGTAGAGGCTCAGGTGTGGAATGTATGGTTTTCAGGGTTTTTATCGGTTTTCAGCATTATTTTGTTATCGTTTTGATCGTTAACTCTGTTTTCCTGGGTCTTTTCACGTGTGTTATGAATAAATCTTCTTTTTTTCAGTACCGGTACTAGTTTTATTTTGTTGTATTTATCCGCGACACCTTAAAGGCCGGGCATTGTCGGGCATAAAATGGTCCGTGGCTCAAAAAAGGTTGGAGACCGCTGGTCTAAAACATTGTTTGTAATGTTTTTTTCTCTCCACCAGTGTGAAACCCAGGAAAGGCAGTGCAGGCCGCAAGCATAGGCTTGAAGCTGGTGCTCATGGGAAATGCAGGCTCTGCTCAGCCCTCCAGTCAACTCCTGTTTGTGGTTCTGATGGGCACACTTACTCCTCCGAGGTGAGACATAACTCTGTTAGCATCATTGGAATATGAGCATCAATAGTTTTGATGCTCTTACTCAATGTGCTCATTCTTCTTCAAATTCATCAGTCGTCACCTTTTCTTCCTACCCAGATGCCTCCACTGCATTGATTCATTTTGAGCTGCAGGATCCCTATAGTCTGCTGAGCAAATTTCTCAAAACATCACATTGCCTGTGATGTCACTGGGCATTTTGGAAAAACTGTTCACCCATTGTCCCGTGCAATTCTTTCTAGCCACTAACTCCTACCTGTAAGCGCCTCCTGAGCTACATAAAATCTCACATAGACACAAACTCACCATGTAATTAGAAAAGACATTTCACGGTTTAACCTTTGTGATAAGTCAAGAAGAAAGTAAATAGAAGAAGTTAGGGCTGGGGGAGGCGAAGATCGATATCCAGGGGCAGAAAATGCCGTAAAGAAGTGAGGCTCCGTCCTTGGTATAACACACTGTAGATTCTTATTGACGTCCATGTTCATCTTAACTTCTTGTCCTTGTATTCAACCCTTTGGTTGTCAGCAGTGAAACACAGTCCAATACACAGAAACCGTAAAACATAATGGACAGCACTTTAGTGTCTTACACAGCTAATTCAAAGTCTTAATGACAGTTATTGGCAAAATGCAGCAATCTGGGAACTGAAGACTTTTTGTCACTTTCGCTGTAATGTCTTCCAACATTTCAGTCAGGAACTTACCTTAACAGCGCAATTTTGTCTGATGAGACACAATCAATAAAAGTAGAGCAGTATATGTTTTTGTGTGTTGGAAATTTTTGGGGGGACATCCCAACATTAAGCATGTTAATCTCCTCAGCTCCTTTGGAAGATAACTGCTCAATTGAGCTGTCAAATGTACAAATATATATGATTGTGAGATTTAGATAGAATTTTTGTATAAGCTATATAGATGTTGGCACTCACGGTGCCCTAGGCAATTTCAATGCAAAGTTTGTTCAAGATTGGTCCACTCGTCTAGAAGGAGAAGGGAACATACATGCGTACATACACACATACACACATACATTGATCTTTATAGCACGGTGACACTGTGGTTGAAGTGTGCTGTAGATTCAAATAGCCTCCATAAGCTTCCATTTATGTTATAGTTAGAGAACATCCATCCATCTGTACATTTTCTTAACCACACTGTTCCAGTTCAGGACTGAGGGAAGAATTCAAATGAACTCAATTTTATTTATATAGTACAAAATCACAACAACAGTCACCTCAAGGTGCTTTATATTGTAAGGTAAAGACCCTATAATAATACAGAGAAAATCACAACAACCACTTGACCCCTATGAGCAAGCACTTGGCAACCTTGGCAAGGAAAAACGTTTAAGAAGAGGAAATCTCTGGCAGCGGTCTGCCACGACCTGCTGGGGGTTAGGGTCATAGGGTAGGAGGTGGAGTACAAAAATAATAGTAAATAGATAATGCTAACTGGCTAATAAACATTTTCATGCGCATCCTTATGTTTTGTTGACCCACGCACCTACCCAGACCTCCATCCTTACTGCACCAGCGAAATCCACAACTGCACCTCCAACCAATCAGTATGACACAAACTGCGATTATCAAGGTCTGTGCCCTGACCCGCAGAAGTCGGGACGTAGGCCTCGCTAATGACCAACACTGCCTGTGAGCTGGGACTGAGCTGAGGAGGAGACGTGTTAAAGGCGAAACAAGAGGAAGAACGAAAAGCCGGGGGAGGGCTAGGAAATCCCTCTGCTCTCTGTGGTAAATTAGTTGGAGGGGTTCAGTTAGCTGCTGGAGTGATGGGTCCCTGTGGTCCAACTTAAACTCTGCTCACCAGTGAGCTGCTGGTCTCAAGCTTATTCATGTTTTATTATTACATTACATGCCTCCCTCATCATAACCACACACACACTCTCACACACACTCAATATCCTATTAAGAGGACAGTGCTCTTATCTCCTGAGAGGCTTCGGCCCACTAAGTTAAATCCATTACTTACTTCCTCTTAAATCATCCTTTCTCCTCTCCTCTCCCCTCGGCTTCTCTCCTCACCTCACCTCTATTTTACTTGACCAAGTCAGGTGTTAAAATACTGTTTCATCAAAACCACATTAACCCCAGGAGAGAGACAAACATAAAGATTCATGGTGCCTCTCTCTCTCTGACAGTGACTGGGGGAGGACATCCATTTCCCCCACCCTCTATCCCCACCCGTCTCTCTCTCTTTCTCTTTCTCCCTCTCCCATCCGCAGACAGCTAATTCAATATGTTGAAAACAGGACAGAGCACTGTTCCTTTGTCAACAGATTTCATTAAGCAACATTAGCGGCGCTATCAAAGAGGTGACAGGGAGGAAATGATGGATTTGAATTAGAACGTGGGAAATGAAAGTGCTGGAAGGATAAGGCTAAGCCTGTGTAAGGCGTGATATGCGTATAGATGTTTATGCACCGTCATGGTCCCACTCTGACAAATCCTGTCGTCATCATCTCGCAAACAGAATTTACATATCTCATTTCAGTTTTCATTATTCCTCTTGGAAGGGTCTGGTAATTGGATTTTTTTTCCTCCAACTAGTCCAAACAATTTCTTATCCCTCACTTACCTGAAATGAGATTTATGCTGTTAAATTACATTCAGAAGTAGTCCGTCTTGCTTTTTGGGTTGCATTAGGTTTGTACTGCAGTGAATAATAGAATGTCAACGGGAATCTCGGTTTCTAATGGCATGTCTACATGACTGCCTAACGGACATATTTGTTCATCCAAGATAAATGACCAATCCTGTATCAGCAAATGTTTTCCTTAATCAGCTCAAATAAGAAATATTCACGTTTTTGTTTTGTTGTAATTTCATATATAGAATAATAAACCACCATGGTTTAAACATACCAGGTAAGGAGCGCCATTATTTGTTTTCACCTCAGGTAACATCCAGTTCCCACATAACGCAGCTCAGTACAAATTCTATAGTAAACACTCACTTCCTGATGCTTGCCAAATCTTCCAAAGTTCACGCTTGTTTGCATGGTTTGCAGAAAAATGTTTTTGCTCATAGTTACCATCTTTCAGTTCAGTCAGGTCAAAGGTGTAGATTCAGGGCAATATTTTGGACTGTAAGTGCTCGTGAAGTGTTGCCTCCTTAGACTGCAGTATATAATAGGGATCTTTAATACACCCATGCACTCTGGTTTTTATTTTTATTTCTTTCCCGCAAACTTTGTCAATGATTTTGTCAATGACAGCTTGTTGTCTTACACTCATAGCGCTTGCAAGGCCACAGGTGACATTATACAACATGCAGATGAATTTATTTTTATTTATTTAGCTGTGTAGTATCTCAAGTGTAAGGAAAAAATGTTTGAAGGATTTTGTATTGCTCATGTTAGGAATAAAGTGGAAATGTTGAGCATAAGATCAAGTCCATTGCCAGCTATTTCACTTACAAAATTAACTATTTCATGTTTAGTTTTATTCTGCACCATCTCTTCAAAGCCCTTATACGTATCACCACACTGTATAACAAATTTATCCTCACAATCCCAATTGTTTTCTTTGAAATACTATTTCAGCATTTTTTTAATCAAAATAATGAGTTTATTTTCAAAGTTTTAACATCATTCTCAAAACGCAAAACAACAACAAAAAAACTTGTCAAATTAGTGTTTCCTTTTTGCTCTTGTCATCAGTGATTGTGGGAATTAGACCCTGAAAAGGTCTTTGTGGTTTTTTACAGTGTAAATTGGAGTTCCAGAGCTGCCTGTCTGGGAAGAAAATCTCAGTGAAATGTGATGGGCTATGTCCCTGCTTGCCCAGTCAGGAGCTCAGCAAACCACTGCACAATGGCGAGAAGGCTGGTGAGTACTTAACCTGATAGTCATCTTTTTTCTTTAACCATCAGGTTTAAAGTTGCTTCTTTTTTATTTAGGCGTTTACGTAGTTAGTCGTGTTTGCCTTTATTTGAGCTGAAAAAGATTATCTGCATTTTAGCAATTTTCAGCTTCAGAAGCACTCTACTATGTCTCACCAGACGCACACACACAAAAACATCCTTTCACTGGTAATCCCTCAAACTCTCTGGTGATTCAAAGTGTTTCCATCCTTTTCCTGTCACCCCTCTCCTTACTTATGTTATTTTCTTTCCTTACCGTCCCATCACCCCCACCCATTCTCTGACAGCTGCAGGGATCAGTGATGGAGTGAGTGTGTGTGTGTCTTATTGTTTGTCATGGAAATAGGATTTCAGCAGATGGATGGAGAGATTCTGGTAGAGAAATGCAATCTAAAGGAAAGCAGCAAAGGAATAGGATGGATTGTTATCGTTACAGACTTCCTCTCTCACAAATAGGGGATTGGTGGAATGGTTTTACTTTGTGTAGTGTTGATCTATC
>NW_005187402.1:11840425-11854322 GCF_000239375.1 Pundamilia nyererei | reverse complement strand
TATCTATCTATCTATCTATCTATCTATCTATCTATCTATCTATCTATCTATCTATCTATCTATCTATCTATCTATCTATCTATCTATCTATCTATCTATACTTCATACAGAAATCAAACTGTACTCTCAGAGGTCTTATCTAATTACTATTTGATTGTGAAGCATTTATAAAGCTCCCGAGGTTCATCAGGCAAAAAAAGGAAAGTGTCTGCTAATTAATGACAACTCTTTCTTTATCTTACAGTCTCGTCCATTAGCTTAAGTCTGAATGAATGGCGGGAACAGAAAGTGATGCGGTTACAGAGAAGTGTTTTAACAACTTGACTGCTGTCTAATTAATTCCCTTCTGTCTTTGCTCAATAAAAACTATAATTATGTGTTTGGTTTGCTAAGAGTCTGGCTCTGAGAGGGAACAGAGTGGATGAGTTTGTGGGAAAAAAGGAAATCTATTTCCAGATCTTGGACACTGTCAGCATGCAGCATTGGGGTTTTTTTTCTGTCTGGCTTTCTGCTTTGACTCTTTTCACTAAGGTCTATTTTTTCTATTCCTATTTCTCATTTAAATAAGTTCATCTATGGTTTTGTCTTCCTCTTTTTATGACTCTCACTGTCCTTTTCAGCACAGCCTGTCCTAAAAACCATCCATCAGATAGCAGGTCCAAATGTTTGTTCATTCAGAGGTGGCAGGGATGAGTGAAATGTTTGTCGTCTCCCAACCTGATAGAATCTCTCATTAGATCAGCAACATAAAATGGTAAACAGATGGGGGTGGCAGTAGGTGAGGAAAACACTCTGCGTATGTGTGAGATTGTGTTCCTGTGGTAACAGTCAATAGATTGCATCAGGTTGATATGTGCAGTCATTCGACTGTGTTTACGGAGTTTGAACATTGGTACCAGACTAGTAAATATCTCACTTCGCACTACACCTGCGTCTGTAACTGCAGGACCATAAGCATCACTTTATCAGTAAACAGTGCTGTTGTGTTACTGCCCCTCTGTGTTTGCTTGTTTCGGGTTTTTTCTCTGCTTAGATTCAGACACAGGAAGAACGACAGATGGTGTGCACTCTAATGTGTACCTGTACAAGTGTTCATGCAGGCTATTGTTTTAATATTGACTTTAATTAGATTTAATAAAAAGGAATAGATGATAGTGGGGTTTTTTCTTTTTTAAATTTTGTTTGTTTTGTCATATGCACAGTTGTAAATATGGGAAAATGCACATTTATTATTAGATATATGATGTGTTATAGATAATGGCGCGTGCACACGCAGCGACCAGCAGTGAGAGTTTGGCGTCCTTGTATAAATGTTCTGTGTGTTTTAAGTGTTTTGCTTTTATGGGTACTTTTATGGATTTTTCAGGTTTTAGGCTTCTCTCGTTTTTACTTAAAGAATAAAATGGCTGCAAATAAACCTGATTAAGACTGGTCCAGTATGAAAAAAGACCCAAATCATGCAGTCAGGTCACTCTGGATGGCTTCTGTTCAGACTTTAGGTTAACTAATATACTTTATCATCTTTAAAATCATTTTCATACTTTTTTTCCGCCATAATGATTCAGGAACTGCTTGTAAGCTTGGAAATAATCAGTATTTTAACATTGCCCTAAGGAGTGATGAAAAGGCTTTCTGCTCCATATGACTAAATATATGTCATGGACCTGACAATTTCTATGGTTGTTTATTTAAATCTTGTGCTTAACAGCTGAGACCTGTATTTCACTGCATTTTTAAAAAGTCTTCACAGGCACAGTGTTGCATGGAAAGAAGCTGTTTTAGTTCCTGCTCCTAAATCCATTTGTCAATTATCTTTACATCAGTTGATAGGAAAATAATTGAAAATCTCAACGAACTAAGTATATCCTTGATCCTATGCAGTTAGCTTATAAACCACACAAAGGAGTAGATGATGCCACAATAACCTTGATGAACATAACTGTTAAACACTTAGAAGGAAATACTTCTCATGGTCTCATGGTCAGCTACTGTTTGTTGAGTTTTCTTTGACCTTCAACACAATTCAGTCTCACATTTTAATCAGAAGGCGATTGGCATCCCACAGGATGTGTGCTTTTACCCTTATTTATTATCTGTTATCTATTATTTATTCCATACACAAATATGTGTGTACAGAGTTGGGTATGAAAGCAGGCTCATTTTAAAGTATCAAGATGACTCTGTTATTGTTAGTCAGCTCCAGGATAATGAGCCCAACCGTGGCACAGTCCTTGATGATTTTGTTAAAAAGTAATATGTGATCACTGGCTTTAGAACATGTACTCATACACAAGAGATCGCATCCATTAAGGGTCAGACGGTGGAATGTGTTCAGTCTTATGAATGTCTTGGAGCAATTATTGATTCAAACTTTGAAACAAACTGTGAAGCTGTGTGGGGACAAAAGGGCATCGGCGGCTGTCATGTTCAAGGAAAATTTCTCATTTCCACTGTGATAAATCCATGCTGATGTTATCTGATTGTGCTTTTAGTGAGACGTTTGTCTTTTTTCTGAGTGTCATGGATTGGTTATTTATCTATAGAGAGCAGAAGTCATATCATAAGTCATAGTTATATCAGAAGTCATAGTTTGCCCCTTGGGGATAAATAAAGTCTGATTCTGATATCGTTGGATGGTTTAAATGACCGTTTGGTGAGCTTCAGCTTGACACGGGCCTGTAGCTGGTTTGATTTTACTTTTTTACTTTTTTGATTGTTACAATCAGTTGCATTTAAAAAGTTTCAAGTGTCTATTTTGGGGGGGTTAAAATTGCTTAAAAGTTTTGTTATTGACTCCATAGTATTCATATATTATAAGTGTGACTTCAGGATCCGCTTGCATCAGGAAGGGCATCCATACGGTGGCCCCGAGAGGCCAAACGGACTGCAACTTAAGAAAACACCAGCAATGAGAAAAAAGCTGTAAAAGCATACAAAACACGTTGGAAATAGGAAAAGACATCAAGGGAAATGTTTCTGGGGAGACAATAACCCGACGGACCAGTTGCAGGAACCCAAAACATGCTAGGTGTCTTTTATCATGTTATTGTCTCCTGAGAAACACTTCCCTTGTGCTTTTGGAAATCTGTTTTTTCCTATTTCCGTTGTGTTTTGTGTGCTTTTGCAGCGTTTTTCTTTTTGCTGGTGTTTTCTTAAGTTGCTGTCCATTTGGCCTCTCAGGGCCACCGTACATCTAGTATAAAAAACATGCCGCATCAAACACAAACTACCTGCTGTGGTGTGGAATAAAGGAGCAGCAAGAAGTAGCTTGCCAAACTTCATTTAGTTGGCTCCAGTCTTAGGAAATCCACTATTTTTAGCATTAGCGTGTCAGTAATTAAATCCAATGGGATTGCTTATTACTTTTGACTGGTATAAAATGACCATGCAGTGCCTTTCTTGACAGACAGCAAAGTTTTACTTCAAAGCTTTTTACTGCAGCAATGACTAAGGAATCACTTTGACCACATCTGTCTGTGCTAAACCTCATGAAACAACAACAACAACATTTTCCTTACGTGGCTTCACTAATTCCCATTCATGCAACTTATGTATGAATGGGAATTAGTGGTGTTTCCAACATATAAGCACAAACAGCAGAAGAACAGCATGTTTTTTAAAGAAAGAGCAAACTATTATATTAGAAAAATGCACAGTGGTTAAGTGCCCAAATCCAACCGGGTGCTAAGCAGTACGTAAGTAACAGAAAAAAAACCACTAAGCATGTGTGCCCTAAGGACTTTAAGTTGTTCGTAACAAGGTAAAAGCACTGGATCAAGTCCATTTAAAGCCAGGAGGCATATCTGCAAAAAAGAAGCACACCATTTCAATTACACGACTTATCAGTATGTGGCGCCATCATTAAGGCTCTGGTATATCCAGCTATAATGACAATAGCATATTCCATTAAACTGATGTTATGCTTGCATGTATTCTTATAGCGTTGTAAGACAGTGTGTGCCTGATTGTTTCAGCTGCAACCCCGGAGGTATTAGATGCTCTGAGATCAAGTTTTAAAAACATATAACACATCATTTAAAATCATACATAGACTTGCTTTTACTTTTATATGATATCAAGTTCAACTGTGTATGATTACATCACTATTTAAAGCTTATAAATTACACAAATTTATTGTAATTGTTAATATCACTGATTTGACCTTGTTATATTTACAAGAAGTGCTTAAATGAGCCAAACATAATATTCTCTTTTTAAATATAATGTGCATGTTTTCATATCTTCCTGTAAACACTGTGGGGCTACACTGAGGCTGGAAAACACATTATGCTCTAATACTTGGGGCTCAAGAGTTGGGAGTTCGCCTTGTAATCGGAAGGTTGCCGGTTCGAGCCCCGTCTCGGTCGTTGTGTCCTTGGGCAAGACACTTCACCTACCGCCTACTGGTGTTGGCCAGAAGGGCCGATGGTGCGATATGGCAGCCTCGCTTCTGTCAGTCTGCCCCAGGGCAGCTGTGGCTACAACTATAGCTTGCCTCCACCAGTGTATGACTGGGTGTGTAAAGTGCTTTGGGGTCCCTAGGGGGGACTAGTAAAAGCGCTATACAAATACAGACCATTTACCATTTTACTTAAATTTACTCCTGTAGTCGTTTTATACCGTTTATTTATAATGAGCACATAGACTGTTAAGGTGAGTCTAATGATTAAAACATTTATATAACTGTCAGTAAACCCAGTAAACAAGACACTTTAAATTCCTTTCCATTACATTAAGTAAACACTGAATATAGATGCCTTAGAATTTGCTGCCAGGGCAACATTTAGCACTTTTTCTGCAACCTGAGATCTAATTAAAATTTTTCTGATTAACCCTGTGTTAAACAGTCACCCACTATTCCTTATGTAACAGAAGAGGTAAACTTATTAGTCATTGGATTTTTGTTTGTTTATTTATTGTTTGTTTGCTTTTTTTGTACGCTAATGTAGGATGTAGTGTAGTAAAGTATTCAAGCTTAAAAGTAACAGAATACAAAGCAGTACATTTTGCTATATTGTTGGAGTTTTTCAAAGAATTTGAACTCTTAAATTAGGTGTCACTTCATTATTTGCACTGTGCTAGTATCAGGTTGGATCGCTTTTGCTTTCTAAGCTGCTTTTTTGTGGCACTGATTCAGCAAGGTGATGGAAACATTCCTCAGAGATTTTGGCCTATATTGTCATGATAGCGTCACACAGTTGGTGCACATCCATGATGAGAATGTCCTGTTCCACCACATCCCAAAGGTGCTCTATTAGAGTGAGTTCTGGTGGCTGTGCAGGCTTTTTGAGTGCAGTGAACTCATTGTCATGTTCAAGAAACCAATTTGAGATCATTTGAGCTTTGTGAAATGATGCTTTATCCTGCTGGAAGCAGCCATCAGAAGATGGGTACGGTGTGGTCATAAAGGGATGGACGTGGTCAGCAACAATACTGAGTAGCCTGTGGGAGTTAAACAATGCTTAAGTGGTAGTAAGGGGAACCAAGTGTGCCGAGAAAATATCCGCCTCACCATTACACTACCAGCAGCAGCTCAGCCGTTGATACAAAGCTGGATGGATCCATGCTTTCATGTTTGCTAGTGCCAAGTTTTGACCGTGCCATCTGAATGTTGCAGCAGAAATCAAAACTTATCAGACTAGCCAACATTTATCCAGTCTTCTGTTGCCCTATTTTAGTGAGCCCATGCAAATTGAACCCACAGTTTTCTGTTCTTTACTGACAGGTGTGGTCTCCTGCTTCAGGGTTTGACATGTTGTGCTTTCAAAGATACTCTTCTGCATACTATGGCTTTAATGAATGTTTACCTTCCTATCAGATTGAAGCACTCTGGCCATTGTCCTCTAACTTCCGGCTTCAACGAGTAATTTTCACCTAGAGACCTGCCTCTCACTGGATATTTCTCTTTTCCAGGCCATTTTGTGTAAACCCTGGAGATGGTTAAGTGGGAAAATCCTAGCAGCTCAGCAGTTTCTAAAATACTATCCGGCACAAACAATCAAGCCAGCTTTAAAGTCACTTTAATCAGTTTTCTTCTCCACTTGGACGCTCGGCTTGAATGTCAAAGTGAACACTGAATATATATTTATTATAGCTACATTTTTTTAGTTCATCTTGAAGTCTGCACTTCCATAAAAAGGCTTTTACAAGACAGAAAATATATACACAGACGGAATAGGGCACGCAAGGGGCCACATAGTCTGAGGATTGGGAATAAATGAATTTGTTGCCTGTCATATGACTATGCAAAGGCATCGAGCACTTTCTGTACATAGATTTCAGTCTTTGCATCTTCTGTCTGCTGCACACTCCCTTGATTTTGAATGATAGCTGTAGAAGAGTCTACGCTGCAGCATGCAATTTATTTGGAGAGCAGGGTGAATATTGTTGGTTTTCTTTGACAAGGCAGAGTGGTAGTCTTCAGATTCCATGTTTGCGAGTATACTTTTCCCTAAACCACACTAATAACCTTTATTTATCACTGAGTGGTAGCGGGCCTATGGGGAACATGCGTGTTTGTCAGTCACATCACTCCCACTCTTCCCTTTGACTCCTCAGTCTCCTCCTCCCTCTCCCAACTCTATCAGTTTCTCATTTATTTTCTGTCTCAAGCCTCCACTCCATCATTTTGCAGAGTGTTAGGTTAAAGTTCCACCTCCGCTTTTTTGTCTTTCTCATTGTTGCTGTTGTTTCTTGTTTTTTGGGGATTTTTTGGATTGTTTAGAAGACTGTGAAACACATGCATCTCTGAACTGCATTTATATGGGGACAAATTAGTGTCTGCTTGGCATAAACGGATGATAGAAAGTCTCTGCAGAATTGTAACTTACAAAAGCTCTGGGAAAATAAATTGTCTACAACAGAGAATTTAGAAAAATCTTAAGAATTAGGCCATAATTGCAGGTTAATTACAGGCGTTAACCAGTAATTTCTCTGAGTTTTCCTAATGAACATTTAATCCTGATGTGCTCAGAAATCCATTGCTGCTGTTTGCCTGTTTGTCAGAGAAGGTTAACACATCGACACAGGGGTGCTGAGGTTTCATTTGATCTGCCATCTCCCCTGAGGCAGCACTCTGTGACATTGCACATCATTACTTTCCCCTGTAAAACAATGACTCGACCTGACATGAAGCGATCCAGCAGATGATCTTCTATAACGGCGTAAGTCAGCGTTGGTTATGGTCAATGAGATTTTTAAAGTAATAATAGATCATTTTTATGTCAGCTGTCACTGGGAAAAAAGACACTGACAAAACAAAGAGCACTGTAAGATGCTGAACAGGCTAAATCCCCTCGCTAAATTAAATTTTCCCTGGCATTTCAGTCTCACAGTTCTACTGAGAGCACACAGGAGGACAGATTGTGCTCTCTTTTCTCCTGCCTCCACACTTCCTATGCTCTCCTGACGTGTGCCAATTGCTCAGGGATTTTTTCCAGAGTCTTGACCAGCGTGAAGAGTGTTTTCGTATTTCTTGTTGAGACTGTCTTCACCACTTTCAAACATAAGCTGGATTCATCATTTATTCAAACAGTCTTTGTTGGTCTTTCCTGACTATACACCTTGCTCTTACGTTGATACATAATTCCTAAATGATTTTGCATTAGCGTCATGTTGAGAGTCATCTGCAGGGCTTAGTGTACAACTTTGTGGTTACAACTTTAAGCATGTCGCATTTGCATTGTGTAATTGAGGCCTAAATTACAATTAATCTATGGCAGAAAAATAGAATTGCATTGACATAAACAGCTAAGATATGCCAGAACTTGTGGCTGCTCCGATATCTCACATTTGGAGATAATAATTACAAGAATGATTAGTTATAATTGGGGGAAATAGTTGCATTTTCTAGAAGTTTAATAAGAATCTCCACTCTTTGTTTTTATTTGTTTTGTTGCACTGCTCTGAATATGTAACACAGCAAAGGGCTGTGCATGCATCACTCCAAACAGAGGAAATAACCTGTTTGGAGTGATGCATGGACAATCCAACATCAGGATAATAGGAACCTCTGCGTTCTGCTGTCTTTGTATAGCTATAGTATCAAACAAGTAGTTTCACATGCCTTATCATATCCAGGCCATGCCGTAAATTTAAATAACCAATAAAATGGTGACTGAAATGGTTACTTTTGGTTTGCTAGTTTATTAATTCCCTAATCCCTACACATTCCCCTCCAGCCTCTCTAGACTGTTTTATATCCAGTGATGTTGGATTACACAGAAAAGTTCCACTTTGAAAAATGAGCTTTAAAAAAGTAGAAGAGATACTGATTTTGCCAAAATAAAATTACTCTTAAGGCTAAACCTGAATTGGTTGTCTGCCTTCCGCTGTTTGTGTATCTGGCCAATTTCTATCTCTACCTGTCTCTCTGCCTGTGTAGACACTGTATTACTGATCATTATCTGGGCGAAACTTAGCTCAGTGCCAGTGAAATCACTCTGGAACGCTGATAGCTCGGGGCAAAGGAAATCAAACATACCTTTGTATCTTTTTAATGAATCTGACCTTCTATCTTCCTTGTATCTCCTTCCTTACTGTCGCACTTCCTTTCTTTCTCTTTCTGTTACCTTGTTAAGAAATGCCATCTCCTTCCACTGCCTCTCACCAATCCTCTCTCGCTTTCCATCTATCTTTAATTTTGATTCAATCAGACGCTACTCTCGATGTCTCAAGGTGATCACCACCTACCTTTTGCTTTGTCTGGAGCCAGTGAGATGCTTAGTTAATTATTTACAGGTGATAAAGGGGACCCACAGAGGACCTCAAGGCCTAATTTCTCTTGATATTTGGAGTTGTATCTCAGAACGTCTGGCACACACATTTATCTCATGACCTAAACTGCCCTGGAGGGTTTGACATATGTAATTTGGGAAAGTTCTGCTCAATCTCCTCCTAATGAAAGTAACAACTCTAACATCTGGTGATAGTGCAAAAGTGCACAGATGAGTATGGGAGAATATTTCTAGAAGATTTAGGAGAACTATGCTCTCTTTGTCTTTTCTCTTCTCCTTTTGTGGATGTTTCTTCCCGTTAAAGGGAGTTGTTCCTTCCCACTGTCACAAAGTGCTCGCTCATAGGGGTTTGTTTGATCGTTACGGGTTGTTTTCAGAACCTTACAGTATAAAGCACCTTGAGGTGATTGTTGTGGTTTGTATAAATAAACCTGAATTGAATTAAATTCAATAGCTTTGCCTCGCCTTTGTCTTCACTGTTGTCATTGCATAAGAGACATTTAAGGGCTTGTTTAGCACAGAAAAACGCACACAGTATTTTGCATTTTCATGCATCAGTTTTGTAAGATTAAAGTCTGAAGGCAGTAGATGTTGAAATTTTAAGCACTCATGCAGGGATTTTTTTCCCCCTTTCCCCCCCCCTTTTTTTTTTTTAATCTAGTTAATTAGCACATTTGTCTTCAAGTGGCTAACATTCAATCATGGGCATTGTGACATTTACCGACTAATTACACAAACTATATTTTATTCTTTTATACTGAGAGATCATTGTTTTTTAGTCGTAGTGGTTCCTTGAAACTTGGCTACATTTAGCTATGTGAGCTACCAGGACATTGCATTTTTTTGTCAGGCACATAATAAAGTTTTTCAGGGATAATTAGCACGACAAGTCAACAAAACACATCTGTAAACACAAATGTAAATGTTTAAAGTGGCATCACCGAGAATACCCACAAACCAGTCTTCTTTGGAGCTGCCCGTGTTCATCCAGTGTGCACATAAATATATATATTTATATGTATGTGTGGTGGGAAAATAATAATTAAAGGACACAAACAGTGCTATCGTTGTTGTCATGGTGTTTAGTAGCAGTGTAGTACACTTCAATTTAAAAGATTACAGCTGAAATTTGAGCTTTTAAGGTGTAAAAAGAAAGAAAAGAAAACTGTAATTCCCAGTGAGACAACACATAAACCAAACTTTAAACATAATGAAGCAATTCAGCCTCTTTAAAATGTCCAGCTAGTGTTTGATTTCATTTTTTATTTCACTGCCACTATCTAAGATAATGTTGTTCAACACACTTTTTCATTTGTCCATTTCTCTATCTTCTGTGATGGATTTCAGTTTTAACTTTGCTTTTCCACATTCAGCAGGTAGTTTTCCTCTGAATCAGTCTGTGAAGGACTCGTAGACTGTGATTTTTTTTTTTAGTTAGGTGCCAGATTTTCATCCAGGTTCGCAGACATGAAAGACAGCAGATGTGAGGATGTGGTGGGTGAGAGGGAAAGCAGAAGGAAGGAAGAAGGATAGATGGTGATTCTAAGCCACGATTCAGTGGTTGATATTTGACCCACAGCTATGATCGATGGCGTCTCATGTGAGAACGCTGCCTCTATATATGTGCGTGTGTCTGTGTGTGTGTGTGTGTGAGTGTCTGGCTGTCTGACTTGTTGCCTCTGTCTGCTTCATCCCCTGTAAAGGTTCCTCGTCAAACTCTCTTTGATAGGTTAGAGTGGGGCTTTGACAAATCTGACACTGCAGTCTCCACACCACCTAAGAACAGATGGAAAGCAGTTGTCTGGTTTATTATTTAAAGTAGAGTGCACATTTTGCTCTTAGTTGTTGAGATTTGACAAAGTAGCTATTTACCCAAAGGTTTTTATTTATTCTGCCCACTTCTGCCTTTTTTTGTCACTCTGCACTGTGATAAGTAAGAGTTAAATTTGCTGCTAAAATATAAAAGCCACCAAAGAGATCTTCCAGTTTCTTGAAGCTGACAAGGTGCAAAACTTTTCAGCTTTGTTTTTCTCACACCTGTTGCATCAGTTATGATTTCACAAGGAAATCAAGGACTGCATTGCTGCTTAGTCATAGTTCTGCAGTATCACATACAAAACTCTTTGGAAACTACCTGAACTGATGGATGCTGTCAGCGAACTTTCTTTATGAAAATGCACAATGGAAAAATCCTGACAACTTAATGAAAAGAGGGGGGAAAACTGAGAACCTTAGACAGTTATAAAGTATCCAGGGATAGATTTGGCTTTTGATTTTGTAAGTGAAAAGAAGTAAATACAACGACTACAGGAACAACCCATTAAAATTTAGCTTTTATACAAATGTTAATGTTAATATGATGTCCAGTGCTGTGCAAAAATTTGAGCCACACATCATTTCTTTATACTTTGCTTTCATAGACCCAGACTTTCTTGCCTTTCTTTCTGTTTCATTTCCAGTCCTTATAGCTGACATTTACAGAGGAATGGAAGCTTAAAAATAGACCTACCTCAAGGAATGAATGGGTGTTGTCTCTAAACATAACAGACAAATGTTAAATTGTATCTTTTGGCACAAAACCCTTAATTTGTCCCAATTTTTGTAGTCAAATCTATGAAAAATGTGCACAATCACATAGTTAGACATAAAATAGTATTTTACACTGACAAGCTGATGTACCTCAGCATGGTGTGTCACGTGCCCTTAAAAAATGTAAGGAAAATCTACAAGTGGATAAAATAAGAGGTGGCAGATTTTGATCCATCATGCAATACCATCTAGAACAGCGTTCCCCAACCCCCGGGCCGAGTCATTTGGTACTGGGCCATGAGAGTTGAGACTTGGGTGTGAAATGTATAGTTTTCAAGGTTTTTATCAGTATTTGTCATTTTTTTAAATAATTTTTATCATTAACTCGGTTTCCCTGGGTCTTTTCCCATGTGTTTTATGAATAAATGTTCCCTTTTTTTGTACTGGTGTTGGTTTTATTTTGTTGTATTTACCTTATTTACCTTAAAGTATGTCCATGAAAATATTGTTGGAGTTAAACTGGTCTGTGGTGCAAAAAAGGTTGGAGACCGCTCATCTAGAAAATATGAGACTGGCAACAGTTTCTTTTTTTATCGTGATGATGACCTCAAACACACCAACAGTGCAGTAAAAGCATACCTGGATAGAAAAACTACACAATGGAGTTATAAGTGTCATGGACTGGCCTCACCAGTCCCCGGACTGGTTACTAAACCAGTGTGGGATTGATTGAAAGAGTGGCTCAAGACTTTTGCACAGTAATGTATTCTGTTAACATAAAAAAGTGTAAGAACAGGCCTTTATAACTCTCTGCATTGGATGTATATGTGAATATTTTCAGCTTTCTAACTTAACGCCCTCTGAAAAGGCTCCTTATGCACTCAGCAGTGCTGGAATTATCAGAAACTATTTCAACAATGCAGACAAAATAAAAAGATAAGAGTCCATCTAGACTCATTCTGAGCCATAGTGCCAAGTCTAGAAACTTTGAGAGGAAAAGATAAGTGTAGTGAAGTCAGAAAAAGTGTACAATAAGATGGAAAGCGATAGAGGGAGTGGATATCAAAGGCAAAAACTGTTAAAGAAACGCTTAAATCTTTAGTCTGTAGGGGGATGTACAAGGAGAGAAATGGGAAATGAAGCACTCAAAGCAATTTAGGTGAGAGAAAGAAATAAAGAGAGTCGGACATATCAAAGTGGCCTTCTTCTTCGTCATAAAAAGAAACTGGCTTAGCCACAGCCAGGTGTGATAAGTGGCTTATATTGAATTTTGAAAATCGACAGAGTTAGAGAATTGGAAATGAACGAGCAATCGAGAGAAATCAGCAAGAAGTCTCAAAGGCAACAAAAGAATCAGAAAAGCAAAGAGTGATACAAAAAGCAATGAGAGGGAACAGAGAGCAAGACGATGAAGGGCAGAGACGATGTAGGAATGCAGTGCAGTCACATAAAGGATCAGGCAGGGACAAACCTTCCAGAGGTTTGAGCTTCGAACGGGCGATGTGCTACCGACTGAGAATCGCTGAGGAGAGATGATGTTTAGCTGTTGGTATTTTGTTCTCTCTTTCCAGACTGTGGAAATGAAGAGTGCTGTGAAATGTTATCTGTCTGGTCCTGAAGGCACACACTCACACATACGTAGTTACGCACATGTACACATGAATTCTACAGGTAATATCACACGGATAGCCAGTCAGACAAGTATTTTTCATCCTCTTTTACTAAGAACATCTTTTATGGAGGAAGATGTGCACAATTCCAAACTATTACTGTAAAATGCAGGTGTATCTCCATGTGTGCATGACCTGACAAGAATGCATGAATACAGGATGTTGAGTGTGGCTCAGCTAAAAGCAAGATGCCAGAAATATGTGCTTATAAACTACCACTGACGCTGAGGAGTGTTTACACTTTGCTTGTGTGTGTGATGTGCTCATATCCTTTTGATCCCATGTTTGCTGACATCTTAATCCACTGACAGCAAAGTGTGATTCAGGTCTTCTCTTTATTTAAGTGCAAGTCCTTGTGTGCGTGTGTGGATGAGTGATTTTGGTCCATTTAGGCGTTCACATTTCAAACATTCAGAAGCTTTTCTCAGTTTTCTATCTTCAGATGTAAACACTAGAAAAAGAACGATTGTATCAAAGGAAAGCCACGTGCAACAGGATTGTCAACAACCTTCCTCTGTGGATCGTCTGTGCTACACGACAAAGCTGAAGGATTTTGATCGGTAATGATGGTTCGAGATGCCGAATGGCTGTTGTCCTCTAGGCACATTTATCAAACTCTCAGACGAAAGAAAATGAGAAACAAATGTGTCAATCAGGCGCAGAAGATTGACACACAAAGATGCAGAATGAGACAGGCAGAGGCAGAGGTCTGCTTGAATTGCAGTCCAACCATGTCTGTCCCACGGGGCTGAAGCAACGAGAGCTTTCTTTCTTGTTGTTTATGACTCAAATTAGGGAAATTCAGTTGATGCTCTCTGTCATTAAAGCATCAAAATGGGTGACAGTGCTGGGTGAACTTTCTTTGCATTTGCACAGATGCGAGCGATCATGCACAAAGATAGAAACTAGGGCTGCCGCGATTAGTCGACTAGTCACGATTACGTCGACTATCAAAATCGTCGA